>NC_058104.1:43889757-44206709 GCF_020171115.1 Neogale vison
CTTCTCCCGGAGCGGCGTGCTACGCCTGGCACAGCAATGCTCACAGGGAGCACAGTAACAGACTTTTCCCTTTTAAGGCTGTTTCTACAGGCGCAACCACGCTTCTCTCTCAGGCAGAGGTGATGCCCAGGCAAAGAGGATTACCCACTCCATGCGGGTTTATTACACCGTGCTTCGGAGACTATGTTCAGGCAAGCGGCATCAGCATCGCACAGAACCGACTCTGATTTCCAAAAGAATGCGTTGCTTTCCTAGAGCGATGCCCAGGCAAAGAGGGTTTCGCTCTATGGGGTCTTATCCCACCCTGCTGCCAATACTAGGCCAAAGCAAGCAGCAACAGCAGCCCACAGAACCGTCTCTTTTTTTCCTATTGGTTGCTATGCTTTCGCAGAGGTTTTCAGCTTGGCCTGAACCGCACTTCGCTGCTTCTTCTCAGCAAGGCTTTGGGCGTTTGCTCTGTCGCGAAGGGAAGTAGATCTGCGGGAGAGCTGGTTTTTCTTGGGCCTTGCTTTCCCGGGCTCCATGTTCGCATCCTGGGTTCACCCTGCCAGTCCGAACTACGCAGACACAGCCACCACCCTGCAGCCGCGTGGGAGGCCTAGGATGACAGTCCATGCCAACTGCCATCTCCTGGCGTAGTAAGGCTTGGCTTTTTGCTCTGGCGTTCAGGCGGACTCGGGGACTAGGCCAGTGCTATCCCCTTATGAAAGGAGAGGCGACCGGATCCGTGCACAGCGCAGTGCACTGGGGTGGGTCCTGTGGGGGACTGTCCCCACTTCTTCCCCGACACACCCCCTGCCACCCGCAACACAGCCACATCTTGGAGGAAGATGGCATCTGACTGCCCATTCTTCCAGGGAGCTGTATCTGCAAGTTCCGGGTATGTCGCCTGGTGGCAAGCCCACATCTGCCCTAGGGACAGGTGGCCTTGGAGATGCTGTCCCCTTGGGACAAGAGGCACAGTACAGGCTTAACTTCTGCCCAGAATCCTTCATCATAGTGGAGAATGCGTGCCAGGCCTAGTCGTCCCCTCATGTCTTCCTAAAGCCAGCTTCTGTCTCTACGCACAGGGAGCGGGTGACGCTTGTCTTGCCACCGTTCCGCTGTTCTCGCCAGGGCAGGCTCTACTGCTTTTCGACTGTTTCCCAACAACAAGGCCAACGGATCCTTCTCTTCTCCCGGGGAGGCGTTCTGCTCTTTCCCCAATCTTGCTCTTGGGGAGCACTGGACAGCCGTTTCCCTATCCTTAAGGCCCTTTCCAGATGTGCATCCGTGCTTCTCTCTCAGGCAGTGGGGATGCTACGGCCAAGAGAATTTCGCTCCATGCGGGTTTCTTCCACCGTGCTGCGGAGACTAGTCAGGCAAGCAGCAGCAGCATCCCACAAACCCGATTCAGATGTACCAACGAATGCTGTGCTTTCCCAGGGGAGAAGCCTGGCAAAGAGGCCTTCACTGTATGCTGGTTTTCCCACCTTGAGACTTGGACTAGGCAAGCACGAACAACAGCCCGCAGAACCGACAATGATTTCTAGCAAACGGAGAGGCTGACACTTGTCTTGCCACACGCCCGCTGTTCCTGCCATGCCAGGCCCTCCTGTTTCATGACATTGCCTTAAGTCTGATTCCACAGGCGCCATCACGCTTCTCTCTCAGGTAGAGGGGATGCCCGGGCAAAGAGGATTTCGCTCCATGCGGGTTTATTACACCGTGCTTCGAAGACTATTTTCAGGCAAGCGGCATCAGCATCGCACAGAAACGACTTGATTTCCCAACGAATGCTTGCTTTCCCAAGGAGAACACTGGGCAAAGAGGCTTTCGCTGTATGCTGGTTTCTCCCTCCTTGAGACTTGGCCTAGTCAAGCACGAGCAGCAGCCCGCATAACCGACTCTGATTTCTAAGCAAATGGAGAGGGTGACACTTGTCTTGCCAACCGCCCGCTATTCTTGCCTATTCAGGCTCTCCTGTTTCATGACTTTTTTAAGACTGTTTCCACAGGCGCAACCACACTACTCTCTCAGGTAGAGGTGATGCCCGAGCAAAGAGGATTTCGCTCCATGCGAGTTTATTACACCGTGCTTCGGAGACTATGTTCAGACAAGCGGCATCAGCATCGCACAGAACCGACTCTAATTTCCTATAGAATGCTGTGCTTTCCTAGAGGTGATGCCCAGGCAAGAGGCTTTCGCTTTATGGGGGATTCTGCCACCGTGCTGCCAATACTATGCTAAAGCATGCAGCAACAGCAGCCCACAGAACCGACACTTTTTTCCTTGCGATTGCTATGCATTCTGAGAGGTTTTCAGCTTGGCCTGAACCGCACTTCGCTGCTGCTTCCTCAGCAAGGATTTGGGTGTTTGCTCTGTCGCGTCAGGGAAGTAGATGTGCGGGAGAGCTGGTGCCTCTTGGGCCTTGCTTTCCCGGGCTCCATGGTCGCATCCTGGGTTCACCCTGCCAAGCAAACTATGCAGACACAGCCAGAACCTTCCAGCAGCGTGCGTGGCCTAGGATGACCGTCCATACTAACTGCCATCTCCTGGCGTAGTAAGGCTTGGCTTTTTGCTCTGGAGTTCAGACGGACTCGGGTACTAGGCCAGTGCCTTCACTTAGGAAAGGAGAGTCGACAGGATCCCTGCACAGCGCCTGTGCACTGGGATTGGAGATTTGGGGGAAGGTCCCCACTTCTTTCCCGACACACCACCTGCCACCCCCAACGCTACCACATCTTGGAGGAAGATGGCATCTGACTGCCCTTTCCACCGTGCTGCCAATACTAGGCTAAGGCGAGCAGCAACATCAGCCCACAGAACCGACTCTTTTTTCCCAGCGACTGCTATGCTTTTCCAGAGGTTTTCAATTGGCCCGATCCGCACTTCGCTGCTGCTTCTTCAGCAAGGCTTTGGGCGTTTGCTCTGCTGCGACAGGGAAGGATATCTGCGGGAGAGCTGGTGCGTCTTGGGCGTGCTTTCCCGGCCTCTGTGGTCGCATCTTGTGTTCACCCTGCCAGGCCGAAGTACGCAGACACAGCCACCACCCTGTAGCAGCGTTCGTGGCCTAGGATGACAGTCCATGCCAACTGCCATCTCCTGGCATAGTAAGGCTTGGCTTTTTTCTCTGGCGTTCAGACGGACTCGGGGACTAGGCCAGTGTCTTCCCCATAGGAGAGGAGAGGTGACAGGATCCTTGCACAGCACCCGTGCACTGGGATGAGGAGCTGTGGGGGACTGTCCCCACTTCTTCCCCGACACACCCCCTGCCATCCCCAACGCTGCCACATATTGGAGGAAGATGGCATCTGACTGCCCTTTCTTCCAGGAGCTATATCTGCGAGTTCCGGGTATGGCACCTGGTGGCAAGCCCACGTCTGCCCTAGGGACAGGTGGCCTTGGAGATGCTGTCCCCTTGGGACAAGTAGCAGAGAACAGGCCTGCTCAGACTCCTTCCTCAGAGTGCAGTATGCGCGCCAGCCCTAGCCGGCTCCTCGTGTCTTCCTTAAGCCAGGCTTCTGTTTCGACACACAGGGAGCGGGTGACGCTTTTCTTCCCACCGTCCCGCTGTTCTCGCCAGGGTAGGCTCTCCTGCTTCGCGACTGTTTCCCGACAACGAGGCCTACGGCTCCTTCTCTTCTCCCTGGGAGCGTTCTGCTCCTTCCCCAGACTTGCTCCTGGGAGCACGGTGACAGCCGTGTCCCTATCCTTTAGGCCTTTCCAGATGTGCATCCACGCTTCTCTCTCAGGCAGTGGGGATGCTAGGTCCAAGAGAATTTCGCTCCATGCCGGGTTCTTTCACCGTGCTACGGAGACTAGCTCAGGCAAGAAGCAGCAGCATCCTACAAAGGGACTCAGATTTCCCAACGAAAGCTCTGCCTTCCCAGAGGAGAAGCCTGGGCAAATTGGCTTTCACTGTATGGTGGTTTCTCCCACCTTGAGACTTGGCCTAGGCAAGCACGAGCAGCAGCCCGCAGAAGTGACTCTGATTTCTCAGCAAATCGAAAGGGTGACACTTGTAGCGCCACCTGCCCGCTGTTCTTGCCATGGCAAGCTGTCCTGTTTCATGACCATTTACATACAGCAAGGCCAAGGGTCCCTTCTCTTCTGCGAGAGCGGCGTGCTATACCTAGCCCTCTAATGCTCCCAGGGAGCACAGTAACAGACGTTTCCCTTTCCTTATGGCTGTTTCCACAGGCACAACCACGCTTCTCTCTCAGGCAGAGAGGATGCCCAGGCAAAGAGTATTACGCTCCATGCGGGTTTATTACACCGTGCTTGGGCGACTATGTTCAGGCAAGCGGCATCAGCATCACGCAGATCCGACTCCGATTTCCCAAAGAATGCTGTGCTTTCCCTGAGGGTTGCGTGGGAAAAAAGGCTTTCTCTCTATGCGTGTTTCTCCCACCATGCTGCCCATGCTAGCCTAAGGCAAACAGCAACAGCAGCCCACAGAAGCGACTCTTTTTTTCCCAACGATTGCTATGCTTTCTCAGAGGTTGTTGCTTGGCCCGATCCGCAATTCGCTGCTGCTTCTTCAGCAAGGCTTTGGGCGTTTGCTCTGTCGCGTCAGGGAAGTAGACCTGCGGGAGAGCTGGCGCGTCTTGGGCCTTGCTTTCCCGGGCTCCATGGTCGCATCCTGGGTTCACCCTGCCAGGCCGAAATACGCAGACACAGCCACCGCCCTGCAGCTGCGTGCGTGGCCTAGGATGGCAGTCCATGCCAACTGCCATCTCCTGGCGGAGTAAGGCTTGACTTTTTGCTCTGGCGTTCAGGCGGACTCGGGGACTAGGCAAGTGCTATCCCCTTAGGAGAGGAGAGGTGACAGGATCCGTGCACAGCGCCCATGCACTGGGATGGGGAGCTGTGGGGGACTGTCCCCACTTCTTCCCCGACACACCCCCTGCCAAAACCAACGATGCCACATCTTGGAGGAAAATGACATCTGACTGCCCTTTCTTCCAGGGAGCTGTATCTGCGAGTTCCGGGTATGGCACCTGGAGGTAAGCCCACGTCTGCCCAAGGGACAGGTGGCCTTGGAGATGCTGTCCCCTTGCTACAAGAGGCACAGAACAGGCCTGCCTTCTGCCCAGACTCCTTCCTCAGAGTGGAGTATGCGCGCCAGCCCTAGCCATTCCCTCTGTCTTCCTAAAGACAGGCTTCCGTCTCTACGCACAGGGAGCGGGTGACGCTTGTCTTGCCACCGTCCCCCTCTACTCGCCAGCGCAGGCTCTCCTGCTTTGCAACTGTTTCCCGACAGCAAGGCCAACAGCTCCTTGTCTTCTCCCGGGTAGGCGTTCTGCTCCTTCCCCAGATTTGCTCTTGGGGAGCACGGAGACAGCCGTGTCCCTATCCTTAAGGCCCTTTCCAGAAGTGCATCCACGCTTCTCTCTCAGGCAGTGGGGGTGCTAGGGCCAAGAGAATTTTGCTCCATGCGGGTTTCTACCACCGTGCTGTGGAGACTAGCTAAGGCAAGCAGCAGCAGCATCCCACAAACCCGATTCAGAAATCCCAACGAATGCTGTGCTTTCCCAGAGGAGAAGAGTGGGCAAAGATGTATTCGCGGTATGGTGGCTTCTCCCACCTTGAAACATGGCCTATGCAAGCTGGAGCAGCAGCCGACAGAACCGACTCTTTTTTCCCAGTGACTGCTATGCTTTCGGGGAGGTTTTCAGCTTGGCCCGTTCCGAACTTCGCTGCTACTTCCTCAGCAAGGCATTGGGCGTTTGCTCTGTTGCGTCAGGGTAGTAGATCTGCGGGAGAGCTGGTGCGTCTTGGGCCTTGCGTTCCGGGCTCGAAGGTCGCATCCTGGGTTCACCCTGCCAGGCCGAACTACGCAGACACAGCCACCACCCTGCAGCAGCATGCGTGGCCTAGGATGACAGTCCATGCCAACTGCCATCTCCTGCCGTTGTAAGGCTTGGTTTTTGCTCTGGCGTTCGGGCTTACTCGGGGACTAGGCCAGTGCCTTCCCCTTAGGAAAGAAGAGGCGACAGGATCCCTGCACAGCGCCCGTACACTGGCATGCGGAGCTGTGGAGGACTGCCCCACTTCTTTCCCCACACACCCCCTGCCACCCCCAATGCTGCCACATCTTGGAGGAAGATGGCATCTGTCTGCCCTTTCTTCCAGGGAGATGTATCTGCGAGTTCCGGATATGGCGCCTGGTGGCAAGCCCACGTCTGCCCTAGGGACAGGTGGCCTTGGAGATGCTGTCCCCTTGGAACAAGAGGCACAGAAAAGGCCTGCCTTCTGCCCAGACTCCTTCCTCAGAGAGGAGTATGCGCGCCAGCCCTAGCCGTCCCCTCTTGTCTTCCTTAAGCCAGGCTTCTGTCTCTACGCAGAGGGAGCTGGTGACGATTGTCTTGCCACCATCCTGCTGTTCTCGCCAGGGGAGGCTCTCCTGCTTTGGGACTGTTCCCGACAACAAGGCCAACGGCTGATTCTCTTCTCCCAGGGAGGCGTCTGCTCCTTCCCCAGACTTGCTCTTGGGGAGCACGGTGACATCCGTGTCCCTATCCTTAAGGCCCTTTCCAGATGAGCATCCACTCTTCTCTCTCAGGCAGTGGGGATGCTAGGGCCAAGAGAATATTGCTCCATGCGGGTTTATTCCACCGGGCTGCGGAGACTAGCTCAGGCAAGCAGCAGCAGCATCCCACAAACCCGATTCAGATTTCCCAACGAATGCTGTGCTTTCCCAGAGGAGAAGCCTGGGCAAAGAGGCTTTCACTGTATGGTGGTTTCTCCCACCTTGAGACGTGGCCTAGGAAAGCAGGAGCAGCAGCCCGCAGAACCGACTCTGATTTCTAAGTAATCGGAGAGGGTGACACTTGTCTTGCCACCCGCCCACTATTCTTGCCAATGCAGGCTCTCCTGTTGACCCTTTCCAGACAGCAAGGCCGAGGACCCCTTCTCTTCTCCCGGAGCGGCGTGCTACGCCTGGCCCGGACATGATCTCAGGGAGCGCAGTGACAGACGTTTCCCTTTCCTTAATGCTGTTTCCACAGGCGCAACCACGCTTCTCTCTCAGGCAGATGGGATGCCTGGGCAAAGTGGATTTCCCTCCTTGCGGGGTATTACACCGTGCTTCGGAGACTATGTTCAGGCAAGCGGCATCAACATCGCACAGAACCGAATCTGATTTTCCAAAGAATGCAGTGCTTTCTAGAGTGGATGCCCAAGCAAAGAGGATTTGGCTCCATGCGGGATTCTCCCACCGTGCAGCCAATACTAGGCTAAGGTAAGCAGCAACAGCAGTCCACAGAACCGCCTCTTTTTTCCTTGCGACTGCTATGCTTTCGCAGAGGTTTTCAGCATGGCCTGAAACGCACTTCCCTGCTGCTTCCTCAACAAGGATTTGGGCATTCACTCTGTCGCGTCAGGGAATTAGAACTGCGGAAGAGCTGGTGCCTTTTGGTTCTTGCTTGCCCGGGTCCATGCTCGCACCCTGGGATCACACTGCCAGGCCGAACTACACAGACACAGCCACAATCCTGCAGCAGCGTACGTGGCCTAGGATGACACTCCATGCCAACTGCCATCTCCTGGCGTAGTAAGGCTTGGCTTTTTGCTCTGGCGTTCAGGTGGACTCAGGGACTAGGCCAGTGCCTTCCCCTTACGAATGGTGAGGCGAAAGGATCCCTGCATGGCGCCCGTGCACTGGGATGGGGAGCTGTGGGTGACTGTCCCCACTTCTTCCCCGATACACCCCCTGCCACCCCGAACGCTGCCACATCTTGGAGGAAGATGGCATCTGACTGCCCTTTCTTCCAGGGAGCTGCATTTGCGAGTTCCGGTTATGGCGACTGGTGGCATGCCCAGGTCCTCCCTAGGGACAGGTGGCCTTGGAGATGCTGTCCACTTGGGACAAGAGGCACAGAACAGGCCTGCCTTTTGCCCAGACTCCTTCCTCAGAGTGCAGTATGCGCAGCAGTCCTAGCCGTCGCCTCGTCTCTTCCTAAATCCAGGCTTCTGTCTCTACCCACAGGGAGCTGGTTACGCTTGTCTTGCCATTCCCGCTGTTCTTGCCATGGCAGGCTCTCCTGTTTCATGACTGTTTCCAGACAGCAAGCCCAAGGGCCCCTTCTCTTCTCCCGGGGCGCCGTGCTACGCCTGGCACAGCAATGCTCCCAGGGAGCACTGTAAAAGATGTTTCTCTTTCCTTAAGGCTGTTTCCACAGGCGCAACCACGCTTCTCTCTCAGGCAGAGGGGATGCTCGGGCAAAGAGGATTTCCCTCCTTGCGGGTTTATTACACCGTTCTTCAGAGACTATGTTCAGGCAAGCAGCATCAGCATCGCACAGAACCGACCCTGATTTCCCAAAGAATGCAGTGCTTTCCTTGAGGGGATGCCCGGGAAAAAGGCTTATGCTCTATGCGGGTTTCTCCCACCGTACTGCCAATACTAGGATAAGGCATGTAGCAACAGCAGCCCATAGAACCGAGTCTTTTTTCCCAGCGACTGCTATGCTTTCCCAAGGTTTTCAGCTTGGCCAGATAGGCACTTCGCTGCTGCTTCTTCAGCAAGGCTTTGGGCGTTTGCTCTGTCGCCTCGGGGTAGTAGATCTGCGGGGGAGCTGGAGCGTCTTGGGCCTTGCTTTCCCGGGCTCCTGGTCGCATCAAGGGTTTACACTGCCAGGCCGAACTACGCAGACAGAGCCACCAACCTGCAGCAGCGTGTGTGGCCTAGGATGACAGTCCATGCCAACTGCCATCTCCTGGCGTAGTAATGCTGGGCTTTATGCTCTAGCATTAAGGCGGACTCGGGGACTAGGCCAGTGCCTTCCACTTAGGAAAGGAAAGGCGACAGATCCCTGCACAGCGCCCGTGCACTGGGATGGGGAGCTGTGGGGGACTGTCCCCACTTCTTCCCCGACACACCGCCTTCCACCCACAACGCTGCCACATCTTGGAGGAAGATGGCATCTGACTGCCTTTTCTTCCAGGGAGGTGTTCTGCGAGTTCCAGGTATGGCGCCTGGTGGCAAGCCCACGTCTGCCCTAGGGACAGGTGGCCTTGGAGATGCTGTCCCCTTGGGACAAGAGGCAGAGAACAGGCCTGCCTTCTACCCAGACTCCTTCCTCAGAGTGGAGTATGCGCGCCAGCCCTAGCTGTCCCCTCGTGTCTTCCTTAGGCCAGGCTTCCTTCTCTACGCACAGGGAGCGGGTGACGCTTGTCTTGCCACCTTCCCGCACTTCTTGCCAGGGCAGGCTCTCCTGTTTTTTGACCGTTTTCCGACAACAAGGCCAACGGCTCCTTCTCTTCTCCCGGGGAGAAGTTCTGCTCCTTCCCCAGACTTGCTCTTGGGGAGCACGGTGACAGCAGTGTCCCTATCCTTAAGGCCTTTTCCAGATGTGCACCCACACTTCTCTTTCAGGCAGTGGGGATGCTAAGGCCAAGAGAATTTCGCTCCATGCGGGTTTCTTCCACCGTGCTGCGGAGACTAGTTCAGGCAAGCAGCAGCAGCAGCCCACAAACACGATTCAGATTTCCCAACAAATGCTGTGCTTTCCCAGAGGAGAAGCCTGGGCAAAGAGGCTTTTGCTGTATGCTGGTTTCTCCTACCTTGGGACTTAGCCTAGGCAAGCAGGAGCAGCAGCGCAGAACCGACTTTGATTTCTAAGCAAACGGAGATGGTGACACTTGTCTTGCCACCCGCCCGCTATTCTTGCCTATGCTGGCTCTCCTATTTCATGACTTTTCCTTAAGGCTATTTCTACAGGTGCAATCACGCTTCTCTCTCAGGTAGAGGGAATACCCGGGCAAAGAGGATTTTGCTCCATCCGTGTTTATTACACCGTGCTTCAGAGACTATGTTCAGGCAAGCGGCATCAGCATCGCGCAGAACCGACTCTGATTTCCCAAAGAATGCTGTGCTTTCCTACAGGGGATGCCCAGGCACAGGCCTTTCGCTCTATGCGGGATTCTCCCACCGTGCTGCCAATACTAGGCTAAGGCAATCAGCAACAGCAGCCTACAGAACCGACTCTTTTAACGTATCGACTGCTATGCTTTCGCAGAGGTTTTCAGCTTGACCTGAACCGCACTTCGCGGCTGCTTCCTGAACAAGGCTTTGGGTGTTCGTTCTGTCGTGTCAGGGAAGTGATCAGCAGAAGAGCTGGTGCTTCTTGGGCCTTGCTTTCCCGGGCTCCATGGTCGCACCCTGGGATCACCCTGCCAGGCCGAACTACGGAGTCACAGCCACAAACCTGCAGCAGCGTTACTGGCCTAGGGTGACACTCCATGCCTACTGTCATCTCCTGGCATAGGAAGGCTTGGCTTTTTGCTCTGGCGTTCAGGCGGACTCGGGGACTAGGCTAGTGCCTTCCCCATAGGAGAGGAGAGGCGACAAGATCCCTGGACACCGCCCATGCATTGGGATGGGGAGCTTGGGGGACTGTCCCCACTTCTTCCCCGACACACCCCCTGCCACCCCCAACGCTGCCACATCATGGAGGATGATGGCATCTCACTGCCCTTTCTTCCAGGTATCTGTATCTGCGAGTTCCGTGTATGGCGACTGGTGGCAAGGCCACGTATGACCTAGAACAGGTGGCCGTGGAGATGCTGTCCCCTTGGGACAAGAGGCACAGAACAGGCCTGCCGACTGCCCAGACTCCTTCCTCAGAGTGGAGTATGCACGCCTGCCCTAGCCGTCCCCTCGTGTCTTTCTAAAGCCAGGCTTCCATCCCTACACACAGGAATCGGTTGACGCATGTCTTGTCACCGTCCCGCTGTTCTCTCCTGGGCAGGCTCTCCTGATTTGCGAATGTTTCCCAACAACAAGGCCAACGGCTCCTTCTCTTCACCCGTGGAGGCGTTCTGCTCCTTCCCCATACTTGCTATTGGGGAGCACGGTGACAGCCGTGTCCCTTTCCTACAGGCCCTTTCCAGATGTTCATCCACGCTTCTCTCTCAGGCAGTGGGGATGCTAGGCCCAAGTGAATTTCAGTCCATGCGGGTTTCTTCCATCGTCCTGCGGAGACTAGCTCAGGCAAGCAGCAGCAACATCCCACAAAATCGATTCAGATTTCCCAACTAATGCTGTGATTTCCCAAAAGAGAGACCTAGGCAAAGAGGCTTTCGCTGTATGGTGGTTTCTCCCACCTTGAGACTTGGCCTAGGCATGCACGAGCAGCAGCCCACAGAACCGACTCTGATTTCTAAGCAAACGGAGAGGGTGACACTTGTCTTGCCTCCCGCCCGCTATTCTTGACAATCCAGGCTCTCCTGCTGCATGACCCTTTCCAGACAGCAACGCCAAGGGCCCCTTCTCTTCTCATGGAGTGGCGTGCTACGCCTGGCCCAGACATACTCTCAGGGAGAGCAGTGACAGAGGTTTCCCTTCCTTAAGTCTGTTTCCAGAGGCGCAACTACGCTTCTCTCTCAGGCAGAGGGGTTGCCCGGAAAAGTGGATTTCGCTCCATGCGGGTTTATTACACCCTGCTTCGGAGACTATGTTCAGGCAAGCGGCATCAGCATCGCACAGAACCGACTCTGATTTCCCAAAGAACGCTGTTCTTTCCTAGAGGGGATGCTCAGGCAAAGGGGCTTTCGCTCTATGCGGGACTCTCCCACCATGATGCCAATAGTAGGCTAAAGCAGCAGCAACAGCACCCCACAGTACCGACTCTTTTTTCCTAGTGATTGCCATGCTTTCGCAGAGGTTTTCAGCTTGTCCAAACCGCACTTCTCTGCTGCTTCCTCAGCAAGTCTTTGGGCATTTCCTCTGTCGCGTCAGGAAAGTAGATCTGTGGGAGAGCTTGTGCCTCTTGGGCCTTGCTTTTCCGGGCTCCATAGTCGCACCCTGGGTTCACCCTGCCAAACCGAACTACGCAGACACAGCCACAACCCTGCAACAGCGTGCATGGCCTAGGATGACACTCCATACCAACTGCCCTCTCCTGGCGTAGGAAGGCTTGGCTTTTTACTCTGGCGTTCAGGCGGACTCGGGGACTAGGACAATGCCTTCCCGTTTTGAGAGGAGAGGCGACTGGATCCCTACATAGCGCCCGTGCACTGGGATGGCCAGCTGAGGGGGACTGTCCCCACTTCGTGCCTTACACACCTCCTGCCACCTTCAACGCTGCCACATCTTGGAGGATGATGGCATCTGACTGCCATTTCTTCCAGGGATCTGTATCTGCAAGTTCCGGGTATGGCGCCTGGTGGCAAGGCCACGTATTCCGTACGGACAGGTGGCCTTGGAGATGCTGTCCCCTTGGGACAAGAGGCACAGAACAGGCCTGCCTTCTGCCCAGACTCCTTCCTCAGAGTGGATTATGCGCGTCTGCCCTAGCCGTCCCCTCGTGTCTTCCTTAATCCAGGCTTCCGTCTCTACTCACACGGAGCGGGTGATGATTGTCTTGCCACCATCCCGCTGTTCTCGCCAGGGCAGGCTCTCCTGCTTTGCGACTGTTTCCCAAAAACAAGGCCAACGGCTCCTTCTCTACTCCCGGGGAGGCATTCTGCTCATTTCCCAGACTTCTTCCGGGGAGCACGGTGACAGCCGTGTCCCTATCCTTAAGGCCCTTTCCAGATGTGCATCCACGCTTCTCTCTCAGGCAGTGGGGATGCTAGGCCCAAGTGAATTTCAGTCCATGCGGGTTTCTTCAACCGTGCTGTGGAGACTAGCTCAGGCAAGCAGCAGCATCCCACAAACCTGATTCAGATTTCCCAACGATTTTTGTGCTTTCCCAGAGGAGAAGCCTGGGCAAAGAGGCTTTCGCTGTATGGTGGTATCTCCCACCTTGAGACGTGGCCTAGGAAAGCAGGAGCAGCAGCCCGCAGAACCGACTCTGATTTCTAAGCAATCGGAGAGGGTGACACTTGTCTTGCCACCTGCCCGCTATTCTTGCCAAGGCAGACTCTCCTGTTGCATGACCCTTTCCAGACAGCAAGGCCAAGGACCCCTTCTCTTCTCCTGGAGCGGCGTGCTATGCCTGGCCCAGACATGATCTCAGGGAGCGCAGTGACAGACGTTTCCCTTTCCTTTAAGGCTGTTTCCACAGGCGCAACCACACTTCTCTCTCAGGCAGAGGGGATGCTCGGGCAAAGAGGATTTCCCTCCTTGCGGGTTTATTACACCGTGCTTCGGAGACTATGTTCAGGCAAGCGGCATCAACATCGCACAGAACCGAATCTGATTTTCCAAAGAATGCAGTGCTTTCTAGAGGAGATGCCCAGGCAAAGAGGATTTGGCTCTATGCGGGATTCTCCCACCGTGCGGCCAATACTAGGCTAAGGTAAGCAGCAACAGCAGTCCACAGAACCGCCTCTTTTTTCCCAGCGACTGCTATGCTTTCGCAGAGGTTTTCAGCAAGGGCTGAAACGCACTTCCCTACTGCTTCCTCAGCAAGGATTTGGGCATTCGCTCTGTCTCGTCAGGGAATTAGATCTGCGGGAGATCTGGTAACTTTTGGTCCTTGCTTGCCCGGGTCCATGCTCGCACCCTGGAATCACACTGCCAGGCTGAACTACGCAGACACAGACACAAGCCTGCCACAGCGTGCATGGCCTACGATGACACTCCATGCAAACTACCATCTCCTGGCGTAAGAAGGCTTGGCTTTTTACTCTGGCGTTCAGGCGGACTCGGGGACTAGGCCAGTGTCTTCCCCATAGGAGAGGAGAGGTGGCAGGATCCCTGCACAGTGCCCATGCACTGGAATGGGGAGCTGTGGGTGCCAGTCCCCACTTCTTCCCCGACACACCCCCTGACACCCCCAACGCTGCCACATCTTGGAGGAAGATGGCATCTGACTGCCATTTCTTCCAGGGAGCTGTTTCTGCGAGTTCCGGGTATGGAGCCTGGTCGCAAGACCACTTCTGCTCTAGGGACAGGTGGCCGAGGAGATGCTGTCCCCTTGGGACAAGAGGCACAGAACAGGCCTGCCTTCTGACCAGACTCCTTCTTTAGAAGAGAGTATGCACGCCTGCCCTATCCGCCCCTCGTGTCTTCTAAAGCCAGGCTTCCGTCCCTACGCACAGGAAGCGTCTGAGGCTTGTCATGCCACCGTACCGCTGTTCTCGCCAGGGCAAGCTCTCCTTATTTGCAACCGTTTCCCCACAACATGGACAACGGCTCCTTCTCATCTCCCGGGGAGGCGTTCTGCTCCTACCCCAGACTTGCTCTTGGGGAGCACGGTGACAGTCGTGTCCCTATCCTTAAGGCCTTTCCAGATGTGCATCCACGCTTCTCTCTCAGGCAGTGGGGATGCTAGGGCCAAGAGAATTTCGCTCCATGCGGGATCTTCCACCGTGCTGCGGAGACTAGCTCAGGCAAGCAGCAGCAGCATCCCACATACCCGATTCAGATTTCCCAACGAATGCTGTGCTTTCCCATAGTAGAAGCCTGGGACAAAGAGGCTTTCGCTGTACGCTGGTTTCTCCAACCTTCCGACTTGGCCTAAGCAAGCAGGAGCAGCAGCCCACATAACCGACTCTGATTTCTAAGGAAACGGAGCAGGTGACACTTGTCTTGCCACCCGCCTGCTATTCTTGCCTATGCAGGCTCTCCTGTTTCATGACTTTTCCGTAAGGCTGTTTCCACAGGCGCAACCATGCTTCTCTCTCAGGTAGAGGGAATGCCCAGGCAAAGAGGCTTTCTCTCTATGCGGGATTCTCCCACCGTGCTGCCAATACTAGGCTAAGGCAATCAGCAACAGCAGCCTACAGAACCGACTCTTTTATCGTAGCGACTGCTATGCTTTCACAGAGGTTTTCAGCTTGACCTGAACCGCACTTCATGGCTGCTACCTCAGCAAGGCTTTGGGCATTCGCTCTGTCGCGTCAGGGATGTAGATCAGCAGAAGAGCTGGTGCTTCTTGGGCCTTGCTTTCCCGGGCTCCATGTTCGCACCCTGGGATCACCCTGCCAGACCGAACTACGGAGACACAGCCACAAACCTGCAGCAGCATTACTGGCCTAGGGTGACACTCCATGCCAACTGCCATCTCCTGGTTTAGGAAGGCTTGGCTTTTTGCTCTGGCATTCAGGCGGACTCGGGGACTAGGCTAGTGCCTTCCCCATAGGAGAGGAGAGGCGACAAGATCCCTGCACAGCGACAGTGCACTGGGATGGGAAACTGTGGGGGACTGTCCCCACTTCTTCCCCGACACACCCCCTGACACCCCTAACACTGCCACATCTTGGAGGATGATGGCATCTCACTGCCCTTTCTTCCAGGTATCTGTATCTGTGAGTTCCGTGTATGGCGCCTGGTGGCAAGGCCACGTATACCCTAGGGATAGGTGGCCGTGAAGATGCTGTCCCCTTGGGACAAGAGGCACAGAACAGGCCTGCCGTCTGTCCAGACTCCTTCCTCAGAGTGGAGTATGCGCGCCTGCCCTAGCCGTTCCCTCGTGTCTTCCTTAATCCAGCTTCTGTCTCTACGCACAGGGAATGGGTGACGATTGTCTTGCCACCATTCCGCTGTTCTCGCCAGGGCAGGCTCTCCTGCTTTGCGAATGTTTCCCGACAACAAGGCCAACGTCTCCTTCTCTTCTCCCGTGGAGGCGTTCTGCTCCTTCCCCATACTTGCTCTTGGGGAGCACGGTGACAGCTGTGTCCCTTTCCTACAGGCCCTTTCCCGATGTTCATCCACGCTTCTCTCTCAGGCAGTGGGGATGCTAGGACCAATTGAATTTCAGTCCATGCGGGTTTCTTCCACCGTGCTGCAGAAACTAGTTCAGGCAAGCAGCAGCAGCATCCCACAAACCCGATTCAGAATTCCCAATGAATGCTGTGCTTTCCCACAGTAGAAGCCTGGTACTAAGAGGCTCTCGCTGTATGCTGGTTTCTCCCACCTTTTGACTTGGCCTAGGCAAGCAGGAGCAGCAGCCCACAGAACCGACTCTGATTTCTAAGCAAACGGAGAGGGTACACTTGTCTTGCCACCTGCCCGCTATTCTTGCTAATGCAAGCTATCCTGTTGCATGACCCTTTCCAGACAGCAAGGCCTAGGGCCCCATCAATTCTCCTGTAGCGGCGTGCTACGCCTGGCCCAGACATGCTCTCAGGGAGCGCAGTTACAGACGTTTCTCTTTCCTTAAGGCTGTTTCCACAGGCGCAACCACGCT
Source organism: Neogale vison (assembly GCF_020171115.1). Lineage (NCBI taxonomy): Eukaryota > Metazoa > Chordata > Mammalia > Carnivora > Mustelidae > Neogale > Neogale vison. The sequence goes on from NC_058104.1 coordinate 43,905,822, forward strand.
TCTCTCCCAGGCAGAGGGGATGCCCGGCCAAAGAGGATTTCGCTCCATGCGGGTTTCTTACACCGTGCTTCGGAGACTATGTTCAGGCAAGCGGCATCAGCATCTCGCAGAACCGACTCTAATTTCCCTAAGAATGCTGTGCTTTCCCTGAGGGTTGCCCGGGGAAAAAGGCTTTCGCTCTATTCGTGTTTCTCCCACCGTGTTGCCAATACTAGGCTAAGGCAAGCAACAACAGCAGCCCACAGAACTGACTCTTTTTTCCCAGCGAGTGCTATGCTTTCCCAGAGGTTTTCAGCTTGGCCCAATCCTCACTTCGCTGCTGCTTCTTCAGCAAGGCTTTGGGCGTGTGCTCTGTCGCGTCAGGGAAGTAGATCTGCGGGAGAGCTGGTGCGTCTTGGGCCTTGCTTTCCCAGGCTCCGTGGTCGCATCCTGGGTTCACCCTGCCAGGCCGAACTACGCAGACACAGCCACCAACCTGCAGTAGCGTGCCTGGCTTAGGATGACCCTCCATGCCAACTGCCATCTCCTGGCGCAGTAAGGCTTGGCCTTTTGCTCTGGCGTTCAGGCTGACTCGGAGACTAGGCCAGTGTCTTCCCCATAGGATAGGAGAGGCGACAGGATCCCTGCACAGCACCCGTGCACTGGGATGGGGAGCTGTAGGTGCCTGTCCCCACTTATTCCCCGACAGACGCCCTGCCAACCCCAAAGATGCCACATCTTGGAGGAAGATGGCATCTGACTGCCCTTTCTTCCAGGGATCTCTATCTGCGAGTTCCGGGTATGGCCCCTGGTGGCAAACCACGTCTTCTTTAGGGACAGGTGGCCTTGGAGATGCTGTTTCCTTGGGACAAGAAGCACAGAACAGGCCTGTCTTCTGCCCAGACTCCTTCCTCTGAATGGAGTGTGCGCGCCTGCCCTAGCCATCCCCTCGTGTCTTCCTAAAGCCAGGCTTCCGTCCCAACGCACAAGAAGCGGGTGACGCTTGTCTTGCCACTGTCCCGCTTTTCCCGCCATGGCAGGCTCTCCTTTTTGTGACCGTTTCCCGACAACAAGGCCAACGGCTCCTTCTTTTCTCACGGGGAGGCGTTCTGCTCCTTCCCCAGACTTGCTCTTGGGGAGCACTGTGACAGCCGTGTCCCTATCCTTAAGGCCCTTTCTTGATGTGTATCCACGCTTCTCTCTCAGGCATAGGGGATGGTAGGGCCAAGAGAATTTCACTCCATGCAGGTTTCTTCCAACGTGCTGCAGAGACCAGCTCAGGCAAGCAGCAGCAGCATCCCACAAACCCGAATCAGACTTCCTAACGAATGCTGTGCTTTCCCAGAGGAGAAGCCTGTGCAAAGAGGCTTTCGCTGTATGCTGCTTTCTCCAACCTTGAAACTTGGCTTAGGCAAGCACGAGCAGCAGCCCGCAGAACTGACTCTGATTTCTAAGCAATCGGAGAGGGTGACACTTGTCTTGCCACCCGCCCGCTATTATTGCCTATGCAGGCTCTCCTGTTTCATGACTTTTCCGTAAGGCTGTTTCCACAGGCGCAACCACGCTTCTCTCTCAGGCAGAGGGGATGCCCAGACAAAGAGGATTATGCTCGATGCGGGTTTATTACACCTTACTTTGGAGACTATGTTCAGGCTAGCGTCATCAGCATCGCACAGAACCGACTCTGATTTCCCAAAGAATGCTGTGCTTTCCCTGGGGGGATGCCTTGGGATAAAGGCTTTCGCTCTTTGGGTTTCTCCCACCATGCTGCCAATACTAGGCTAAGGCAAACAGCAATAGCAGCCCACAGAACCGACGCTTTTTTTCTCAGCGACTGCTATGCTTTCCCAGAGTTTTTCAGCTAGGCCCAATCCGGACTTCGCTGCTGCTTCTTCCTTAAGGCTTTGGGCGTTTGCACTGCCGCGTCAGGGAAGTAGATCTGCGGGAGAGCTTGTGCGTCTTGGGCCTTGCTTTCCCAGGCTCCGTGGTCGCATCCTGGGTTCACCCTGCCAGGCCGAACTACGCAGACACAGCCACCACCCTGCAGCAGCGTGCATGGCCTAGGATTACACTCCAAGCCAACAGTCATCTCCTGGCGTAGTAAGGCTTGGCTTTTTGCTCTGGTGTTCAGGCAGACTCGGGGACTAGGCCAATGCCTTCCCCTTAGGAAAGGAGAGGCGAAAGGATCCCTGCACAGCGCCTGTGCACTGCGATGGGGAGCTGTGGGTGACTGTCCCCACTTCTTCCCCGACACACCCCCTGCCAACCCCAATGCTGCCACATTAGGAGGAAGATGTCATCTGACTGTCCTTTCTTCCAGGGAGCTGTATCTGCGAGAAGCCTTGGCTTCTCCTGTATGGTGGTTTCTCCCAACTAGAGACTTGGCCTAGGCAAGCACGAGGAGCAGCCCGTAGAAGCGAATCTGATTTCTCAGCAAATGGAGAGGGTGACACATGTCGTGCCAGCTGCCCGCTGTTCTTGCCATGGCAGGCTCTCCTGTTTCATAACCGTTTACAGAGAGCAAGGCCAAGGGCCCCTTGTCTTCTCCTAGAAGGCGTGCTACGCCTGGCCCAGAAATGCTACCATGGAGCATCCATAACAGACGTTTTCCTTTCCTTTAGGCTGTTTCCACAGGTGCAACCACGCTTCTCTCTCAGGCAGAGAGGATGCCCAGGCAAAGAGGATTACGCTCCATGCGGGTTTATTACACTGTGCTTTGGAGACTATGTTCAGGCAAGCGGCATCAGCATCACACAGAACCGACTCTGATTTCCCAAAGAATGCTGTGATTAACCTGAGGGGATGCCCGGGTTAAAAGGCTTTCGCTCTATGTGGTTTTCTCCCACCGTGCTGCCAATACTAGGCTAAGGCAAGCAGAAACAGCAGCCCACAAACCGGATTCAGATTTCCCAACGAATGCTGTGCTTTCCCAGAGGAGAAGCCTGGGCAAAGAGGCTTTCGCTGTATGGTGGTTTCTCCCAAATTGAGACTTGGCCTAGGCAAGCACGAATATCATCCCGCAGAAACGACTCTGATTTCTAAGCAAACGTAGAGGGTGACACTTGTCTGGCCACCCGCCCGCCACTCTTGCCTATGCAGGCTCTCCTGTTTCATGACTTTTCCTTAAGGCTATACCACAGGCACAACCATGCTTCTCTCAGGTAGAGGGGATGCCGGGCAAAGAGGATTTCGCTCCATAAGGGTATATTACACCGTGCTTCGGAGACTATGTCAGGCAAGCGGCATCAGCATCGCACAGAACTGACTCTGATTTCCCAAAGAATGCTGTGCTTTCCTAGAGGGGATGCCCTGCCAAAGAGTCTTGCGTTCTATACGGGATTCTCCCACCGTGCTGCTAATACTAGGCTAAGACAAGCAGCCACAACAGCGCACAGAACCGACTCTTTTTTCCCAGCGACTGCTATGCGTTCCCAGAGGTTTTCAGCTTGGCCCGAACCGCACTTCACTGCTGCTTCTTCAGCAAGAATTTGGGCATTTGCTCTGTCGCTTCAGGGAATTAGATCTCCAGGAGAGCTGGTGCCTCTTGGGCCTTGCTTTCTGGGCACCATGGTCTCACCCTCGGTTCACCCAGCCAGGCCGAACAACGCAGACACAGCCACCACCCTGCAGCAGCGTGCGTAGACTAGGATGACAGTCCATGCCAACTGACATCTCCTGGCGTAGTAAGGCGTGCCTTTTTGCTCTGGCGTTCAGGCGGACTCGGGGACTAGGCCAGTGCCTTCCCCAAAGGAGAGGAGGAGCAAGAGGATCCCTGCAGAGCGCCCGTGCACTGGGAAGGGGAGCTGTGGGGGACTGTACCCACTTCTTCCCCGCCAAACCCCTGCCACCCCCAACGCCGCCACATATTGGAGGAAGATGTCATCTAACTGCCCTTTCTTCCAAGGAGCTGTATCTGCGAGTTCTTGGTATGGCGCCGGTGGCAAGCCCACGTCTGCCCTAGGGACAGGTGGCCTTGGAGATGGTGTCCCCTTGGGACAAGAGGCACAGAACAGGCCTGCCTTCTGCCAGACTCCTTCCTCAGACTGGAGTATGTGCGCCAGCCCTAGCCGACACCTAGTGTCTTCCTAAAGCAGGGCTTCCTTCTCTACACACAGGGAGCGGGGGACGCTTGTCTTGCCACCGTCCCGCTATTCTCGCCAGGGCAGACTCTCCTGCTTTGCGACTGTTTCCCAACAACAAGTCCAACGGCTCTTTCTCTTCTCCCACGGAGGCGTTCTGCTACTTCCCCAGACTTGCTCTTGGGGAGCACGGTGACAGCCGTGTCCCTATCATTAAGGCCCTTACGAAAGGTGCATCCACGCTTCTCTCTCAGGCAGTGGGGATGCTAGGGCCAAGAGAATTTCGCTCCATGCAGGTTTCTTCCACTGTGCTACGGAGACTAGCTCAGGCAAGCAGCAGCAGCGGCCCACAAACCCGATTCAGTTTTCCCAACGATTGCTGTGCTTTCATAGAGGAGAAGCCTGGGCAAAGAGGCTTTCACTGTATGCTGGTCTCTCCCATCTTGAGATTTGGCCTAGACAAGCACGAGCAGCATCCTGCAGAATCGACTCTGATTTCTAAGCAAACGGAGAGGGTGACACTTGTCTTGCCACCCGCCTGCTATTCTTGCCTATGCTGGCTCTCCTGTTTCATGACATTTCCTTATTGCTGTTTCCACAGGCGCAACCACGCTTCTCCCTCAGATAGAGGGGAAGCCCGGGCAAAGTGGATTCCTCCCATGCGGGTTTATTACACCGTGTTACGGAGACTATATTCAGGCAAGCGGCATCAGCATCGCACTGAACCGACTCTGATTTCCCAAAGAATGCTGTGCTTTCCCTGAGAGGATTCCCTGGGAAAAAGGCTTTTGCTCTATGCGGGTTTCTCCCACCGGGCTGCCAATACTTGGCTAGGGAAAGCAGCAACAGTATCCCACAGAACCGACTCTTTTTTCCCAGCGACTGCTATGCTTTCCCAGAGTTTTTCAGCTTGCCCCGATCCTCAATTCGCAGCTGCTTCTTTAGCTATGATTTGGGCGTTCGCTCTGTCCCATCAGGGAAGTAGATCTGTGGGAGAGCTGGTCCGTCTTGGGCTTTGGTTTCCCGGGCTCCATGGTCGCATCCTGGGTTCACCCTGCCAGGCCGAACTACGCAGACACAGCCACAACCTGCAGCAGCGTGCGTGGCCTAGGATGACACTCCATGCCAACTGCCATCTCCTGGCGTAGTAAGGATTGGCTTTTTGCTCTGGCGTTCAGGCGGACTCGGGGCTAGGCCAGTACATTCCCCTTAGGAAAGGAGAGGCGACAGGATCCCTGCACAGAGTCCGTGCACTGGGATTGGGAGCTGAGGGGGACTGTCCCCACTTCTACCCCGACACATCCCCTGCAACCCCCAACGCTGCCACATCTTGGAGGACGATGGCATCTGACTGTCCTTTCTTCCAGGGAGCTATATCTGCGAGTTCCGAGTGTGGCGCTTGGTGGCAAGCCCACGTCTGCCCTAGGGATAGGTGGCCTTGGAGATGCTGTCCCCTTGGGACAAGAGGCAGAGAACAGTCCTGCCTTCTGCCAGGACCTCTTCCTCAGAGTGGAGTATGCGCGCCTGCCCTAGGCGTCCCCTCGTGTCTTCCTTAAGCCAGGCTTCCGTCTCAACGCACAGAGAGCGGGTGACAATTGTCTTGCCACCATCCCGCTGTTCTCGCCAGGGCAGGCTCTCCTGCTTTGCGACTCTTTCCCGACAACAAGGCCAACGGCTCCTTCTCTTCTCCCGGGGAGGCGTTCTGCACCTTCCCCAGACTTTTTCCTGGGAGCACGGTGACAGCAGTGTCCCTATCCTTAAGGTCCTTTCCAGATGTGCATCCACGCTTCTCTCTCAGGCAGTGGGGATGCCATGGCAAAGAGAATTTCACTCCATGCGGGTTTTGTCCACCGTGCTGATGAGACCAGCTCAGGCAAGCAGCAGCAGCATCCCACAAACCGGATTCAGATTTCCCAACGAATGCTGTGCTTTCCCGGAGAAGCCTGGGCAAAGAGGCCTTCACTGTATGCTGGTTTCTCCCACCTTGAGACTTCGCCTAGGCAAGCAGGAGCAGCAGCGCACCGAACCGACTCTTATTTCTAAGCAAACGGTGAGGGTGACACTTGTCTTGCCACCCGCCCGCTATTCTTGCCTATGCAGGCTCTCCTGTTTTATGACATTTCCTTAAGGCTGTTTCAACAGACGCAACCACGCTTCTCTCTCAAGTAGAGGGGATGCCCGGGCAAAGAGGATTTCGCTCCATGCGGGTTTCTTACACCGTGCTTCGGAGACTATGTTCAGGCAAGCGGCATCAGCATCGCACAGAACCGACTCTGATTTCCCAAAGCATGCTGTGCTTTCCCTGAAGGGATGCCCGGGGAAAAAGGCTTTCACTCCATGCGGGTATCCCCCAACGTGCTGCCAAAACTAGGCTAAGGCAAGCAGCAAAAGCAGCCAAAAGAACCGACTCCTATTTCCCAACGATTGCTATGCTTTCCCATAGGTTTTCAGCTTGGCACAATCCTCCCTTCGCTGCTGCTTCTTCAGCATGGCTTTGGGTGTGTGCTCTGTCGCGTCAGGGAAGTAGATTTTCGGGAGAGCTGGTGCGTCTTGGGCCTTGCTTTCCAGGGCTCCATGATCGCATCCTGGGATCACCCTGCCAGGCCGAACTACGCAGACACAGCACAACCCTGCAGCAGTGTGCGCGGCGTAGGATGACAATCCATGCCAACTGACATCTCCTGGCGGAGTATGGCTTGGCGTTTTGCTCTGGCGTTCAGGCGGACTCTGCGACTAGGCCAGTGCCTTCCCCCTAGGAAAGGTGAGGCGACAGGATCCCTGCAAATCGCCCGTGCACTGGGATGGGGAGCTGCGGGGGACTCTCCCCACTTCTTCCCCGACACACCCCCTGCCACCACCAACGCTCCCACATATTGGAGGAAGATGGCATTTGACTGACCATTATTCCAGGAAGCTGTATTTGCGAGTTCCGGGTATGGAGCCTGGTGGCATGCCCATGACTGCCATAGGGACAGGTGGCCTTGGAGATGCTGTCCCCTTGGGACAAGAGGCACAGAACAGGCCTGCCTTCTACCCAGACTCCTTCCTCAGAGTGGAGTATGCGCGCCTGCCCTAGCCGTCCCCTCGTGTCTTCCTAAAGCCAGGCTTCCGTCCCTTCACACAGGAAGCGGGTGAGGCCTGTCTTGCGACCGTCCCGCTGTTCTCTCCTGGGAAGGCTATCCTGCTTTGCGACTGTTTAGCGACAACAAGACCAACGGCTCTATTCTGTTCTCCAAGGGAGGCGTTCTTTTCCTTCCCCAGACTTACTCTTGGGGATCACGGTGACAGCCGTGTCCCTATACTTAAGGCCCTTCCAGATGAGCATCCACGCTTCTCTCTCAGGCCGTGGGCATCCTAGGGCTAAGAGAATTTCACTCCATGCTGGTTTCTTCCACAGTGCTGCGGAGACTAGCTCAGGCAAGCAGCAGCAGCATCCCACAAACCCGATTCAGATTTCCCAACGAATGCTTTGCTTTCCCAGATGAAAAGCCTGGGCAAAGAGGCTTTCGCTGTAGGCTGGTTTCTGTCACTTTGGACTTGGCCTAGGCAAGCAGGAGCAGCAGCCCTCAGAACTGACTCTCATTTCTAAGCAGACAGAGAGGGTGACACTTGTCTTGCCATCTGCGCGCTATTCTTGCCAAGGAAGGCTCTCCTTTTGCATGACCCTTTCCAGACAGCAAGGCCAAGGGCCCCTTCTCTTCTCCTGGATCGGCGTGCTACGCCTGGCCCAGACATGCTCTGAGGGAGCGCAGTGACAGACGTTTCCCTTTCCTTAAGCTGTTTCCACAGGCGCAACCACGCTTCTCTCTCAGGCAGAGGGGATGCCCGGACAAAAAGGATTTCGCTTCCTGAGGGTTTTTTACACCATGCTTCAGAGACTATGTTCAGGCAAGCGGCATCAGCATCGCACAGAACCGACTCTGGTTTCCCAAAGAATTCTGTGCTTTCCTTCAGGGGATGCCCAGGTAAAGAGGCTTTCACTCCCTGTGGGATTCTCCCAATTCTCCCACCATGCTGCCAATACTAAGCTAAGGCAAGCAGCAACAACAGCCCACAGAACCGACTCTTTTTTCCTAGCGAATGCTATGCTTCCGCAGAGGTTTTCAGTTTGGTATGAACCGCATTTCGCTGCTGCTTCCTCAGCAAATCTTTGGGAGTTTGCTCTGTTGCGTCAGGGAAGTAGATCTGCGGGAGAGCTGGTGCCTCTTGGGCCTTGCTTTCCTGGACTCCATTTTGGCACCATGGGATCACCCTGCCAGGCTGAACTACGCTGACACAGCCAAACCCTGCAGCAGCGTGTGTGGCCTAGGATGACACTCCATGCCAACTATCATCTCCTGGCGTAGTAAGGCTTGGCTTTTTGCTCTGGCGTTCTGACAGACTCGGAAACAAGGCCAGTGCCTTCCCATAGGAGAGGAGAGGCGAGAGGATCTCTGCACAGCGCCCGTGCACTGGGATGAGGAGCGGTGGGGGACTGTCCCCACTTCTTCCCCGACACACCCCCTGCCACCCACAATGCTGCCAAACCTTGGAGGAAGATGGCATCTGACTGCCCTTTCTTCCAGGGAGCTGTATCTGCTAGTTCCGGGTATGGAGCCTGGTTGCAAGCCCACGTCCGCCCTAGAGACAAGTGGCCTTGGAGATGCTGTCCCCTTGGGACAAGAGGCACAGAACAGGCCAGCCGTCTGCCCGGACTCATTCCTCAGAGTGGAGTATGCGAGCCTGCCCTAGTCACCCCCGTGTCTTCCTTAATCCAGGATTCCGTCCCTACGCACAGGAAGCGGGTGAGGCTTGTCTTGCCACAGTCCCGCTATTCTCGCCAGGGCAGGCTATCCTGCTTTGCGACTGTTTCCCGACAACAAGGCCAATGGCTCCTTCTCTTCTCCCGGGGAGTCATTTTGCTCCATCCCCAGACTTGCTCTTGGGGACACGGTGACAGCCGTGTCCCTATCCTTATGGCCCTTTCCAGATGTGCATCCCCGTTTCTCTCTCAGGCAGTGGGGATGCTAGAGCCAAGAGAATTTCAGTCCATGCGGGTTTCTTCCACCGTGCTGTGGAGACTAGCTCAGGCAAGCAGCAGCAGCATCCCACAAACGAGATTCAGATTTCCCAATGAATGCTGTGCTTACCCAGAGGAGAAGCCTGGGCAAAGAGGCTTTCGCTGTATGCTGGTTTCTCCCTCTTTGATACATGGCCTAGGCAACAGAAGCATCAGCGCGCAGAACCGAGTCTGATTTCTAAGCAAACAGAGAGGGTGACACTTGTCTTGCCACCCGCCCGCTATTCTTGCCTATGCAGGCTCTCCTGTTTCATGACTTTTCCTTAAGGCTGTTTCCACAGGAGCAACCACACTTCTCTCTCAGGTAGAGTGGATGCCCGGGCAAAGAGGATTTTGCTCCATGCGGGTTTATTACACCATGCTTCGGAGACTATGTTCAGGCAGGGCGCATCAGCATCGCACAGAACCAACCCAGATTTCCCAAAGTATGCTGTGCTTTCCTAGAGGGGATGCCCAGGCAAAGAGGATTTCGCTCTATGCGGGATTCTCCCACCGTGCTGCCAATACCTGGCTAAAGCAAGCAGCAAGAGCAGCCCACAGAATCGACTCTTTTTTCCTAGCGACTGCTGTGCTTTCGCCGAGGTTTTCAGCTAGGTCTGAATCGCACTTCCCTGCTGCTTCCTCAGAAAGGGTTTGGGCGTTTGCTCTGTCGCGTCAGGGAAGTAGATCTGCGGGAGAGTGGGTGCCTCTTGGGCCGTGCATTCCCTGGCTACATCGTCCCACCCTGGGTTCACCCTGCCAGGCCAAACTACGCAGACACAGCCACAAACCTGAAGCATCGTCGTGGCCTAGGATGACACTCCATGCCAACTGCCATCTCCTGGCGTAGTTAGGCTTGGCTTTTGCTTTGGCGTTCAGGCGGACTCGGGGACTAGTTTAGTGCTTTCCCCATAGGAGAGGAGAGGCAACAGGATCCCTGCACAGCGCCCGTGCCCTGGTATGTGAAGCTGTGGGGGACCCTCCCCACTTATCCCCCAACACACCCCCAGCCACCCCCAACGCTGCCACATCTTGGAGGAAGATGGCATCTTACTGACCTTTCTTCCAGGGATCTGCATCCGCGATTTTCGGGTATAGAGCCTGGTGGCAAGCCCACGTCTTCCCTAGGGACAGGTGGCCTTGGAGATGCTGTCACCTTGGGACAAGAGGCACAGAACCGGCCTGCCGTCTGCCCAACTCCTTCCTCAGAGTGGAGTATGCATGCCTGCCCTACCGGTCCCCTCGTGTTTTCCTAAAGCCAGGCTTCCTTCCCTACGCACAGGAAGCGGGTGAGGCTTGTCTTGCCACTGTCCAGCTGTTCTCACCAGGGCACGCTCTTCTGCTTTGCGACTGTTTCCCGACAACAAGGCCAACGGCTCCTTCTCTTCTCCTGTGGAGGCGTTCTGCTCCTTCCCCAGACTTGCTCTTAGGGAGCGCGGTGACAGCCGTGTCCCTATCCTTAAGGCCCTTTCCAGATGTGCATCCACGCTTCTCTCGCAGGCAGTGGGGATGCTAGGGCCAAGAGAATTTCAGTCCATGCGGGTTTCTTCCACCGTGCTGCGGAGACTAGCTCAGACAAGCAGCAGCAGCTTCTCACAAACCCGATTCAGATTTCCCAACGAATGCTGTGTTTTCCCAGAGAAGAAGCCTGGAGAAAGAGGCTTTTGCTGTTTTCTGGTTTCTCCCACTTTGAGACTTGGCCTAGGCAAGCAGGAGCATCAGCCCGCAGCACCGGCTCTGATTTCTAAGCAAACGGAGAGGGTGACACTTGTCTTGCCACACGCCCGCTATTCTTGCCTATGCAGGCTCTCCTGTTTCATGACTTTTCTTTAAGCCTGTTTCCACAGACGCAACCACGCTTCTCTCTCAGGTAGAGGGGAAGCCCGGGAAAAGAGGATTTCGCGCTATGCGGGTTTATTACACCATGCTTCGGAGACTATGTTCAGGCAAGCGGCATTAGCATCACACAGAACCGGCTCTGATTTCCCAAAGAATGCTGTGCTTTCATAGAGGGGTTGCCCAGGCAAAGAGGCTTTCGCTCTATGCGGTATTCTCCCACCGTGCTGCCAATACTAGGCTAAAGTAAGCAGCTACAACAGTCCACAGAACCGACTCTTTTTTCCTAGCAATAGCTATGCTTTTGCAGAGGAATTGAGGTTGGCCTGAACCGCAATTCGCTACTGCTTACCCAGAGAGGCTTTGGGCGTTTGCTCTGTCGCGTCAGGGAAGTAGATCTGTGGGAGAGTGGGTGCCTCTTGGGCCTTGCTTTCCCGGGCTCCATCGTCACACCCTGGGTTCACCCTGCCAGATCGAAGTACAGGGACACAGCCACCTACCTGAAACAGCATCGTGGCCAAGGATGACACGCCATGCGTACTGCCATCTCCTGGCATAGTAAGGCTTGGCTTTTTGCTCTGGCATTCAGGCGGACTCGGGAACTAGGACAATGCCTTCCCAATAGGAGAGGAGAGGCGACAGGATCCCTGCACAGCGCCCGTGCCCTGGGATTGGGAGCTGTGGGGGACTGTCCCCCCTTCATCCCCGACACACCCCAGGACACCCCCAAAGCTGCCACATCTTGGAGGAAGATGGCATCTGACTGCCCTTTCTTCCAGGGAGCTGTATCTGCGAGTTCCGGGTATGGAGTCTGGTGGCAATCCCACGTCCGCCCTAGGGACAGGTGGCCGTGGAGATGCTGTCCCCTTGGGACAAGAGGCACAGAACAGGCCTTCCGTCTGCCCAGACTCCTTCCTCAGAGTGGTGTATGCGCGCCTGCCCTAGCCATCCACTAGAGTCTTCCTAAAGCCAGGCTTCCGTCCCTACGCACAGGAAGCGGTTGAGGCTTGTCTTGCCACCGTCCCGCTTTTCTCGCCAGGGCAGGCTATCCTGCTTTGAGACTGTTTCCCGACAACAAGGCCAATGGCTCCTTCTCTTCTCCCGGGGAGGCGTTTTGCTGCTTCACCAGACTTGCTCTTCAGTAGCACGATGACAGCGGTGCTCCTATCCTTAAGGCCCTTTCGAGATGTGCATCCACGCATCTCTCTCAGGCAGTGGGGATGCTAGGGCCAAGAGAATTTCGCTGCATGCGGGTTTCTTCCACCGTGCTGCGGAGACTAGCTCAGGCAAGCAGCAACAGCATCCCACAAACCCGATTCAGATTTCCCAACGATTGTTGTGCTTTCCCAGAGGAGAAACCGGGGCAAAGAGGCTTTTGCTGTATGCTGGTTTCTCGCACTTTGAGACTTGGCCTAGGCAAGCAGGAGCAGCAGCCCGTAGAACCGACTCTGATTTCTAATCAAACGGACAGGGTGACACTTGTCCTGCCATCCGCCCGCTATTCTTGCCTATGCAGGCTCTCCTGTTTCATGACTTTTCCTTAAGGCTGTTTCCACAGGCGCAACCACGCTTCTCTCTCAGGTAGAGGGGATGCCCGGGCAAAGAGGATTTCGCTCCATGCGGGTATATTACTACATGCTTCGGAGACTATGTACAGGCAAGCGACATCAGCGTCGTATAGAATGACTCTGAATCCCAAAGAATGCTGTGCTTTCCTAGAGGGGATGCCCAGGCAAAGAGGCTTTCGCTCTATGCGGGATTCTCCCACCGTGCTGCCAATACTAGGCTAAAGCAAGCCGCAACAGCAGCCCACAGAACAGACTCTTTTTTCCTAGCGATTGCTATGCTTTCACAGAGGTTTTCAGCTTGGCCTGAACCGCATTTCGCTGAATCATACTCAGAAAGGCTTTGGATGTTTGCTCTTTCGCGTCAGGGAAGTTGATCTGAGGGAGTGTGGGTGCCTCTTGGGCCTTGCTTTCCCGGGCTCCATCGTCGCACCCTGGGTTCACCCTGCCAGGCCATACTACGCAGACAGAACCAAAAACCTGAAGCAGCGTCGTGGCCTAGGATGACACTCCATGCCAACTGCCATCTCCTGGTGTAGGAAGGCTTGTCTTTTTGCTCTGGCGTTCAGGCGGACTTGGGGACTAGTTCGGTGCCTTCCCCATAGGAGAGGAGAGGCGACAGGATCCCTGCACAGCGCCAGTGCACTGGGATGGGGAGCTGTGGGTGACTGTCCCCACCTCTTCCCCGAAACACCCCGGGCCACCCGCAAAGCTGCCATATCTTGGAGGAAGATGGCATCTGACTGCCCTTTCTTCCAGGGAGCTCTGTCTGCGAGTTCCGGGTGTGGAGCCTGGTGGCAAGCCCACGTCTACCCTAGGGACAGGGGGCCTTGGAGATGCTGTCCCCTTGGGAAAAGAGGCACAGAACTGGCGTGTCGTCTGCCCACACTCCTTCCTCAGAGTGGAGTATGCGCGCCTGCCCTAGCCGTCCCCTTGTGTCCTCCAAAAGCCAGGCTTCCGACCCTATGCACAGGAAGTGGGTGAGGCTTCTCTTGCCACCGTCCGGCTGATCTCGCCAGTGCAGGCTCTCCTGCTTTACGACTGTTTCCCGACACCAAGGCCAACGGCTCCTTCTCTTCTCCCGGGGAGGCATTCTGCTCCTTCCCCAGACTTGCTCTTGGGAAGCACGGTGACAGCGTGTCCATATCTTTAAGGCCCTTTCTAGACATGCATCCACGCTTCTCTCTCAGGCAGTGGGGATGCTGGGGTCAAGAGAATTTCGCTCTATGCGGGTTTCTTCCACCGAGATGAGGAGACTAGCTCAGGCAAGAAACAGCAGCATCCCACAAACCCAATTGAGATTTCCCAACGAATGCTGTGCTTTCCCAGAGGAGAAGCCTGGGCAAAGAGGCTTTTGCTGTATGCTGGTTTCTCCCACTTTGAGACTTGGCCTAGGAATGCAGGAGCAGCAGCGTGCAGAACCAGCTCTGATTTCAAAGCAGACGGAGAGGGTGACAGTTGTCTTGCCACCCGCCCTCTATTCTTACCTATGCAGGCTCTCCTGTTTCATGACTTTTCCTTAAGGCTGTTTTCACAGGCGCAACAACGCTTCTCTCTCAGGCAGAGGGGATGCCCGGGCAAAGAGGATTTCGCTCCATGCAGATTTCTTACACCGTGCTTCGGAGACTATGTTCAGACAAGTTGCATCAGCATCGCACAGAACCGACTCTGATATTCCAAAGAATGCTCTGCTTTCCTAGAGCGATGCCCAGGCAAAGATGTTTTCGCTCTATGTGGGATTCTCCCACCGTGCTGCCAATACTAGGCTAAGGCAAGCAGCAACAGCAGCCCACAGAACTGACTCTTTTTCCCTAGCGATTGCTATGCTCTTGCAGAGGTTTTCCGCTTGTCCTGAAATATACTTCGCTGCTTCTTCCTCAGCAAGGTTTTGGGCATTTGCTCTGTCGCGTCAGGGAAGTAGATCTGTGGGAGAGCTGGTGCCTCTTGGGCCTTGCTTTCCAGGGCTCCATGGTTGCACCCTGGGTTCACCCTGCCTGGCCGAACTACACAGACACATCCACAACACTGTAGCAGCGTGCGTGGCCTAGGATGACACTCCATGCCAACTGCCATCTCCTGGCGTAGGAAGGTGTGGCTTTTTGCTCTGGCATTCAGGCGGACTCGGGGACTTGGCCAGTGCCTTCCCCATAGGAGAGGAGAGGCGACAGGATCCCTGCACAGCGCCCGTGCACTGGAATGGGGAGCTGTGTGGGTCTGTCCTCACTTCTTCCCCGACACACCCCCTGACACCCCCAACGCTGCCACATCTTGGAGGAAGATGGCATCTGACTGCCCTTTCTTCCAGGGATCTGTATCTGCGAGTTCCGTTAATGGCGCTTGGTGGGAAGCCCACGTATGCCCAACGGATATGTGTCCTTGGAGATGCTGTCACCTTGGGACAAGAGGCACCGAACAGGCCTGCCTTCTGCCAGACTCCTTCCTCAGAGTTGAGTATGCACGCCTGCCCTAGCCGTCCGTCGTGTCTACCCAAAGCCAGGCTTCCTCCCTTAGCACAGGAAGCGGGTGACGCTTGTCTTTCAACCGTCCCGCTGTTCTCGCCAGGGCAGGCTCTCCTGCTTTGCAACTGTTTCCCGACAACAAGGCCAACGGCTCCTTCTTTTTTCCCGAGGAGGCGTTCTGCTCCTTCCCCAGACTTGATCTTGGGGAACACGGTGACAGCCGTGTCCCTATCCTTAAGGCCCTTTCTAGATATACATCCATGCTTCTCTCTCAAGCAGTGGGGATGCTAGGGCCAAGAGAATTTCTCTCTATGCGGGTTTCTTCCACCGAGCTGCGGAGACTAGCTCAGGCAAGCAGCAGCAACATCCCACAAACCCGATTCCGATTTCCCAACGAATGTTGTGCTTTCCCAGAGGAGAAGCCTGGCCAAAGAGGCTTTCACTGTATGGTGGTTTCTCCCACTTTGAGACTTGGCCTAGGCAAGCAGGATCAGCAGCGTACAGAACCGTCTCTGATTTCTAAGCAGACGGAGAGTGTGACACATGTCTGCCACCCGCCCGCTATTCTTGCCTATGCAGACTTTCCTGTTTCATGACTTTTCCTTAAGGCTGTTTTCACAGGCGCAACCACGCTTCTCTCTCAGGCAGAGGGGATGCCCGGGCAAAGAGGATTTCGCTCCATGGGCATTTATTACACCATGCTTCGGAGACTATGTTCAGGCAAGCGGCATCAGCATCACACAGAACCGACTCTGATTTCCCAAAGAATGCTGTGCTTTCCTAGAGGGGACGCCAGGGAAAGGGGCTTTCGCTCTATGCGGGATTCTCCCACCGTGCTGCAAATACAAGGCTAAGGCTACCAGCAACAGCAGCCCACATAACCGACTCTTTTTTTCCCAGCGACTGCTATGCTTTCCCAGATGTTTTCAGCTTGGCCCGATCCGCACTTCGCTGCTACTTCTTCAGCAAGGCTTTGAGCGTTTGCTCTGTCGCGTCAGGGAAGTAGATCTACGAGAGAGCTGGTGCGTGTTGGGCGTTGCTTTCCCGAGCTCCATGGTCACACCCTTGGTTCACTCTACTTGGTGGCACTACGCAGACACAGCCACGAACCTGTAGCAGCGTGCGTGGCCTAGGATGACAGTCCATGCCAACTGTCATCTCCTGGCGTAGTAAGGCTTGGCTTTTTGCTCTGGCGTTCAGGTGGACTCGGGGACTAGGCCAAGCCTTCCCCTTTTGAGAGGAGAGGCGACAGGATCCCTACACAGTGCCCGTGCACTGGGATGGCGAGCTGAGGGGGACTGTCCCCACTTCGTGCCTGACACACCCCCTGCCTCCTTCAACTCTGCCACATCTTGGAGGAAGATGGCATCTGACTGCCATTTCTTCCAGGGATCTGTATCTGCAAGTTCCGGGTATGGTGCCTGGTGGTAAGGCCACGTATTCCGTAGGGACAGGTGGCCGTGGAGATGCTGTCCCCTTGGGAAAAGAGGCACAGAACAAGCCTGCCTTCTGCCAAGACTCCTTCCTCAGATTGGAGTATGCGCGCCTGCCTTAGCCGTCCCCTCGTGCCTTTCTAAAGCCAGGCTTCCGTCCCTATGCACAGGAAGAGGGTGACGCATGTCTTGCCACCGTCCCGCTGTTCTCGCCAGGGCAGGCTCTCCTGCTTTGCGAATGTTTCCAAACAGCAAGGCCAACGTCTCCTTCTCTTCTCCCAGGGAGGCATTCTGCTCCTTCCCCAGACTTGCTCTTGGGGAGCACAGTGACAGCCGTGTCCCTTTCCTTCAGGCCCTTTCCAGATGTTCATCCATGCTTCTCTCTCAGGAAATGGGGATGCTAGGGCCAGGAGAATTTCAGTTCATGTGGGTTTCTTCCACCGTGCTGCGGAGACTAGCTCAGGCTAGCAGCAGTCGGATCCCACAAACCCGATTCAGATTTCCCAACGAATGATGTGCTTTCCCAGAGGAAAATCCTGGGCAAAGAGGCTTTCTCTGTATGCTGGTTTCTCCCACTTTGAGACTTGGCTTAGGCAAGCAGGAGCAGCCGGCCACAGAATCGAATTTGATTTCTAAGGAAACGGAGACGGTGACACTTGTCTTGCCACCCGCCCGCTATCCTTGCCTATGCAGGCTCTCCTGTTTCATGACTTTTCCTTAAGGCTGTTTCCTCAGGCGCAACCACGCTTCTCTCTCAGGTAGAGGGGATGCCCAGGCAAAGAGGCTTTCGCCTATGCGGGATTCTCCCACCGTGCTGCCAATACTAGGCTAAAGCAAGCAGCAACAGCAGCCCACAGAACCGACTCTTTTTTTCCTAGCGATTGCTATGCTTTCGCAGAGGTTTTCAACTTGGCCTGAACCGCACTTCGCTGCTGCTTCCTCAGCAAAGCTTTGGGCGCTTTCTCTGTCGCGTCAGGGAAGTAGATCTGTGGGAGAGCTTGTGCCTCTTGGGCCTTGCTTTCCCGGGCTCCATGGTCGCACCCTGATATCACAGTGCCAGGCTGAACTTTGCAGACACAGCCACCACCCTGCAGCAGCGTGCATGGCCTAGGATGACACCCCATGCCAACTGCCATCTCCTGGCGTAGTAAGGCTGGAATTTTTGTTCTGGCGTTCAGGCTGACTCTGAGACTAGTCCTGTACCTTCCCCATAGGAGAAAAGAGGCGACAGGATCCCTGCACAGCGCCCGTGCACTGGGATGTGGAGCTGTGTGGGACTGTCCCCACTTCTTCCCCGACACACCCCCTGCCAAAATCAACGCTGCCACATCTTGGAGGAAGATGGCATCGGACTGTCCTTTCTTCCGGGGAGATGTATCTGCGAGTGTCGGGTATGGCGCCTGGTGGCAAGCCCACGTCTGCCTTTGGGACAGGTGGCCTTGGAGATGCTGTCCCCTTGGGACAAAAGGCACAGAACAGGCCTGCCCTCTGCCCAGACACCTTCCTCCAAGTGCAGTATGCGCGCCTGCCCTAGCCGTCCCCTCGTGTCTTCCTTAAGCCAGTCTTCCGTCTCTACTCAAAGGGAGCGGGTGACGATTGTCTTGCCACCATCCCACTGTTCTCACCAGGACAGGCTCTCCTGCTTTTCGACTGTTTCCCGACAACAAGGCCAACGGCTCTTTCTCTGCTCCCGGGGAGTCGTTCTGCTCCTTCCCCACACTTGCTCCTGGGAGCACGGTGACAGCTGTGTCCCTATCCTTAAGGCCCTTTCTAGATGTGCATCCACGCTTCTCTCTCAGGCAGTGGGGATGCTAGGGCCAAGAGAATTTCGCTCCATGTGATTTTTTTCCACCGTGCTGCGGAGACTAGCTCAGGCAAGCAGCAGCAGCATCCCACAAAACCCATTTAGATTTCCCCACGAATGCTGTGCTTTCCCAGAGGAGAAGCCTGGGTAAAGAGGCTTTCGCTGTATGTTGGTTTCTCCCACTTTGAGACTTTGCCCAGGCAAGTAGCAGCAGCAGCCCGCAGAACCAAGTCTGATTTCTAAGTAAACGGAGAGGGTGACACTTGTCTTGTCACAGCCCGCAATTCGTGCCAATGAAGGCTCTCCTGTTACATGACCCTTTACAGACAGCAAGGCCAAGGGCCCCTTCTTTTCTCCTGGAGTAGCGTGCTATGCCTGACCCAGACATGCTCTCAGGGAGCGCAGTGACAGACATTGCCCTTTCCTTAAGGTTTTTTCGACAGGCGCAACCACGCTTCTCTCTCAGGCAGAGGGGATGCCCGGGCCATGAGGATTTCTCTCCATGCGGGTTTATTACACCGTGCTTCGCAGACTATGTTCAGGCAAGTGGCATTAGCATTGCACAGAACCGACTCTGATTTCCTAAAGTATGCTGTGCTTTCCTAGAGGGGATGCCCATGCAAAGAGCCTTTGGCTCTAAGCGGGATTCTCGCACCGTGCTTCTAATACTAGGCTAAGGCAAGCAGCAACAGTAGCCCACAGAACCGACTCTTTTTTCCTAGCGACTGCTATGCTTTTGCAGAGGTTTTCAGCTTGGCCTGAACCGCACTTCGCTGCTGCTTCCTCAGTTCGGCTTTGGGCGTTTGCTCTGTCGCGTCAGGGAAGTAGATCTGCAGGAGAGCTGGTGCGTCTTGGGCCTTGCTTTCCCGGGCTCCATGGTCGCACCCTGGGATCACCCTGCCAGGCTGAACTACGCAGACACAGCCACAACCCTGCACTAGCGTGCGTGGCTTAGGATGACACTCCATGCCAACTACGATCTTCTGGCGTAGTAAGGTTGGGCTTTTTGCTCTGGTGTTCAGGCGGACTCGGGGACTAGGCCTGTGCCTTCCCCATAGGAGAGGAGAGGCGACAGGATCCCTGCATAGCGCCCATGCACTGGGATGAGGTGCTGTGGGGGACTATCCCCACTTCTCCCCGACACACCACCTGCCACCCCCAACGCTGCCATATCTTGGAGGGAGAAGGCATCTGACTGCCCTTTCTTCCAGGGAGATGTATCTGCGAGTTCCGGGTATGGCACCTGGTGGCCAGTCCACGTCTGCCTTTGGGACAAGTGGCCTTGGGTCAAGAGGCACAGAACAGCCCTGCCTTCTGCCCAGACTCCTTCCTCAGAGTGGAGTAGGCGCGCCTGCCCTAGCCATCCCCTAGTGTCTTCCTTAAGCCAGGCTTCCGTCTCTACGCAAAGGGAGCGGGTGACGATTGTCTAGTCACCATCCTGCTGTTCTCGCCAGGACAGGCTCTCCTGCTTTTCGACTGTTTCCCGACAACAAGGCCAACGGCTCCTTCTCTGCTCCCGGGGAGTCGTTCTGCTCCTTCCCCAGACTTGCTCCTGGGAGCACAGTGACAGCTGTGTCCCTATCCTTAAGGCCCTTTCTAGATGTGCATCCACTCTTCTCTCTCAGGCAGTGGGGATGCTAGGGCCAAGAGAATTTCGCTCCCTGTGGTTTTCTTCCACCGTGCTGCGGAGACTAGCTCAGGCAAGCAGCAGCAACATCCCACAAACCCCAGTTAGATTTCCCCACGAAAGCTGTGCTTTCCCAGAGGAGAAGCCTGGGTAAAGAGGCTTTCGCTGTATGCTGGTTTCTCCCACTTTGAGACTTTGCCTAGACAAGCAGGAGCAGCAGCCCGCAGAACCGAGTCTGATTTCTAAGTAAACGGAGGGTGACACTTGTCTTGCCACAGCCCGCAATTCGTGCCAATGCAGGCTCTTCTGTTACATGACTCTTTACAGACAGCAAGGCCAAGGGCCCCTTCTTTTCTCCTGGAGTAATGTGCTACGCCTGACCCAGACATGCTCTCAGGGAGCTCAGTGACAGACGTTTCCCTTTCCTTAAGGTTGTTTCGACAGGCGCATCCACGCTTCTCTCTCAGGCAGTGGGGATGCTAGGGCCAAGAGAATTTCGCTCCATGCGGGTTTCTTCTACCGTGCTGCGGAGAGTAGCTCAGGCAAGAAGCAGCAGCATCCGACAAACCCGATTCAGATTTCCCAAGAATGCTGTGCTTTCCCACAGGAGAAGCCTGGGCTTCTCCTATATGGTGGTTTCTCACACCTTGTGACTTGGCCTATGCAAGCACGAGCAGCAGTGCGCAGAAGCGACCCTGATTTCTCAGCAAATGGAGAGGGTGACATATGTCGTGCCAGCTGCCCGCTGTTCTTGCCATGGCAGGTGAAAGATCCCCTTCCTCCTTGGTAAGGTTTTTTTTAGCAACCTATTGAAAGACCCCATTCCTCCTTGGTAAGGTTTGTTTTAGCAACCTATTGTCCCCATAGCCTGATGGCAACACATTGTCTGTGGTCACCCGGTCTGTCAAAGGAGAGACAAATGAGAAATGAAATATACCGGGACTTTCCAGAGTGCTATCCCAAGGAACCGCCAGAACACCCTGACACCAACGCCCAATCATGCCTGAATCAAATTGATTAATTAGACTCCTGTAACCATGCATATCTGCTTCTGTAGGATCGCTTCCCGCCAGAACAAACCGTTACAGTGCCTATCAATGCTTGATTTAGGTTAACCAATCAGATTCCTGTAACCAAGCATCTGCTTCTTTAAACTCGCTTCCTGCCAACCCAACCTTGCCCTATATAATCTGCTCCCCAACTTAGCCCGGCACGCTCAGCCCACAAAGGCTGATGCGTCCGCAGGCGCCTGTGTAACCAATAAACCTCTTGCAATTTGCATCCAGTGGAGGCGTGCTGTTGATTCTTGGGTGCGACTCCAGGATCTTTCATTTGGAGGTTCCACCGAGATCTCATGAAGTCCCACCCAAGACTCTAGCCGGTCCCCACTGGGAGGTAAGCTGGCCAGTATCTGTGTCTCTGTCATCTATGTCTTTGTCATCTGTGTCTCTGTCTCTCTGATTGTATGTTATGTTCTTGTCTTTATGTTCTGTACAACAACGTTGTTGTTCTGTAGTAGGGGCAGGATTGAGAAGGAGTTGACGAACTCGGACTTCTCTTCTGCCACCCCAAGGGACGCCTCGGGGATCTGTAACACCTGGGGGACACCTCGGGGTGTCCGAAGAGGTCCATTATCTTGGGCCAGCTGTCGGTCAGAGAGGATCTCGCGTTCCTCCTGACCGTAACCCTGTCGGTCAGGGAGGATCTCACGTTCCTCCTGACCGTAACCCTGTCGGTCAGGGAGGATCTCGTGTTCCTCCTGACCGTCTCTTGTGTACAGACTGTCCTGTTGACGTCCTAAGTGTCTATATGTTCTTTGCATCAGTTATAAAGGTAACATTCTATTTTGGGAAAAATGTCTGATCCGTTTGAATCTGAGGAATGCATGACTGTATGGATGTTTATGTGGCTCCACCGCCTTTGGCTACAGAGTCTGAGTGGGCTGCACCCTGAGTCTCGCGGAGCGTCATATGGCATAACGGTCATCTACTCCATGGAGTAGCCTGGTCCGGGGTTTATACGGATAGACTTTAGCTAAGACGCTCCTAAGTTCCCACGAGGGACGCAAGCAGGACAGCACCTGAAACATCTCCCTCCCTTGTCTGCGACATCATTCATGATGGGAGGGAAACCCAGAAAACTCCTATCTTAAGACTGCACACTTAAAAATAAAATTAAAAACGGAAAGACACTGGCATAAAAAGCTGGTTTTCTTTCTGTTTAAAAGGGAAAAGTTTTCTTAGATTAATTGATCTGTTAAAAAAATATAAATGGTTTTCTCTTTGCCAGCCCAGAAAATCCAACTTCTATGTTCTGTTTTATCAGGTGTTTAACATCCCTAATTATACTTAGGCATGTGTTTTAAAACTTTCTAAGGTTTTAGCAATTGTTGACAAGATTTAAACCAATAATAAGCCTTGGGTTACATTTGGGGAAATGCTATAATTATTCTAGAGATTCTATACATTTCCTAAAGTTTTAATGTTTTGAAAGATCATCACTTGATATTGTAATTACGGAAATGCTATATGTCACAGAAGTAACCTGATTTCCTTGCAACTAAATTGTAAACTCCCGTCTCTTCAGCTCTAACCATATACATTCCGAGTTTTTGTCATTTATAATGGTTTTAATTCTCTCGTAAAATGAGTTTTATCTTAAAGGAGATTCATATAAAGGACTTTCAAGACAAATAGATATTTAATATACTTGAAAACCCTAAAACTGAAATGGGTAAGAATTTCCAAAACTAACTAAAGCTGCATTCACCAGATTTAGTAAAATGAGACTAAATGAACTAAAAGATTATAGTATTATGTCTCTTAATATTTTGTCTTGTTTTAGCATTGCTGGTTTTCTAATGTTTGCTCTTCCAGACTAGGGATGCTTTTTCTTAAGTTATCTGTAACTCATAGAGATGTAAAAGTGCTCATTTGTAAACGAATCAAGGCATTCAACTTTTCTCTCTATCTGAACCCTCTGAAACCAAAAGGTCTCAGTAAGTATTCTTTCTTCCATGGCAATCAGTCATTTGCATAAGTTCAATAAGAATCTGTTCTCCTTGTAACTGGACAGCATTGAAAACTGGTTATTTTACCAAGGCTTTGTCTGGGATTTCATATTTGAAAAGTTTCAGATATGACCAGACAGCTTTAAGGAACTAAGGTTGACTTTATAAAACCTGGAGACATAAACCCCCTTGGGACTGTTGGCCTGATACCTTGCTTACAGAGTTCCCAGCAGCCTCACCAGGTGAGTAAAGAATGTCACTCCTTGGTAGGTGCAGTCTCAGAAGAGGCATATGCCCAAATCGACAGGTATTACAGGCATGCCTGATGGCAAGTACATGGCTTGGCTTCTGGCCTGGAGAGGCTACTAGAAGTTCAACCTAGAGATTCCTTATAAAAAGTTCCAGCAAAGCAGATTCTAAAAGATCTATTGATCACACTCACTGTTCTTGCTGAGCTTATGTAAATAATGGGCCCAATTTGTTAAAACTGGACTTGTTTCACAAGTAAATTAGTCCTGATTTGGCCATCTCTGAAAATAAAGGTTATTTTAGAGAGAAAAATTATGTTTTAATAACACACCTTTATGGATGTTAAATTCTAGACTTAGTTGTCTTTAAATGTTTGTTTACCTAAGCTAAACAATTTGAGGTAAACTTGAGAGAAGTTACACAATAGCTTCTTTAGTCGATCTTATTTTGTGGGGATATTAGCAGAAACCCACGGCACAGATTAAACAACTGGAAAAATGGAATTAATTCCCCTACAATTGTATAACTTAACTAACACCTTGTTGATGGCTAGGTTAATGAAATTGCCTAAAAGCCAGCCTATCACACTCCATAGGATTAACTATGGACTTGTGGAGGCAATGGATGACCCCACTTTCTTTATGAGTGGATTAAATAATGCATGGGGGACTCCCCTTATCTCTTGACAAGTTTTCTCACTTGCCAGTGATCCTCTGTAGTCAGAATATTGTTAAGCCTGGACCACTCAAAGGTCTTCTTATTGGTTTCATCCCTTAGTCATATTTATCCTAAAAGCCACCTCTGTTAAGGTGCAATTGCAAACAGATGCTTTAGCTAAGTCTCTCTCAGTGAATAGTTAAGTTCCTGGTTTGAAAGAGGGCTATGGCCAAATCTCCTTTTCAGGCTTCTCATTCTTATCGCCTTATTAACTTTAATATGTTGCTTTGTTCAGTGTTTCTCTACTTGGTTCCGAGACTCCATTGCAGCAATGACTTCACCAGGCAGATGATCCTTACCACGCGCAAAGATACTTCTTCACTGTCAGCACTGGATTCAGTTGCCTCCGCCTTTCGTAACTCCCCTATACATTCCTCCACTGATCAATGTTGACCTGAGTAGGTAGAGACAGCTCTACGCCCCTATTCAGCAGGAAGAAGTTACAGAAGATGAGACCTTCCACCTTCAACCACCTTAAAGATTTAAGGATCAAAATTGTTCAGGAGGCTGGCTGAAGAGGGAGCAGGGGCTGGCGCCTTGCACCCCCTCTCCACCCACTCCCCTTGGTAATATATGTGACATTTCACAGGCACCCCTGACTGCCCTGTATCCGGATCTCTGTAAATTGGCTATGGGGTTTTGGGACATAGGCTAACACGGTGATCCCCAAAAGCCACCAACATCCCCTACGATTAAAGGAATGTCGCCCCCTAACCAGGGATGTGGAAAAGGACCACGACACTACAAACTTAGTGTCAGGCACTCCGCTTTTATGTCTGCCCCACGCCGAGAAATAGTATTGCTAGCGGACGGGCCTATAAATGTAAAGGCCCTGATGACTTCTACTGCGCGGCCTGGGGATGTGAAACTATGGGTGATGTCTATTGGAAACCCACCTCACATTGGGATTTTATCACTGTTACAGCCAATTACTCCCATGAGATAAAAAACTCCCCGGGGGCTCGTCTTGGGTACTGGGACCAAGCAAACGACGGAAAATACTGTAAAAATGCATGGTGTCACCCCCTTAAGATTACCTTCACAGAGTCTGGAAAGAAAGCAGTTCACTGGACAAAAGGGTATAGCTGGGGCCTTAGACTCTATAAGGAAAATTATGACTATGAGAAACAAAATAGATATCGAAGAGAGCCCCTTACCTTAACATTAGCTATATTACTAGGAGTTGGGGGAATAGTGGCAGGTATCGGAACGGAAACTTCTGCCCTACTTCAAAGCAACCAGCTTATGCATTTGCAGGCCGCCATGACTGCTGATTTAGAAGCTATAGAAAAATCAATCACTGCCTTAGAAAAATCCATAACCTCCCTCTCTGAGGTGGTTCTGCAAAATAGGAGGGGACTAGACTTATTGCTCTTAAGAGAAGGAGGATTATGCGCAGCCCTCAAGAAAGAATGCTGTTTTTATGCTGATCATACTGGGATTGTTAGAGAAACCATGAATAAACTCAGAGAGAGACTAGCCCAAAGAAAAAAGGATTTTGAATCCCACCAGGGCTGATTTGAAGGTTGGTTTAATCGATCTCCTTGGTTCACCACATTACTGTCCACCATTTTAGGGCCCCTTATTATACTTTTACTAATTCTCTCAATCGGCCCTTATATCTTAAATAAACTCGTACAGTTCATGAAAGATCGCTTGTCAGTATTCCAGAAAATGGTGCTGACACAGCAATATCAACTAATTAAACAGACCGGCTCTCAAGCTGACTTACTTCATGAACAAAGCAAATGGATATAGGATTCTATCCATGATAAAGAAAAAGGGGGGAATGAAAGACCCCCTTCCTCCTTGGAAGGTTTGTTTTAGCAACCTATTGAAAGACCCCATTCCTCCTTGGTAAGGTTTGTTTTAGCAACCTATTGTCCCCATAGCCTGATGGCAACACATTGTCTGTGGTCACCCGGTCTGTTAAAGGAGAGACAAATGAGAAATGAAATGTACCGGGACTTTCCAGAGTGCTATCCCAAGGAACTGCCAGAACACCCTGACCCCAACGCCCAATCATGCCTGAATCAAATTGATTAATTAGACTCCTGTAACCATGCATATCTGCTTCTGTAGGATCGCTTCCCACCACCACTTCCCGCCACAACAAACCGTTACAGTGCCTAACAATGCTTGATTTAGGTTAACCAATCAGATTCCTGTAACCAAGCATCTGCTTCTGTAAACTCGCTTCCTGCCACCCCAACCTTGCCCTATATAATCTGCTCCCCAACTTAGCGCGGCACGCTCAGCCCACAAAGGCTGATGCGTCCGCAGGCGCCTGTGTAACCAATAAACCTCTTGCAATTTGCATCCAGTGGAGGCGTGCTGTTTGATTCTTGGGTGAGACTCCAGGATCTTTCAGCAGGCTCTCCTGTTTCATAAACGTTTCCAGACAGCAAGGCCAAGGGCCCCTTCTCTTCTCCCGGATCGGCGTACTACGCCTAGCCCAGCAATGCTCCCAGGGAGCACAGTAACAGACGTTTCCCTTTCCTTAAGGCTGTTCCCACAGGCGCACCCATGCTTCTCTCTCAGGCAGAGGGGATGCCCAGGCAAAGAGGATTACGCTCCATGCGGGTTTATTACACTGTGCTTCGGAGACTATGTTCAGGCAAGCGGCATCAGCATCGCACAAAACCGACTCTGATTTCCCAAAGAATGCTGTGCTTTACCTGAGGGGATGCCCGGGGAAAAAGGCTTTCGCTCTATGTGGGATTCTACCACCGTGCTGCCAATACTAGGCTAAGGCAAGCAGCAACAGCAGCCCACAGAACCCACTCTTTTTTCCCAGCGACTGCTATGCTTTCCCAGAAGTTTTCAGCTTGGCCCGATCCGCATTTCGCTGCTGCTTCGTCAGCAAGGCTTTGTGCGTTTGCTCTGTCCTGTCAGGGAAGTAGATCTGCGGGAGAGCTGGTGCATCTTGGGCCTTGCTTTCCCGGGCTCCGTTGTCGAATAATGGGTTCACCCTGCCAGGAAGAACTACGCAGACACAGCCACCAGCCTACACCTGCGTGCGTGGCCTAGGATGATTGTCCATGCCAACTACTATCTCCTGGCGTAGTAAGGCTTGGCTTTTTGCTCTGGCGTTCAGGCGGACTCAGGGACTAATCTAGTGCCTTCCCCTTAGGAAAGGAGAGGCGATAGGATCCCTGCACAGCGCCCGTGCACTGGGATGGAGAGCTGTGGGGGACTGTCGCCACTTCTTGCCCGACACACCCCTGCCATTCCCAACGCTGCCACATCTTGGAGGAAGATGGCATCTGACTGCCCTTTCTTCCATGGAGCTCTATCTACGATTTCCGCGTATGGCGCTGGGGCAAGCCCACGTCTGCCCTAGGGAAAGGTGGCCTTGGAGATGCTTTCCCCTTGGGTCAAGAGTCACAGAACAGGCCTGCCTTCTGATCAGACTCTTTCCTCAGAGTGGAGTATGCGCGCCAGCCCAAGCCGTCCCCTTGTGTCTTCCTGAAGCCTGGCTTCCGTTTCTACGAACACTGAGCAGGTGACGCTTGTCTTGCCATCATCCCGCTGTTCTAGCCAGGGCAGGCTCTCCTGCTTTGCGACTGTTTCCCGACAACAAGGCCAACGGCTCCTTCTCTTCTCCCGGGGAGGCGTTCTTCTCCTTCCCAGACTTGCTCTTGAGGAGCACGGTGACAGCGGTGTCCCTATCCTTAAGGCCCTTTCCAGATGTGCATCGACGCTTCTCTCTCAGATAGTGGGGATACTAGGGCTAAGAGAGTTTCGCTCCATGCGGGTTTCTTCCACCGTGCTGCGGAAACTAGCTCAGGCAAGCAGCAGCAGCATCCGACACACCCGATTCAGATTTCCAAACGAATGCTGTGCTTTCCCAGAGGAGAAGCCTGGGCAAAGAGGCTTTCACTGTATGGTGGTTTCTCCCACCTTGAGACTTAGCCGAGGCAAGCACGAGCAGCAGCCCGCGGAACCGACTCTGATTTCTAAGCAAAAGGAGAGGGTGACAATTGTCTTGCCACCCGCCCGCTATTCTTGTCTATGCAGGCTCTCCTGTTTCATGACTTTTCCTTAAGGCTGTTTCCACAGGCACAACCACACTTCTCTCTCAGGTATAGGGGATGCCTGAGCAAAGAGAATTTCGCTCCATGCGGGTTTATTACACCGATTTTCGGAGACTATGTTCAGGAAAGCGATATCAGCATCGCACAAAAGCGACTCTGAATTCCCAAAGAATGCTGTGCTTTCCCTGAGGGGATGCCCGGGGAAAAAGGCTTTCGCTCTATGCAGCTTTCTCCCACCGTGCTGCCAATACTAGGCTAAGGCAAGCAGCAACTGCAGCCCACAGAACTGAGTCATTTTTCCTTACGACAGCTATGCTTTCCCAGAGGTTTTCAGTTTGGCCTGATCCGCACTTCGCTGCTGCTTCTTCAGCAAGGATTTGGGCGATTACTCTGTCGCGTCAGGGAAGTAGATCTGCGGGGGAGCTGGTGCATCTTGGGCCTTGCTTTCCCGGGTCCCGTGGTCGCATCCTGGGTTCACCCTGCCAGGCCGAACTACACAGACACAGCCACCACCCTGCAGCAGCGTGCTTGGAATAGGATGACAGTCAATGCCAACTGCCATCTCCCTGCGTAGTAAGGCTTGGCTTTTTGCTCTGGCGTTCAGGCGGACTCGGGGACTAGGCCAGTGCATTCCGCTAGGAAAGAAGAGGCGACAGGATCCCTGCACAGCGCCCGTGCACTGGGATGGGGAGCTGTGGGGGACTGTCCCCACTTCTTCCCCGACACACCCCGTGACACCCCCAACGCTACCACATCTTTGAGGAAGATGGCATCTGACTGCCCTTTCTCCCAGGGAGCTGTATCTGCGATATCCGAGTATGGCGCCTGGTGGAAAGCCCACGTCTGCCCTAGGGAAAGGTGGCCTTGGAGATGCTGTCCCCTTGGGACAAGAGGCACAGAACAGGCCTGCCTTCTGCACAGACTACTTCCTCAGAGTGGAGTATGCGCGCCAGCCCTAGCCGTCAGCTCGTGTCTTCCTAAAGCCAGGCTTCCGTCTGTACGCACACGGAGAGGGTGACGCTTGTCTTGCCACCGTCCCGCTGTTCTCGCCAGGGCAGGCTCTCCTGCTTTACGACTGTTTCCGGACAACATGGCCAACGGCTCCTTCCCTTCACCCGGGTAGGCGTTCGCTCCTTCCACAGACTTGCTCTTGGGGAGCACGATGATAGCCGTGTCCCTATCCTTAAGGCCCTTTCAAGATATGCATTCATGCTTCTCTCTCAGATAGTGGGGATGCTAGGGCGAAGAGAATTTCGCTCTATGCGGGTTTCTTCCACCGTGCTGCGGAGACTAGCTCAAGCAAGCAGCAGCAGCATTCCATAAACCCGATGCAGATTTCCCAACGAATGCTGTGCTTTCCCAGAGGAGAAGCCTGGGCAAAGAGGCTTTCGCTGTATGGTGGTTTCTCCCATCTTGAGACTTGGCCGAGGCAAACACAAGCAGCAACCTGCAGAACCGACTCTGATTTCTAAGCAAACGGAGAGGGTGACACGTGTCTTGCCACCCGCCCGCTCTTCTTGCCATGGCATGCTCTCCTGTTTCATGACTTTTCCTTTAGGCTGATTCCACAGGCGCAACCACGCTTCTCTCTCAGGTAGAGGGGATGCCCGGAAAGAGGAGTCGTTCCAAGCGGGTTTATTACATCGTGCTTCGTATACTATGTTCAGGCAAGCGGCATCAGCATCACACAGAACGGACTCTGATTTCCCACGAGTGCTGTGTTTTCCCAGAGGAGAAGCCTGGGCAAGGAGGCTTTCGCTGTATGCTGCTTTCTCCCACCTTAAGTCTTGGCCTAGGCCAGCACGAGCAGCAGCCCACAGACCGGACACTGATTTCTAAGCAAATGTAGAGGGTGACACTTGTCTTGCCACCCGCATGCTATTCTTGCCTTTTCAGGCTCTCCTGTTTCATGACTTTTCCTTAAGGCTGTTTCCACAGGTGCAACCACGCTTCTCTCTCAGGTAGAGGAGATGCCCGGGCAAAGAGGATTTCTCTCCATGCGGGTTTATTACTCCATGCTTCGGAGACTATGTTCAGGCAAGCAGCATCAGCATCGTACACAACCAACTCTGATTTCCCAAAGAATGCTGTGCTTTCCTAGAGGGGATGCCAAGGCAAAGAGGCTTTCACTCTATGTGGGATTCTCCCACCGTGCTGCCAAAACTAGGCTAAAGCAAGCAACAGCAGCAGTCCACACAACCGACTCATTTGTCCTAGCGATTGCTATGCTTTCACATAGGTTTTCAACTTGGCCTGAACCGCACTTCGCTGCTGGGCTCAGCAAGGCTTTGGGCGTTTGCTCTGTCGCGGCAGGGAAGTAGATCTGCGGGAGAGCTGGTGCGTCTTGGGCCTTGCTTTCCCGGGCTCCATGGTCGCATCCTGGGTTCACCCTGCCAGGCCAAACTACGCAGACACAGCCACCACCCTGCAGCAGCGTGCGTGGCCTAGGATGACTGTCCATGCCAACTGCCATCTCCTGGTGTACTAAGGCTTGGCTTTTTCATCTGGTGTTCAGGCGGACTCGGGGACTAGGCCAGTGCCTTCCC
This sequence comes from Neogale vison, assembly GCF_020171115.1. Classification (NCBI taxonomy): domain Eukaryota; kingdom Metazoa; phylum Chordata; class Mammalia; order Carnivora; family Mustelidae; genus Neogale; species Neogale vison. The sequence goes on from NC_058104.1 coordinate 43,936,201, forward strand.
GTTAGGAAAGGGGAGGTGACAGGATCCCTGCACAGCACCCGTGCACTGTGATGGGTAGCTGTGGGGGACTCTCCCACCTTCTTCCTCGACACAACCCCTGCCACCCCCATCGCTGCCACATCTTGGAGGAAGATGACATCTGACTGCCCATTTTTCCAGGAAGCAGTATCTGCGAGTTCCGGTATGGCGCCTGTTGGCATGCCCACGTCTGCCTAGGGACATGTGGCCTTGGAGCTGTTGTCCCCTTGGGACAAGAGGAACAGAACAGGCCTGCCTTCTGCCCTGACTCCGTCCTCAGAGTGGATTATGCGCGTCTGCCCTAGCCGTCCCATCGTGTCTTCCTTAAACCAGGCTTCCGTCTCTACGCACAGGGAGCGGATGATGATTGTCCTGCCAACATCCCGCGGATTTCGCCAGGGCAGGTCTCCTGCTTACGACTGTTTCCCGACAACAAGGCCAACGGTTCCTTCTCTTCACCCGGTAGGGGTTCTTCTCCTTCCCCAGACTTGCTCTTGGGGAGCACGGTGACAGCCGTGTCCCTAATCTTAAGGCCCTTTCCAGATGTGCATCCACGCTTCTCTCTCAGGCAGTGGGGGTGCTAGGGCCAAGAGATTTTCGCTCCTTGTCGGTTTCTTCCACCGTGATGCGGAGACTCTCTCAGGCAAGCAGCAGCAGCATCCCACAAAGTGTCTCTGATTTCCCAATGAATGCTGTGTTTCCCAGTGGAGAAGCCTGGGCAAAGAGGCTTTCGCTGTATGGTGGTTTCTCCCACCTTGAGACTTGGCCTAGGCAAACACGAGCAGCAGCCCGTAGAAGCGACTCTGATTTCTCAGCAAATGGAGAGGGTGACACATGTCGTGCCAGCTGCCCGCAGTTCTTGCCATGGCAGGCTCTCCTGTTTCATGACTTTTCCTTAAGGCTGATTCCACAGGTGCAACCACGCTTATCTCTCAGGTAAGGGGATGCCCGGGCAAAGAGGATTTTCCTCCAAGCGGGTTTATTACACCGTGCTTCGGAGACTATGTTCAGGCAAGCGGCATCAGCATCGCACAGAACCGACTCAGATTTCCCAAAGAATGCTGTGCTTTCCTAGAGGGGATGCCCAGGCAAAGATGCTTTCGCTCTATGCGGGATTCTCCCACTGTGGTGCAAATACTAGGTTAAAGCTAGCAAAACAGCAGCCCACAGAACCGACTCTTTTTCCTAGTGATTGCTATGCTTTCGCAGAGGTTTTCAACTTGGTCTGAAACACTTCGCTGCTGCTTCCTCAGCAAGGATTTGGGCTTTTGCTCTGTCGCGTAAGGGAAGTAGATCTGCGGGAGAGCTGGTGCGTCTTGGGCCTTGAATTCCCGGGCTCCATGGTCGCACCCTGGGTTCACCCTGCCAGGCCAAACTACGCAGACACAGGCACGACCCTACAGCAGCGTGCGTGGCCTAGGATGACAGTCCATGCCAACTGCCATCTCCTGGCGTAGTAAGGCTTGGCTTTTTGCTCTGGCGTTCAGGCGGACTCGGGCACTAGGCAGTGCCTTCCCCATAGGAAAGGAGAGGCGACAGGATCCCTGCACTGTGCCAGTGCACTGGGATGGGGAGCTGTGGGGGACTGTCCACACTTCTTCCCCGACAAACTCCTGCCACCCCCAACCATGCCACATCTTGGAGTAAGATGACATATGACTGCCCTTTCTTCCAGGGAGCTGTATCTGCGAGTTACCGGTATGGCGCCTGGTGGCATGCCCACGTCTGCCCTAGGGACAGGTGGCCTTGGAGATGCTGTCCACTTGGGACAAGAGGCACAGAACAGGCCTTCCTTCTGCCCAGACTCCTTCCTCAGAGTGGAGTATGCGCGCCTGCCCTAGCCGTCCCTTCGTGTCTTCCTTAAGCCAGGCTTCCATCTCTACGCACAGGGAGCGGGTGACGATTGTCTTGCCACCATCCCGCTGTTCTCACCAGGGCAGGCTCTCCTGCTTTGCCACTGTTTCCCGACAACAAAGCCAACAGCTCCTTCTCTTCTCCCGGGGAGGCGTTCTGCACCATCCCCAGGCTTGCTACTGGGAGAACTGTGACAGCCGAGTCCCTATCCTTGAGGATCTTTCCAGATGTGCATCCACGCTTCTCTCTCAGACAGTGGGGATGCTAGGGCCAAGAGAATTTCGCTCCATACGGGTTTCATCCTCCGTGTTGCGGAGACTAGCTCGGGCAAGCAGCAGCTGCATCCCACAAAGCGACTCAGATTTCCCAACGAATGCTGTGCTTTCCCAGAGGAGAAGCCTGGGCAAAGAGGCTTTCGCTGTATGGTGGTTTCTCCAACCTTGAACTTGGCCTAGGCAATCACGAGCAGCAGCCCGCAGAAGCGACTCTGATTTCTCAGCAGATGGAGAGGGTGACACTTGTCCTGCCAGCTGCCCGTTTCTTTCCATTGCAGGCTCTCCTGTTTCATGACCGTTTTCAGACAGCAAGGCCAAGGGCCCCTTCTCATCCTGGACCGGCATGCTACGCCTGGCCCAGCAATGCTCCCAGGGAGCACAGTAACAGACGATTCCCTTTCCTTAAGGCTGTTTCCACAGGCGCAACCACGCTTCTCTCTCCGGCAGAGGGGATGCCCAGGCAAAGAGGATTTCGCTCCATGCGGTTTATTACACTGTGCTTCAGAGACTATATTCAGGCAAGCGGCATCAGCATCGCAAAGAACCGACTCTGATTTCCCAAAAAATGCTGTGCTTTCCCTGAGGGGATGCCTGGGGAAAAAGGCTTTCGCTATGCGGGTTTCTCCCACCGTGTTGCCAATACAAGGCTAAGGCAAGCAGCAACAGCAGCCCACAGAACCGACTCTTTTTTCCCAGTGACTGCTATGCTTTCCCAGAGGTTTTCAGCTTGGCCCGATCTGCACTTCTCTGCTGCTTCGTCAGCAAGGCTTTAGGCGTTTGCTCTGTCACATCAGGGAAATAGATCTGCGGGAGAGCTGGTGTGTCTTTAGCCTTGATTTTCCATGCTCCATGGTTGCACATTGGGTTCACCCTGCGAGGCCGAACTACCCAGACACAGCCCCCAACCTGCAGAAGAGTGCGTGGCCTAGGATGACAGTCCATGCCAACTGCCATGTCCTGGAGTAGTAAGGCTTGGCTTTTTGCTCTGGCGTTCAGGCGGACTCGGGGACTAATCCAGTGCCTTCCCCTTAGGAAAGGAGAGGCGAGAGGATCCCTGCACAGCGCCCGTGCACTCGGTTATGGAGCTGGGGGGGGGACTGTCTCCACTTCTTCCCCGACACACCCATTGCCACCCCTACCCTGCACATATTGGAGGAAAATGACATCTGAATGCCCTTTCTTCCAGGGAGTTGTATCTGTGACTTCTGGGTATGGCGCCTGGTGGCAAGCCCACGTCTGCCCTGGGGACAGGTGGCCTTGAGATGCTGTCCCCTTGGGACAAGAGGCACAGAAGAGGCCTGCCTTATGCCCAGACTCCTTCCTCAGAGTGGGGTATGCGCACCTCCCCTAACCATCCCCTCGTGTCTTCCTTAAGCCAGGCTTCTGTCTCTACGCACAGGGAGTATGTGACGAATGTCTTCCCACCATCCCGTTGTTCTCGCCAGGGCAGCCTCTCCTGCTTTGCGACTGTTTCCCGACAACAAGGCCAAAGGCTCCTTTTCTTCTCCCGGGGAGGTGTTCTGCTCCATCCCCAGACTTGCTCCTGAGAGCAGGATGACAGCCGTGTCCCTATCCTTAAGGCCCTTTCCAGATGTGCATCCACGCTTCTCTCTGAGGCAGTGGGGATGCCAGGGTCAAGAGAATTTCGCTCATGCGGGATTCTTCCACCGTGCTACAGAGAGTAGCTCAGGCAAGAAGCAGCAGTATCCCACAAAGCGACTCAGATTTCCCAACGAATACTGTGCTTTACCAGATGAGTGGCCAGGGCAAAGAAGCTTTTGCTGTATGTTGGTTTCTCCCACCTTGAGACTTGGCCTAGCAAGCACGAGCAGCAGCCCGCAGAAGTGACTCTGATTTCTCAGCAAACGGAGAGGGTGGCACTTGTAGTGCCAGCTGCCCGCTGTTCTTGCCATGGCAGTCTCTCCTGTTTCATGACTTTTCCTTAAGGCTGATTCCACAGGTGCAACCTCGCTTCTCTCTCAGGCTGAGAGAGAGGATGCCTTCCCCATAGGAGAGGTGAGGGGACAGGATCCCTGCACAGCGCCTGTGCACTGGGATGGGGAGCTATGGGGGACTGTCCCCACTTCTTCCCGACACACCCCCTGTCACCCCCAACGCTGCCACATCTTGGAGTAAGATGGCATCTGACTGCCCTTTCTTCCAGGGAGCTGTATCAGCGAGTTCCGGGTATGGCGCCTGGTGGCGCCATAGGGACAGGTGGCCTTGGAGATCCTGTCCCCTTGGGACAAGAGACACAGAACAGGCCTGCCTTCTGCCCAGAGTCCTTCTCCACAGTGGAGTATGCCCGCCAGCCCTATCCGTCCCCTCGTGTCTTCCTAAAGACAGATTTCCGACTCTAAGAACAGGGAGCGGGTGACGCTTGTCTTGCCACCGTCTCGCTCTTCTCGCCAGGGCAGGCTCTCCTGCTTTGCAACTGTTTCCCGCCAACAAGGCCAACGGCTCCTTCTCTTCTCTCGGAGATCCGTTCTGCTCCCGCCCCAGACTTGCTCTTGGGGAGCAGGGTGACAGCCGTGTCCCTATCCATAAGGCCCTTTCTAGATGTGCATCCACGCTTCTCTCTCAGGCAGTGGGGATGCTAAGGCCAAGAGAATTTCGCTCCATGTGGGTTTCTTCCACCTTGCTGCGGAGACTAGCTCAGGCAAGCAGCAGCAGCATCCCACAAACCCGATTCAGATTTCCCAACGAATGCTGTGTTTCCCTGAGGAGAACCCTGGGCAAAGAGGCTTTCACTCTATGCTGGTTTCTCCCACCTTGAGACTTGGCGTAGGCAAGCACGAGCAGCAGCCCGTAGAAGCGACTCTGATTTCCAAGCAAACGAAGAGGGTGACACTTGTCTTGCTACCCGCCAGCCTTTCTTGCCTATGCAGGCTCTCCTCTTTCATGACTCTTCCTTAAGGCTGTTTCCACAGGCACAACCACGCTTCTCTCTCAGGTAGAGGGGATGCACGGGCAAAGAGGATTTCGCTCCATGCGGGTTTATTACACCGTGCTTAGGAGACTATGTTCAGGCAAGCGGCTTCAGCATCGCACAGAACCGATACTGAATTCCCATAGAATGCTGTGCTTTCCTAGAGGGGATGCCCAGGCAAAGAAGCTTTCGCTCTATGCGGGATTCTCCCACCGTGCTGCAAATACTAGGCTAAGGCCAGCAGCAATAGCAGACCACAGAACCGACTCTTTTTTCCCAATGACTGCTGTGCTTTCCCAGAGGTTTTCTCCTTGACGTGATCCGCACTTCGCTGCTGCTTCTTCAGCAAGGCTTTGGGCGTTTGCTCTGTTGCATCAGAGAAGTAGATCTGCGGGGGAGTTGGTGCGTCTTGGTCCTTGCTTTCCCGGGCTCCGTGGTCGCAACCTGGGTTCACGCTGCCAGGCCGAACTACGCAGACACACCACCACCCTGCAGCACCGTGTGTGGCCTAGGATGACAGTCCATGCCAACTGCCATCTCCTGACGTAGAAAGGCTTGGCTTTTTGATCTGGCGTTCAGGCGGACTCGGGGACTACGCCAGTGCCTTCCCTTTAGGAAAGGAAAGGTGACAGGATCCCTGCACAGCGCCCGTGCACTGGGATGGGGCGTTGTGGGGGACTGTCCCCACTTCTTCCCCGACACACCCCCTTCCACCCCCAACGCTGCCACATCTTGGAGGAAGATGGCATCTGACTGCCCTTTCTTCCGGGGAGCTGTATCTGGAGTTCCAGGTATGGCGCCTGGGGGCAAGCCCACTTCTGCCCTAGGGACATGTGGCCTTTGAGATGCTGTCCCCTTGGGACAACAGGCCTGCCTTCTACCCAGACTCCTTCCTCAGAGTGGAGTATGCTCGCCAACCCTAGCCGTCCCCTCGTGTCTTCTTAAAGCCAGGCTTCCGTCTCTACGCACAGGTAGCAGGTGACGCTTGTCTTGCCACCGTCCCGCTCTTCTCGCCAGGGCTGGCTGTCCTGTTTCCCGACAACAAGGCCAACGGCTCCTTCTCTTCTCCCGGGGAGCCGTTCTGCTCCTTCCCCAGACTTGCTCTTGGGGAGCAGGGTGACAGCCATGTCCCTATCCTTAAGGCCTTTTCTAGATGTGCATCCACGCTTCTCTCTCAGGCAGTGGGGATGCTAATCTAAGAGAATTTCGCTCCATTCGTGATTCTCCCACCGTGCTGCGGAGACTAGCTCAGGCAAGCAGCAGCAGATTCCACAAACCCGATTCAGATTCCCAATGAATGCTGTGCTTTCCCAGAGGAGAAACCTGGGCACAGAGGCTTTTGCTGTATGCTGGTTTCTCCTACTTTGAGACTTGGCCTAGGGAAGCACGAGCAGCAGCCCGCAGAACCGACTTTGATTTCTAAGCAAACGGAGAGGGTGACACTTGTGTTGCCAACCGACCGCTATTCTTGCCTATGCAGGCTCTTCTGTTTCATGATTTTCCTTAAGGCTGTTTCCACAAGCGAAACCACGCTTCTCTCTCATGTAGTGGGGATGACGGGGCAAAGAGGATTTCGCTCCATGCGGGTTTATTAAACCGTGCTTCGGAGACTATGTTCAGGCAAGCTGCATCACCATCGCACAGAACCGTCTCTGATTTCCCAAAGAATGCTGTGCTTTCCTAGAGGGGATGCCCAGGCAAAGAGGCTTTCGCTCTATGTGGGATTCTCCCACCGGACTGCCAATACTAGGCTAGAGCAAGCAGCAACAGCAGCCCACAGAACCGACTCTTTCTTCCTAGCGATTGATATGCTTTCTCAGAGGATTTCAGCTTGGCCTGAACCGCACTTCGCTGCTTCTTCCTCAGCAAGGCTTTTGGCATTTGTTCTTTGGCGTCAGGGAAGTAGATTTATGGGAGATCAGGTCCCCCTTGAGCCTTGCTTCCTGGTCTCCATGGTCGCATCCTGGGTTCACCCTGCCAGGCCGAACTACGCAGACACAGCCATAAGCCTGCAGCAGCGTGCCTGGCCTAGGATGACGGTCCATGCCAACTGCCATCTCCTGGCGTAGTAAGGATTAGCTTTTTGCTCTGGCGTTCATGCGGACTCGGGGTCTAGGCCAGTGCCTTCCCCTTAGGAAAGGAGAGGCGACAGCATCCCTGCACAGGGCCCGTGCACTGGTATGAGGAGCTGTGGGGGACTTTCCCACTTCTTCCCCGACACACCCCCTGCCACCCCCATCGCTGCCACATCTTGGAGGAAGATGGCATCTGACTGCCCTTTCTTCCAGGGAGCTGTATCTGCGAGTTCCGTGTATGGCGCCTGGTGGCAAGCCCACGTCTTCCCTAGGGACAGGTGGCCTTGGAGATGCTGTCCCCTTGGGACAAGAGGCACATAATTGACCTGCCTTCTGCCCAGACCCATTCCTCAGGGTGGAGTATGCGCCCCACGCCTAGCCGTCCCCTCGTGTCTTCCTAAAGCCAGGATTCCGTCTCTACGAACACTGCATGGGTGACGCTTGTCTTGCCACCGTCCCGCACTTCTCGCCAGGGCAGGCTCTCCTGCTTTGTGACTGTTTCCCGACAACAAGGCCAACGGCTCCTTCTCTTCTCCCAGGGAGGTGTTCTGCTCCTTCCCCAGACTTGCTCTAGGGGAGCACCGTGATAGCCGTGTCCCTATCCTTAAGGCCCTTTCCAGCTGTACATTCCTGCTTTTCTCTCTGGCAGTGGGGATGCTAGGGCCAAGATAATTTCGCTCCATGCGGATTTCTTCCACCGTGCTGCAGAGACTAGCTCAGGCAAGCAGCAGCCCACAAACCCGATTCAGAATTCCCAACGAATGCTGTGCTTTCCCAGAGGAGAAGCCTGGGCAAAGAGGCTTTCGCTCTATGCTTTTTTCTCCGAACTTGAGACTTGGCCTAGGCAAGCATGAGCAGCAGCCCGCAGAACTGACTCTGATTTCTAAGCAAAAGGAGAGAGTGACACTCGTCTTGCTACCCGCCAACTATTCTTGCCTATGCAGGCTCTCCTCTTTCTTGACTCTTCCTTAAGGCTCTTTCTACAGGCGCAATGACGCTTCTCTCTCAGGTAGAGGGGATGCATGGGCAAAGAGGATTTCGCTCTTTGCGGGTTTATTACACCGTGCTTCGGAGACTATGTTCAGGCAAGCGGCATCAGCATCGCACAGAACCGACTCTGATTTCCTAAAGAATGCTGTGCTTTCCCTGAGGGGATGCCCGGGGAAAAAGTCTTTCGCTCTATGCGGTTTTCTCCCACCGTAATGCCAATACTAGCCTAAGGCAAGAAGCAATGGCAGCCCACAGAACCGACTCTTTTTTCCCAGCGACTGCTATGCTTTCCCAGAATTTTTCGCCTTGGCGTGATCTGCACTTCGCTGCTGCTTCTTCAGCAAGGCTTTGGGCGTTTGCTCTGTAGGGACAGGAAAGTAGATGTGCGGGAGAGGTGGTGCGTCTTGGACATTGCTTTCCCGGGCTCCATGGTCGCAACCTGGGTTCACCCTGCCAGGTCGAACTACCCAGACACAGCCACCACCCTGCAGCAGCGTGCGTGGCTTAGGATGACAGTCCATGCCAACTGCCATCTCCTGGCGTAATAAGGCTTGGCTTTTTGCTCTGGCATTCAGGCGGACTCGGGGACTAGGCCAGTGCCTTCTCCTTATGAAAGCAGAGGCGACAGGATCCCTGCACAGCGCCCGTGCACTGGGAAGGAGGGCTGTGAAGGACTATCCCCACTTCTTCCCAGACCCAACCCCTGTCCCCCCCAACGCTTCCACATCTTGGAATAAAATGGCATCTGACTGCCCATTCTTCCAGGGACCTGTATCTGCGAGTCCCGCGTATGGTGCCTCGTGGCAAGCCCACGTCTGCCCTGTGGTCAGGGGCCATGGAGATGCTGTCCCCTTGGGACAAGAGGCACAGAACAGGCCTGCCTTCTGCCAGACTCCTTCCTCAGAGTAGAGTATGCGCGCCTGCCCTAGCTGTCCCCGCGTGTCATCCTAAAGCCAGGCTTCTGTCTCTATGCACAGGGAGCGGGTGACGCTTGTCTTGCCACCGTCCCGCTGTTCTTGCCAGGGCAGGCTCTCCTGCTTTGTGACTGTTTCCCAAAAACAAGGCCAACGGCTCCTTCTCTTCTCCCGGGGAGGCGTTCTGCTCCTTCCCCAGACTTGATCCAGGGAGCATGGTGACAGCTATGTCCGTATCCTTAAGGCCCTTTCTAGATGTGCATCCACGCTTCTCTCTCAGGCAGTGGGGATGCTAGGGCCAAGAAAATTTCGCTCCATGGGTGTTTCTTCCACTGTGCTGCGGAGACTAGCTCAGGCAAACAGCAGCAGCATCCCACAAACCCGATTCAGATTTCCCAACGAATGCTGTGCTTTCCCATAGGAGAAGCCTGGGCAAAAAGGCTTTCGCTGTATTGTGGTTTCTCCCACCTAGAGACTTGACCTAGGCAAGCAGGAGCAGCAGCACACAGAACCAACTCTGATTTCTCAGCAAATGGAGAGGGTGATACTTGTCTTGCCACTCGCCCGCTATTCTTGCCTATGCAAGCTCACCTGTTTCATGACTTTTCCTTAAGGCTGTTTCCTCAGGCGCAACTACGCTTCTCTCTCAGGTAGAGGGAATGCCCGGGCAAAGAGGATTCACTCCATGCGGGTATATTACAACGTGCTTCGGAGACTATGTTCATGCAAGCGGCATCAGAATCTCACAGAACCGACTCTTATTACACAAAAATGCTGTGCGTTCCTAGAGGGGATGCCCAGGCAAAGAGGCTTTTGCTCTATGCGGGATTCTCCCACCGGGCTGCCAATACTAGACTAAAGCAAGCAGCAACAGCAGCCCACAGAAGCGACTCTTTTTTCCTAGCGATTGCTTTGCTTTCACAGAAGTATTCAGCTTTACCTGAACCGCACTTCACTCCTGCTTCCTCAGCAAGGCTTTGGGCGTTTGCTCTGTCGCCTCAGGGAAGTAGATCTGCGTGAGAGCTGGTGCGTCTTGGGCCTTGCTTTCCCAGGCTCCATGGTCCCACCCTGGGTTCATCCTGCCAGGCCGAAATACGCAGACACAGCCACAAACCTGCAGCAGCGTCCGTGGCCTAGGATGACACTCCATGCCAACTGACATCTCCTGGCGTAGTAACGCTTGGCTTTTGCTCTGGCATTCAGACGGAATCGGGGACTAGGCCAGTGCCTTTCCCATAGGAGAGGAGAGGCGACAGGATCCATGCACAGAGTCTGTGCACTGGGATGGGGAGCTGAGGGGGACTGTCCCCACTTCTCCCCCAACATACACCCTGCCACGCCAAACGCTGCCATATCTTGGAGGAAGAAGTCATCTGACTGCCCTTTCTTCCAGGGAGCTGTATATGCCAGTTCCTGGTATGGCGCCTGGTGGAAAGTCCACGTCTTCCTTGGGACAGGTGGCCGTGGTATTCTGTCCCCTTGGGACAAGAGGCACAGAACAGGCCTGCCGACTACCCAGACTCCTTCCTCAGAGGGGAGTATGCGCGCTTGCCCTAGCCGTCCCCTCCTGTCTTCCTTAAGCCAGGCTTCCTTCTCTAGCACAGGGAGCGGGTGACGATTATCTTGCCACCATCCCGATGTTCTCGCCAGGGCAGGCTCTCCTGCATTGCGACTGTTTCCCGACAACAAGGCCAACAGCTCCTTCTCTTCTCCCTAGGAGGCATGCTGCTCCTTCCCTAGACTTGCTCCTGGGAGCACGGTGACAGCTGTGTCCCTATCCTTAAGGCCCTTTCTAGATGTTCATCCACGCCTTTCTCTCAGGCAGTGGGGATGCTAGGGCCAAGAGAATTTCGCTCCATGCGGGTTTCTTCCACCGTGTTGTGGAGACTAGCTCAGGCAAGCGACAGCAGCATCCCACAAAGCGACTCAGATTTCCCAACGAATGCTGTGTTTTCCCAGAAGAGAACCCTTGGCAAAGAGGCTTTCGCTGTATGGTGGTTTCTCCCACCTTGAGACTTGGCCTAGGTAAGCACGAGCCGCAGCCCTCAGAAGCCACTCTGATTTCTCAGCAAATGGAAAGAGTGACATTTGTGCCAGCTGCCCATTGTTCTTGCCATGGCGGGCTCTCCCGTTTCATTTCCGTTTCCAGACAGCAAGGACAAGGGCCCCTTCTCTTCTCCCAGAGCGGCGTGCTACGCCTCGCCCATCAATGCTCACAGGGAGGACAGTAACAGACGTTTCCCTTTCTTGTGGCTGTTTCCACAGGCGCAACCACACTTCTCTCTCAGGCAGAGGCGATGCCCAGGCAAAGAGGATTATGCTCCATGCGGGTTTATTACACAGTGCTTCGGAGACTATGTTCAGGCAAGTGGCATCAGCATCGCACAGAACGGACTCTGATTTCCCAAAGAATGCGGTGCTTTCCTAGAGCGATGCCCAGGCAAAGAGGCTTTTGCTCTATGCGGGATTCTTCCACCGTGCTGCCAATAGTATTCTAAAGCAAGCAGCAACAGCAGCCCAAAGAACCGACTCATTTTTCTTAGTGATTGCTATGCTTTCGCAGAGGTTTTCAGCTTGGCATGAAACGCACTTCGCTGCTGCTTCCTCAGCCAGGCTTTGGACGTTTGATTTGTCGCGTCAGGCAAGTAGATCTGCGGGAGAGCTGGTGCGTCTTGGGCCTTGCTTTCCCGGGCTCCATGGTCGCACCCTGGGTTCACCCTGCCAGGCCAAACTACGCAGACACAGCCACAAACCTGCAGCTGCGTGCGTGGCCTAGGATGACAGCCATGTCAACTGCCATCTCCTGGCGTAGTAAGGCTTGGCTTTTTGCTCTGGCGTTCATGCGGAGTCGGGGACTAGGCCAGTGCCTTTCCCATAGGAGAGGAGATGCGGACAGGATCCCTGCAAAGCGCCCGTGCACTGGGATGGGGAGCTGTGGGGGACTGTCCCCACTTCTACCCCGACACACCCTCTGCCACCCCAACGCTGCCACATGGTGGAGGAAGATAGCATCTGACTGCCCTTTCTTCCTGGGAGCTGTATCTGCGAGTTCCGAGTATGGCGCTTGTAGGCAAGCCCACGTCTCCCTAGGGACAGGTGGCCTTGGAGATGCTGTTCCCTTGGGACAAGAGGCACAGAACCAGCTTGCCTTCTGCCCAGACTACTTCCTCTGAGTGGAGTATGCGCGCCTGCCCTCGCCAGCCCCCCGTATCTTCCTTAAACCAGGCTTCAATCTCTACGCACAGGGAGCGGGTGACGATTGTCTTGCCACCATCTCACTGTTCTCGCCAGGGCAGGCTCCCCTGATTTGAGACTGTTTCCCAAAAACAAGGCCAACGGCTCCTTTTCTTCTCCCGGGGAGGCGTTCTGTTCCTTCCCCAGACTTGCTCCTGGGAGCATGGTGACAGCCGTGTCCCTATCCTTAAGGCCCTTTCCAAATGGGCATCCACGCTTCTCTCTCAGGCAGTGGGGTTGCTAGGGCCAAGAGAATTTCGCTCCATGCGGGTTCCTTCCTCCGTGCTGCAGAGACTAGCTCAGGCAAGCAGCAGCAGCATCCCACAAACCCGATTCAGATTTCCCAACGAATGCTGTGCTGTCCCAGAGGAGAAGCCTGGGCAAAGAGGCTTTCGCTGTATGGTGGTTTCTCCCATCTTGAGACTTGGCCTAGGCAGCACGAACAGCAGCCCGCCGAACCGACTCTGATTTCTGAGCAAACGGAGAGGGTGACACTTTTCTTGCCACCCGCCCGTTATTCTTGCCTATGCAGGCTCTCCTGTTTCATGACTTTTCCTTAAGGCTGATTCTACACGTGCAACCACGCTTCTCTCTCAGGTAGAGGGGATGCCCGGGCAAAGAGGATTTCGCTCCCTGTGGGTTTATTACACCGTGCTTCAGAGAGTATGTTCAGGCAAGCGGCATCAGCATCGCACAGAACCGAATCTGATTTCCCAAAGAATGATGTGCTTTCCCTGAGGGGATGCCCAGGGAAAAAGTCATTTGCTCTATGCGGGATTCTCCCACCGTGCTGCCAATAATAGGCTAAAGCAAGTAGCAACAGCAGCCTACAGAAAAGACTCTTTTTTCCTAGCGATCGCTTTGTTTTCGCAGAGGTTTTCTCTTGGCCTGAACCGCACTACGCTGCTGCTTCTTCAGCAAAGCTTTGGGCGTTGGCTCTGTCGCGTCAGGGAAGTAGATCTGCGGGAGAGCTGGTGCGCCTTGGGCCTTGTTTCCCGGGCACCATGGTCGCACCCTGGGTTCACCCTGCCAAGGCGAACTACGCAGACACAGCCACAAGCCTTCAACAGCGTGCATGGCCTAGGATGACACTCCATGCCAACTGCCATCTCCTGGCATAGTAAGGCTTGGCTTTTTACTCTGGCGTTCTTGCGGACTCGGGGACGATGTCAGTGCCTTCCCCTCAGTAGAGGTGAGGCGACAGGATCCTGGAACAGCGCCCGTTCACTGGGATGGGGAGCTGCGTTCTGCTCCTTTCCCAGACTTGCTCTTGGGGAGCACGGTGACAGCCGTGTCTCTATCCTTAAGGCACTTTCCAGATGTGCATCCACGCTTCTCTCTCAGGCAGTGGGGATGCTAGGGCCAAGAGAATTTCGCTCCATGCGGGTTTCATCCATCGTGCTACGGAGACTAGCTCAGGCAAAAAGCAGCAGCATCAAACAGGGCGACTCATATTTCCCAACGAATGCTGTGCTTTCCCAGAGGAGAGGCCTGGGGAAAGAAGCTTTCGCTGTATGGTGGTTTCTCCCACCTTGAGCCTTGGCCTAGGCAAGCACGAGCAGCAGCCTGCAGAAGCGACTCTGATTTCTCAGCAAATGGAGAGGATGACACTTGTCTTGCCACGCACCCGCTATTCTTGCCTATGCAGGCTCTCCTGTTTCATGACTTTCCCTTAAGGCTGTTTCCACAGTCGCAACCATGCTTCTTTCTCAGGTAAAGGGGATGCCCGGGAAAACAAGATTTTGCTCCAAGCAGGTTTATTACACCGGGCTTCAGAGACTATGTTCAGTCAAGCGGCATCAGCATCGCACAGAACCGACTCTGGTTACCCCAAGAATGCTGTGCTTTCCTAGAGGGGATGCCCAGGCAAAGAGGCTTTGGCTCTATGCGGGATTCTCCCACTGTGCTGCCAGTATTAGGCTAAAGCAAGCAGCAACAGCAGCCCACATAACAGACTCTTTTTTCCGAGAGATGCTATGCTTTCGCAGAGGTTTTCAGCATGGCCTGAACCGCACTTCGCTGCTCCATCCTCAGCAAGGATTTGGGTGTTTTCTCTGTCGCGTCAGGGAAGTAGATCTGCAGGAGAGCTGGTGCCTCTTGGGCGTTGCATCACGGGGTCCATGGTCGCATCCTGTGTTCACCCTGCCAGGCCGAACTACGCACATAGCCACAAGCCTGCAGCAGCATGTGTGGCCTTGGATGACAGTCCATGCCAACTGCCAGCTCCTGGCATAGTAAGGCTTGGCTTTTACTCTAGCGTCAGGCGGACTCGGGGACTAGGCCAGTGCCTTCCCCATAGGAGAGGAGAGGCTGCAGGATCCCTGCACAGCGCCCGTGCACTGGGATGGGGAGCTGTGGGGGACTGTTCCCACTTCTTCCCCGACACACCCCCTGCCACCCACAACGCTGCCATATCTTGGAGGAAGATGGCATCTGACTGCCCTTTCTTCCATGGAGCTATATCTGCGAGTTCCGGGTATGGCGCCTGGTGGAATGCCCACGTCTGCCCTAGGGACAGGTGGCCTTGGAGATGCTGTCCCTTGGGAGAAGAGGCACAGACAGGCCTGCCTTCTGCCCAGACTCCTTCCTCAGAGTGGTGTATGCGAGCCAGCCCTAGCCGTCCCCTCGTGTCTTCCTAATGCTAGGCTTCCGTCTCTACGCACACGGAGCAGGTGATGCTTGACTTGCCACCATCCCGCTGTTTTCGCCAGTGCCGGCTCTCCTGCGTGCAACTGTTTCCCGACAACAAGGCCAACGGCTCCGTCTCTTCTCCCGGGGAGGCGTTCTTCTCCTTCCCCAGACTTGCTCCTGGGAGCACGGTGACAGTCGTGTTCCTATCCATAGGCCCGTTCTAGTTGTGCATCCACGCTTCTCTCCGCAGCAGATGGTTGCTAGGGTGAAAAGAGTTTCGCTCCATGCGGGTTTCTTCCACCGTGCTGCAGAGACTAGCTCAGGCAAGCAGCAGCAGCATCCCACAAACACGATTCAGATTTCCCAACGAATGCTGTGCTTTCCGAGAGGAGAAGACTGGGCAAAGAGTCTTTCGCTGTATGCTCTTTTCCCTCACCTTGACTTTGGCCTAGGCAAGCACGAACAGCAGCCCGCAGAAACGACTCTGATTTTAAGCAAACGGAGAGGGTGACACTTGTCTTGCCACCCGCCCGCTATTCTTGCCTATGATGCTCTCCTGTGTCATGACTTTTCCTTAAGGCTGTTTTCACTGGCGCAACCACGATTTGCTCTCAGGTAGTGGGGATGACCGGGCAAAGAGGATTTCGCTCCATGCGGGTTTATTACACCGTGCTTCAGAGACTATGTTCAGAAAGCGGCATCAGCATCGCACAGGACCGACTCTGATTTCCCAAAGTATGCTGTGCTTTCCTATATGGGATGCTGAGGCAAAGAGGCTTTCGCTCTATGCGGGACTCTGCCACCGTGCTGCCAAACCTAGGCTAAAGCAAGCAGCAACAGCAGCCCATAGAACCGACACTTTCCTAGCGATTGCTATGCTTTCGCAGAGGTTTTCAGCTTGACCTGGACCGCACTTCGCTGCTGCTTCCTCAGCAAGGCTATGGGCATTTGCTCTGTCGCGTCAGGGAAATAGATCTGCGGGAGAACTGGTGCCTCTTCGGCCTTGCCTTCCCGGGCTACATGGTCGCACCCTAGATTCACCCTGCCAGGACGAACTACGCAGACACAGCCACAACCCTGCAGCAGCGTGTGTGGCCTAGGATGACAGTCCATGCCAACTGCCATCTCCTGGTGTACTGAGGCTTGGCTTTTTGCTCTGGCGTTCAGGCGTACTCGGGGACCAGGCCAGTGCCTTCCCCATAGGAGAGGAGAGGTGACAGGATCCATGCACAACGCCCTTGCACTGGGAAGGGGAGCTGTGGGGTACTGACCCCACTTCTTCCCCGACACACCTCCAGCAACCCCCAACGCTGCCACATCTTGGAGGAAGATGGCATCTGACTGCCCTTTCTTCTAAGGAGCTTTATCTGCGAGTTCTGGGTATGGCGCCTGGTGGCAGGCGCACGTCTTCCCTAGGGACAGGTGGCCTTGGAGATGCTGTCCCATTGGGACAAGAGGCACAGAACAGGCCTGCCTTCTGCCCAGAATCCTTCCTCAGGGTGGAGTGTGCGCGTCTGCCCTAGCCGTTCCCTCATGTCTTCTTTAAGCCAGGCTTCTGACTCTACGCACAGGGAGAGGGTGAGTATTGTCTTGCCACCATCCTGCTATTCTCGGCAGGGCAGGCTCTCCTGCTTTGCGACTGTTTCCCGACAACAAGGCCAACGGCTCCTTCTCTTCTCCCGGGTAGTCGTTCTGCTCCTTCCCCACACTAGCTCTTGCGGAGCATGGTGACAGCCGTGTCCCTATCCTTAAGGCCCTTTCCAGATGTGCATCCACGCTTCTCTCTCAGGCTGTGGGGATGCTAGGGCCAAGAGAATTTTGGTCCATGCGGGTTTCTTCAACCGTGATGCAGAGACTAGATCAGGCAAGCAGCAGCATCCCACAAAGCGACTCAGATTTCCCAACGAATGCTGTGCTTTCCCAGAGAAGCCTGGGCAAAGAGGCTTTTGCTGTATGGTGGTTTCTCCCACCTTGAGACATGGCCTTGACAAGCACGAGCAGCAGCCTGCAGAAGCGACTCTGTTTCTCAGCAATCGAGAGGGTGACACTTATTGCCACCCGCCCGCTATTCTTGCCTATGCAGGCTCTCCTGTTTCATGACTTTTCCTTAAGGCTCTTTCCACAGGCGCAACCACGCTTCTCTCTCAGGTAGAGGGGATGCCTGGGCAAGGAGGATTTCGCTCCATGCGGGTTTATTACACCGTACTTCGGAGACTATGTTCAGGCAAGCGGCATCAGCATCGCACAGAACCGACACTGATTTCCCAACGAATGCTGTGCTTTCCGTGAGGGGATGCCCGGGGAAAAAGGCTTGCACTCTATGCTGGTTTCTCCCACCGTGCTGCCAATACTAGGCTAAGGCAAGCAGCAACAGCATCCCACAGAACCGATTCTTTTTTCCCAGGGAATGCTATCCTTTCCCAGAGGTTTTCAGCTTGGCCCGATCCGCACTTCGCTGTTGCTTCTTCAGCAAGGCTTTGGGCGTTTGCTCTATCGCGTCAGGGAAGTAGATCTGCGGGAGAGCTGGTGCGTCTTGGGCCTTGCTTTCCCGGGCTCCATGGTCGGATCCTGGGTTCACCCTGCCAGGCCGAACTACGCAGACACAGCCACCACACTGCATCCTTAAGGCTGTTTCCAGCGGCGTAATCATGCTTCTCTCTCAGGTAGAGGGGATGCCCGGGCAAAGAGGATTTCGCTCCATTCGGGTTTATTACACCGTTCTTCGGCGACTATTTTCAGGCAGGCCGCATCAGCATCGCACACAATTGACCCTGATATCCCAAAGAATGCTGTGCTTTCCTAGAGGGGATGCCGAGGCAAAGAGGCTTTCGCTCTCTGCGGGATTTTCCCACCGTGCTGCCAATACTAAGCTAAAGCAAGCAGCAACAGCAGCCCACAGAACCGACTCTTTTTTCCTTGTGAGTGATATGCTTTCGCAGAGGTTTTCAGCTTGGCTGAACCGCCCTTCGCTGCTACTTCCTCAGGAAACATTTGGGCGTTTGCTATCTCGCGTCAGGGAAGTAGATCTGCGGGAGAGCTCGTGCCTCTTGGGCCTTGCTTTCCTGGGCTCCATGGTCGCACACTGGGTTCACACTACCAGGCCGAACTACGCAGACACAGACACAAGACTGCAGCCGCGTGTGTGGCCTAGGATGGCACTCCATGCCAACTGTCATCTGGCGTAGTAAGGCTTGGCTTTTTGATCTGGCGTTCAGGGGTATTCGGGGACTAGGGCAGTGCATTCCCCATAGGAGAGGAGAGGCGACAGGATTCCTGAACAGCGCCCGTGTACTGGGATGGGGATTTGTGGGGGACTGTCCCCACTTCTTCCCCGACACACACACTGCCAACCCAAACGCTGCCATATTTGGAAGAAGATGGCATCTGACTTCTTTTTCTTCCAGGGAGCTGTATCTGTGAGTTCCGGATATGGTGCATGGTGGCATACCCACGTTTACGCTAGGAACAGGTGGTCTTGGAGATGATGTCCCCTTGGGACAAGAGGCACAGAACAAGCCTGCCTTCTGCCCTTACTCCTTCCTCAGAGTGGAGTATGCACGCCTGCCCTAGCTCTCCCCTCGTGTCTTCTTTAAGCCAGGGTTCCGTCTCTACGCACAGGGAGCGGGTGACGATTGTCTTGCCACCATCTCGCTGTTCTCGCCAGGGCAGGCTCTCCTGCTTTGCGACTGTTTCCCGACAACAAGGCCAACGGCTCCTTCTCTTCTCCCTAGGAGGCATGCTGCTCCTTCCCCAGACTTGCTCTTGGGGAGCACGGTGACAGCCGTGTCCCTATCCTTAAGGCCCTTTCCAGATGTGCATCCACGCTTCTCTCTCAGGCAGTGGGGATGTTAGGGTCAAGAGAATTTCGCTCCATTTGGGTTTCGTCCACCGTGATACGGAGACTAGCTCAGGTAAGAAGCAGCAGAATCCCACAAAGCGACTCAGATTTCCCAACGAATGCTGTGCTTTCCCAGATGAGAGGCCTGGGTAAACAGGCTTTCGCTGTTTGGTGGTTTCTCCCACCTTGAGACTTGGCCTAGGCAAGCATGAGCAGCAGCCCACAGAAAAGACTCTGATTTCTGAGCAAATGGACAGGGTGACACTTGTCATGCCAGCTGCCCGCTGTTCTTGCCATGGTGGCTCTCCTGTTTCATGACCGTTTCCAGACAGAAAGGCCAAGGGCCCCTTCTCTTCTTCTGTAAGGCGTGCCACACCTGGCCCAGCAATGCTCCCAGGGATCACAGTAACAGACGTTTCCCTTTCCTTAAGGCTGTTTCCACAGGAGCAACCACGCTTCACTCTCAGGAAGAGGGGATGCCCAGTCAAAGAGGATTACGCTCCATGTGGGTTTATTACACCGTGCTTCGGAGACTATGTTCAGGCAAGCGGCATCAGCATCGCACAGAACCGACTCTGATTTCCCAAAAAATGCTGTGCTTTCCCTGAGCGGATGCCCGAGGGAAAAGGCTTTCGCTCTATGCGGGTTTCTCCCACCGTGCTGCCAATACTAGGCTAAGGCAAGCAGCAACGTCAGCCCACAGAACCGACTCTTTTTTCCCAGCGACTGCTATGCTTTCCCAGAGGTTTTCAGCTTGGCCCGATCCGCACTTCACTACTGCTTCTTCAGCAAGGCTTTGGGCGTGTGCTCTGTCGCTTCAGGGAAGTAGATCAGCGGGAAAGCTGGTGCGTCTTGGGCTTTGCTTTCCCGGTCTCCATGGTCGCATCCTGGGTTCACCCTGCCAGGAGGAACTACGCAGACACAGTCACCACCCTGCAGCAGCGTGCGTGGCCTAGGATGACAGTCCATGCAACTGCCATCTCCTGGCTTAGTAAGGCTTGGCTTCTTGCTCTGGCAGTCATGCAGACTCGGGGACTGGGCCAGTGCCTTCCCCATATGTGAAGAGAGGCTACAGGTCCCTGCACAGCGCCCATGCACTAGGATTGGGAGCTGTGGGGGACTGTCCCCACTTCTTCCCCGACACACACCTGCCTCCGCTAACGTTGCCATATCTTGGAGGAAGATGGCATCTGACTGCCCTTTCTTCCATGGAGCTGTATCTGCGAGTTCCGGGTATGGCGCCTGGTGGCAAGCCCACGTCTGCCCTAGGGACAGGTGGCTTTGGAGATGCTGTCACCGTGGGACAAGAGGCACAAAACAGGCCTGCCTTCTCCCCAGACCCCTTCCTCATACTGGAGTATGCGCGCGTGTACTAGCCATCCCCTCGTTTCTTCCTAAAGCCAGGCTTCCGTCTCTACGCACAGGGAGCGGGTGACACTTGTCTTGCCACCGTCCTGCTGCTCTCGCCAGGGCAGACTCTCCTGCTTGCGACAGTTTCCCGACAACAAGGCCAACGGCTCCTTCTCTTCTCCCGGGGAGGCTTTCTGCTCCTTCCCCAGACTGGCTCTTGGGGAGCATGGTGAAGCCTAGTCCCTATCCTTAAGGCCCTTTCCAGATGTGTATAGACGCTTCTCTCTCAGGCAGTGGGGATGCTAGGGCCAAGAGAATTTCACTCCATGCGGGTTTCTTCCACCGTGCTGCGGAGACTACCTCAGGCAAGCAGCAGCAGCATCCCACAAACCCGATTCAGATTACCGAACGAATGTCGTGCTTTCCCAGAGGAGAAGCCTGGGCAAAGAGGCTTTCACTGTATGGTGGTTTCTCTCACCTTGAGACTTGGCCAAGGTAAGCACGTGCAGCAGCCCGCATAATCGAAACTGATATCTAAGCAATCGGAGAGGGTGACTCTTGTCTTGCCACCCACCCACTATACTTGCCTATGCAGGCTCTCCTGTTTTATGACTTTCCTTAAGGCTGTTTCCACAAGCTCAACCACGCTTCTCTCTCAGGTAGAGGGGATGCCCGGGCAAAGAGAATTTCATTCCATGCGGGTTTATTACACCGTGATTCGGAGACTATGTTCAGGCAATCGGCATCAGCATCGCACAGAACCGACTCTGATTTCCCAAAGTATGCTGTGCTTGCCTAGAGGGGATGCCCCGGCAAAGAGGCTTTCGCTCTATGCGGGATTTCCCACCGTGCTGCCAATACTAGGCTAAGGCAAGCAGCAACAGCAGACCACAGAACCAACTCTTTTTTCCCAATGACTGCTATGCTTTCCCTGAGGTTTTCAGCTTCGCATGCTCCGCACTTCGCTGCTGGTCCTTCAGCAAGGCTTTGGGCATTTGCTCTGCTGCATCAGGGAAGTAGATCCGCAGGGGAGCTGGTGCGTCTTGGGCCTTGCTTTCCCGGGCTCCATGGTCGCATCCTGGGTTCACCCTGCCAGGCCGAACCGCACTGATACAACCACCAACCGGCAGCAGCCTGCATGGCCATGGATGAAGGTCCATGACAACTGCCATCTCCTGGCGAGTAGGCTTGGCTTTTTGCTCTGGCGTTTAGGCGGAATCGGGTACTAGGCCAGTGCCTTCCACTTAGGAAAGGAGAGGCGACAGGATCCCTGCACAGCGCCCGTGCACTGGGATGGGGAGCTGTGGGGATTGTACCCACTTTTCCCCGACACACCCCCTGCCACCCCCAACGCTGCCACATCTTGGAGGAAGATGGCATCTGACTGCCCTTTTTTCCAGGGAGCTGTATCTGTGAATTCCAGTTATGGCGCCTGGTGGCAAGCCCACATCTGCCCTAGGGACAGGTGGCCTTGGAGATGCTGTCCCCTTGGGACAAGAGGCACCGAACAGGCCTGCCTTCTGCCCAGACTCCTTCCTCAGAGTGGAGTATGCGGTCAGTCCTAGCCGTCCCCTCGTGTCTTCCTAAAGCCAGGCTAGTCTCTACGCACAGGGAGCTGATGACGCTTGTCTTGCCACCGTCCCGCTGTTCTCGCCAGGGCAGGCTCTCCTGCTTTGTGACTGTTTCCTGACAACAAGGCCAACGGCACCTTCTCTTCTCCCGGTGAGGCGTTGTTCCTGTCCCAGAGTTGCTCCTGGGAGCACGGTGACAGCCGTGTCCCTATCCTTAAGGCCCTTTCAGATGTGCATCCACGCTTCATTCTCAGGCAGTGGGGATGCTAGGGCCAAGAGAATTTCGCTCCGTGCGGGTTTCTTCCACCGTGCTGCAGAGACTAGCTCAGGCAAGCAACAGCAGCATACCAAAAGCGCCTCAGATTTCCCAACGAATTCTGTGCTTTCCCAGGGGAGAAGTCTGGGCAAAAAGGCTTTCGCTGTATGGTGGTTTCTCCACCTTGAGACTTGGCCTAGGCAAGTATGAGCAGCAGCCCTTAGAACCGACTCTGATTTCTAAGCAAACGGAGAGTGTGACCCTTGTCTTGCCACCCGCCCGCTGTTCTTCCCATGCCTGGCTCTCCAGTTTTATGACTTTTCCCTAAGGCTGATTACATAGGCGCAACCACGCTTCTCTCTCAGGTAGATGGGATACCCGGCAAAGAGGATTTCGCCTCATGCGGGTTAATTACACTGTGCTTCGGAGTCTATGTTCAGGCAAGAGGCATCAGCATCACAAAGAACCGACTCTGATTTCCCAAAGAATGCTGTGCGTTCCTAGAGGGCGCGCCCAGGCAAAGATGCTTTCGCTCTAAGCGGGATTCTCCAACCGTGCTACAAATACTAGGCTAAAGCAAGCAGCAACAGCAGCCCACTGAACCTACTCTATTTTCCTAGCGATTGCTATGCTTTCGCAGATGTTTTCAGCTTGGCCTGAAACGCACTTCGTTGCTTCTTCCTCAGGAAGGATTTGGGCATTTGCTCTGTCGCGTCAGGGAAGTAGATCTGCAGGAGAGCTGGTGCGTGTTGGGCCTTGCTTTCCCGGGCTCCATGGTCGCATCCTGTGTTCACCATGCCAGGCCGAACTGCGCATAAACAGCCACCACACTGCAGCAGCGTGCGTGGCCTAGGAAGATAGTCCATGCCAACTGCCATCTCCTGACGTAGTAAAGCTTGGCTTTTTGCTCTGGCATTCAGTCGGACTCGGGGACTAGGCCAGTGCCTTCCCCTTACGAGAGGAGAGGCGACAGGATCCCTGCACTGCGCTAGTGCCCTGGGATGGGGAGCTGTGGGGGACTCTCCAAAATTCTTCCCCGACACACCCCCTGCAACCCCCAACGCTGCCACATCTTGGAGGAAGATGGCATCTGACTGTCCTTTCTTCCTGGGAGCTGTATCTGCGAGTTCCGGGTATGGCACTTGGTGGCATGCCCACGTCTGCCTTAGGGACAGGTGGCCTTGGAGATGCTGTCCCCTTGGGACAAGATGCACAGAACAGGCCTGCTTTCTGACCAGCCTCCTTCCTCAGAGTGGAGTATGCGCGCCTGCCCTAGCCGTCCCCTCGTTTCTCCCTAAATCCAGTCTTCCGTCTCTACGCAGAGGGAGCGGGTGACGCTTGTCTTGCCACCGTCCCGCTGTTCTCGCCAGGGCAGGCTCTCCTGCTTTGTGACTGTTTCCTGACAACAAGGCCAACGGCTCCTTCTCTTCTCCTGGGGAGGCATTCTGCTCCTTCCCCAGATTTGCTCTTGGGGAGCACGGTGACAGCCGTGTTCCTATCCTTAACGCCCTTTCCAGATGTGCATCGACCTTCTCTCTCAGGCAGTGGCGATGCTAGGGCTAAGAGAATTTCGCTCCATGCGGGTTTCTTCCAACGTGCTGCGTAGACTAGCTCAGGCAAGCAGCAGCATCCCACAAATCCGATTCAGATTTCACAACGAATGTTGTGCTTTCCCAGAGGGAAGCCTGGGCAAAGAGGCTTTTGCTGTATGGTGGTTTCTCCCAACTTGAGACTTGGCCTAGGCAAGCATGAGCAGCAGCCCACAGAACCGACACTGATTTCTTTTTTTTTTTTTAAGATTTTATTTATTTATTTGACAGAGAGAGATCACAAGTAGGCAGACAGGCAGGCAGAGAGAGAGAGAGGAGGAAGCAGGCTCCCCGCCAAGCAGAGAGCCCGATGCGGGACTCGATCCCAGGACCCTGAGATCATGATCTGAGCCGAAGGCAGAGGCTTAACCCACTGAGCCACACACCCGCCCGCTATTCTTGCCTATGCAGGCTCTCCTGTTTCATGTCTTTTACGTAAGACCTTTTCCAAAGATGCAACCACGCTTCTCTCTCAGGTAGAGGGGATGCCCTGGCAAAGAGGATTTCGCTCCATGCGGTTTTATTACACCGTGTTTCGGAGACTATATTCAGGCAAGCGGAATCAGCATCACACAGAACCGACTCTGATTTCCCAAAGAATGCGGTGCTTTCCTAGAGGGGATGCCCAGGCAAAGAGGCTTTCACTCTATGCGGTATTCTCCCACCCTGCTGCCAATACTAGCTAAAGCAAGCAGCAAAATCATCCCACAGAACCGACTCTTTTTTCCTAGCGATTGCTATGCTTTCACAGAGGTTTTCATCTTGGCCTGAACCGCACTTCGCTGCTACTTCCTCAGCAAGGATTTGATGGTTTGCTCTGTCGCGTCAGGGAAGTATATCTGCGGGAGAGCTGGTGCGCTTTGGGCCTTGTTCCCCGAGCACAATGGTCGCACCCTGGGTTCACCCTGCCACGCCGAACTACGCAGACACAGCCAGAAGCCTGCAGTAGCGTGCATGGCCTAGGATGACTCTCCATGACAACTGCCATCTCCTGGCATAGTAAGGCTTGGCTTTTTGCTCTTGCGTTCAGGCGGACTCGAGGACGAGGCCAGTGCCTTCCCCTTAGGAGAGGAGAGGCGACAGGATCCCGGCACAGCACCCGTGCACTGGGAAGGGGAGCTGTGGGGGACTGTCCCCACTTCTTGCCCGACACACCCCCTGTCACACACAACGCTGCTATATCTTGGAAGAAGATGACATCTGACTGCCCTTTCTTCCAGGGAGAGGTATCTGCGTGTTCCGGGTATGGCGCCTGGTGGTAAGCCCACGTCTGCCCTAGGGACAGGTGTCCTTGGAGATGCTGTCCCCTGGGAACAAGAGGCAGAGATCAGGCCTGCCTTCTGCCCAGACTCCTTCCTCAGAGTGGAGTATGCGCGCCTGCCCTAGCCGTCCCCTCGTGTCATCCTAAAGCCAGGCTTCCGTCTCTACGCACAGGGAGCGGGTGACGACTGTCTTGCCACCATCCCGCTGTTCTCGCCAGGGCAGGCTCTTCTGCTTTGCGAATGTTTCCCGACAACAAGGCCAACGGCTACTTCTCTTCTCTGCGGAGGCGTTCTGCTCCTTCCCCAGACTTGCTCTTGGGGAGCACTGTGACAGCAGTGTCACTATACTTAAGCCCTTTCCAGATGTGCAGTCACGCTTCTCCCTCAGGGTTCTGGGGTGCTAGGGCCAAGAGAATTTCGCTCCATGCGGGTTTCTTCCACCGTGCTGCAGAGACTAACTCAGGCAAGCAACAGCAGCATCCCACAAACCCAATTCAGATTTCCCAGCGAATGCTGTGCTTTCCCAGAGGAGAAGCCTGGGCAAAGAGGCTTTCACTGTATGGTGGTTCTCCCACCTTGAGACTTGGCCTAGGCAAGCACGAGCAGCAGCCCGCAGAACCGGCTCTGATTTCTAAGCAAACGGAGAGGGTGACACTTTTCTTGCCACCCACACACTCTTCTTGCCATGGCAGGCTCTCCTGTTTCATTACTTTTCCTTAAGGCTGATTCCACAGGCTCAACCATGCTTCTCTCTCAGGTAGAGTGGACGCCCGGGCAAACAGGATTTCGCTCCATGCGGCTTTATTACACCGTGCTTTGGAGACTATGTTCAGGCAAGCCGCATCAGCATCGCACAGAACCGACTCTGATTTCCCAACGAATGCTGTGCTTTCCCAGAGGAGAAGCCTGGGCAAAGAGGCTTTCACTGTATGCTGGTTTCTCCCACCTTCAGATTTGGCCTAGGCAAGCACGAGCTGCAACACGCAGAACCGACTCTTATTTATAATCTAACGGAGAGTTTGACACTTGTCTTGCCACCCGTCCGCTATTTGCCTATGCAGGCTCTCTTGTTTCATGACTTTTCCTTAAGGCTGTATCCACAGGTGCAAACACGCTTCTCTCTTAGGTAGAGGGGATGCCCGTACAAAGAGGATTTCGGTCCATGGGGGTTAATTACACCATGCTTCATAGACTATGTTCAGGCAAGTGGCATCAGCATCGCAGAGAACCGAATCTGATTTCAAAAAGAATGCTGTGCTTTCCTAGAGCGATGCCCAGGCAAAGAGGCTTTCGCTCTATGCGGGATTCTCCCACCGTGCTGCCAATACTAGGCTAAGGCAAGCAGCAACAGCAGCCCACAGAACCGACTCTTTTTTCCTAGAAACTGCTATGCTTTCCCAGAGGTTTTCAGCATTGCCTGAAACGCAATTCGCTTCTGCTTCCTCAGCAAGGCTTTGGGCGTTTGCTCTGTCGCGTCAGGGAAGTAGATCTGCGGGAGAGCTGGTGCGTCTTGGTCCTTGCTTCCCGGGCTCCATGGTCGCACCCTGGGTTCACCCTACCAGGCCGAACTACGCAGACCCAGCCACAACCCTGTAGCAGCGTGCGTGGCCTAGGATGACAGTCCATGCCAACTGCCATCTCCTGGTGTAGTAAGGCTTGGCTTTTTGCTCTGGCGTTCAGGCGGACTCGGGTACTAGTCCAGTGCCTTCCCCTTAGGAGAGGAGAGGCAACAGCATCCCTGCACAGCGCCCGT
Organism: Neogale vison; assembly: GCF_020171115.1. Taxonomy (NCBI): domain Eukaryota; kingdom Metazoa; phylum Chordata; class Mammalia; order Carnivora; family Mustelidae; genus Neogale; species Neogale vison. The sequence goes on from NC_058104.1 coordinate 43,962,740, forward strand.
GCACTGGGATGGGGATCTGTGGGGGACTGTCCCCACTTCTTCCCCTACACACCCACAACGCTGCCACATCTTGGAGGAAGATGGCATCTGACTGCCCATTCTTCCAGGGAGCTTTATCTGCGAGTACCGGATATCCCCGCCTGGTGGCAAGCTCACGTCTGCCCTAGGGACAGGCGGCCGTGGGGATGCTGTCCCCTTGGTACAAGAGGCACAGAACAAGATTGCCGTCTGCCCAGACTCCTTCCTCAGAGTGGAGTATGCGCGCGTGTACTAGCTGTACCCTCGTGTCTTTCTAAAGCCAACCTTCCGTCCCTACGCACAGGAAGCGGGTGACGCGTGTCCTGCCACTGTCCCGCTGTTCTCGCCAAGGCAGGCTCTCTTGCTTTGCGACTGTTTCCTGACAACAAGGCCAACGGCTCCTTCTCTTCGCCCGGGGAGCGTTCTGCGCCTTCCCCAGACTTGCTCTTGTGGAGCACGGTGACAGCCGTGTCCTTATCCTTAAGGCCCTTTCCAGATGTGCATCCATGCTTCTCTCTCAGGCAATGGGGATGCTAGGACCGAGAGAATTTGGCTCCATGCCGGTTTCTTCCACCGTACTGCGGATACTAGCTCAGGCAAGCAGCAGCAGCATCCCACAAACCCGTTTCAGATTTCCCAACTAATGCTGTGCTTTCCCAGAGGAGAAGCCTGGGCAAAGAGGCTTTCGATGTATGCTGGTTTCTCCCACCTTGATACTTGGCCTAGGCAAGCACGAGCAGCAGCCCGCAGAACCGACTCTGATTTCTAAGGAAACAGAGAGGGTTACACTTGTCTTGCCTCCCGCCCGCTATTCTGTCCTATGCAGGCTCTCCTGTTTCATGACATTTCCTTAAGGCTGTTCTGGGTATGGCGCCTGGTGGAAGGCCCACTTCTGCCCTAGGGACAGTGGGCCTTGGATATCTGTCCCCTTGGGACAAGAGGCACATAACAGGCCTGCCTTATGCCCAGATTCCTTCCTCAGAGTGGAGTATGAGTGTCTGCCCTAGCCGTCCCCTCGTGTCTTCCTTAAGCCAGACTTACGTCTCTACGCACAAGGAGCGGGTGACGATTGTCTTGCCACCATCCCGCTGTACTCGTCAGGGCAGGCTCTCCTGCTTTTCGACTGTTTCCCGACAACAAGGCCAACGCTCCTTCTCTTCTCTCAGGGAGGCGTTCTACTCCTTCCCCAGACTTGTTCCTGGGAGCACAGTGACAGCCGTGTCCCTATCCCTTAGTCCCTTTCCAGATGTGCATCCACGCTTCTCTCTCAGGCAGTGCGGATGCTAGGGTCAAGAGAATTTCGGTCCATGCGCGTTTCTTCCACCGTGCTGCGGAGACTAGCTCAGGCAAGCAGCAGCAGCATCCCACAAACCCTATTCATATTTCCCAATGAATGCTGTGTTTTCCAGAGGAGAAGCCTGGGCAAAGAGACTTTCTCTGTATGCTGGTATGTCCCACCTTGAGACTTGGCCTAGGCAAGCAGGAGCAGCAGCCCGCAGAACCAACTCTGATTTCTAAGCAAACGGAGAGGTTGACACATGTCTTGCCACACGTCCGCTATTCTTGTCTATGCAATCTCTCCTGTTTCATGACTTTTCTTTAAGGCGGTTTACACAGGCGCAACCACGCTTCTCTCTCAGATAGAGGGGATGCCCGGGCAAAGACGATTTCGCTCCATTCGGGTTTATTACACCGTGCTTCGAGACTATGTTCAGGCAAGCGGCATCAGCATCGTACAGAACCGACTCTGATTTCCCAAAGAATGCTGTGCTTTCCTAGAGGGGATGCCCAAGCAAAGAGGCTTTCGCTCTAAGCGGGATTCTCCTACCGTGCTGCCAATACTAGGCTAAGGCAAACAGCAAGAGCAGCCTACAGAACCGACTCTTTTTTTCCCAGCGACTACTATGCTTTCCCAGAGGTTTTCAGCTTGGCCCGATCCGCACTTCGCTGCTGCTTCTTCAGCAAGGCTTTGGGCGTGTGCTTTGTCGCGTCAGGGAAGTAGATCTGCGGGAGAGCTGGTAGGTCTTGGGTCTTGGGCCTTGCTTCCCGGGCTCCATGGTCGCATCCTGGGTTCACATTGCCAGGCCAAAATACGCAGACTCAGCCACCACCCTGCAGCTGGGTTCGTGGCCTCGGATTACAGTCCATACCACCTGCCATCTCCTTGCATAGTTAGGCTTGGCTTTTTGCTCTGGCGTTCAGGCGGACTCGACGACTAGGCCACTGCCTTCCTCTTAGGAAAGGAGAGGCGACAGGATCCCTGCACAGCTCCCGTGCACTGGGATGGTGACTTGTGGGGGACTGTCCACACTTCTTTCACGACACACCCCCCGACACCCCCAATGCTGCCACATCTTGGAGGAAGATGGCATCTGACGACCCTTTCTTCCAGAGAGCTGTATCTGAGAATTCCGTGTATGGCGCCTGGTGGCATGCCCACATCAGCCCTAGGGACAGGTGGCCTTAGAGATGCTGTAACCTAGGGACAAGAGGCACAGAACAGGCCTGCCTTCTGCCCAGACTCCTTTCTCAGAGTGAAGTATGCGCTCATGCCCTAGCCGTCCCCTCGTGTCTTCCTTAAGCCAGGCTTCCGTCTCTAGGACAGGGAGCTGGTGACGATTGTCTTGCCACCATCCCACTGTACTCGTCAGGGCAGGCTCTCCTGCTTTGCCACTGTTTCCTGACAACAAGGCCAACGGCTCCTTCTCTTCTCCCGGGGAGGCGTTCTACTCCTTCCCCAACTTGCTCCTGGGAGCACCGTGACAGCCGTGTCCCTATCCTTAAGGCCCGTTCCAGATGTGCATCCACGCTTCTCTCTCAGGCAGTGGGGATGCGAGGGCCAAGAGAATTTCGCTCCATGCGGGTTTCTTCCATCGTGCTACAGAGACTAGCTCAGGCAAGAAGCAGCAGCATCCCCCAAAGCGACTCATATTTCCTAACAAATGCTGTGCTTTCCCAACGGGAAGACTGGGCAAAGAGGCTTTCGCTGTATGGTGGTTTCTCCCACCTTGAGACTTGGCCTAGGCAAACACGAGCAGCATCCCGCAGAACCGACTCTGATCTAAGCAACCGGAGAGGGCGACACTTGTCTTGCCACCCGCCCCGCTATTCTTGCCTATGCAGGCTCTCCTGTTTCATGACTTTTCCTTAAGGCTTTTTCCTCAGGTGCAACCACGCTTCTCTCTCAGGAAGAGGGGCTGCCCAGGCAAAGAGGATTTCGCTCCATGTGGGTTTATTACACCGTGCTTCGGAGATTATGTTCAGGCAAAGGGGCATCAGCATCGCACAGAACCGACTCTGATTTCCCAAAGAATGCTGTGCTTTCCTAGAGGGAAAGCCCAGGAAAAGAGGCTTTCGCTCTATGCGGGTTCCTACAACCGTGGTGCCAATACTAGACTAAGGCAAGCAGCAACAGAGCCCACAGAACCGACTCTTTTTTCCTAGCGACTACTATGCTTTCCCAGAGGTTTTCAGCTTGGCCCATTCCGCACTTCGCTGCTGCTTCTTCAGCAAGGCTTTGGGCGTGTGCTCTGTCGCGGCAGTGAAGTAGATCTGCGGGAGAGCTGGTGCGTCTGGGGCCTTGCTTCCCAGGCTCCATGGTCGCATCCTGGGTTCACCCTGCTAGGCCGAACTACGCAGACACAGCCACAACCCTGCAGCAGCGTTCGTGGCCTAGGATGACACTCCATGCCAAATGCTATCAAATGGCGTAGTAAGGCTTGGCTTTTCGCTCTGGCATTCAGGCGGACACGGGGACTAGGCCACTTCCTTCCCATTAGTAGAGTGGAGGCGACAGGATCTCTGCACAGGGCCCATGTACTAAGATGGGGAGCTGTGAGGGACTGTCCACACTTCTTCCCCGACACACCCCCTTCTACCCCCAACGCTGCCACATCTTGGAGGAAGATCGCATCTGACTGCCCTTTCTTCCAGGGAGCTTTATCTGCGAGTTCCGGGTATGGTGCCTGGTGGCAGGCCCACGTCTGCCCTATGGACAGGTGGCCTTGGAGATGCTGTCGACTTGGGACAAGAGTCACAGAACAGGCCTGCCGTCTGCCCAGACTCCTTCCTCCTAGTGGAGTATGCGCGCCTGCCCTAGCTGTCCACTCGTGTCTTCCTAAACCCAGGCTTCCGTCCCTACACACAGGAAGCGGCTGACGCATGTCTTGCCGCCGTCCCGCTGTTCTCGCCAGGGCAGGCTCTCCTGCTTTGCGACTGTTTCGCGACAACAAGGCCAACGGCTCCTCTTCTACCGGGGAGACGCTCTGCTCCTTCCCCAGACTTGCTCTTGGGAAGCACGGTGACAACCGTATCCCTTTCCTTAAGGCCCTTACCGAATGAGCATCCATGCTTCTCTCTCATGCTGTGGGGATGCTAGGTCAAAGAATTGCAGTCCATGCGGGTTTCTTCCACCGTGCTGCGGAGTCTAGCTCAGGCAAGCAGCAGCTGCATCCCACAAACCCTATTCAGATTTCCCAACGAATGCTGTGCTTTCCCATCGTAGAGCTGGGGACAAAGAGGCATTTGCTGTATGCTCGTTTTCTTCCACCTTCAGACTTGGCCTAGGCAAGCACGAGCAGTAGCTCGCAGAACCGACTCTGATTTCTAAGCAAACGGAGAGGGTGACACTTGTCTTGCCACCTGCCCCCTATTCTTGCCTATGCTGGCTCTCCTGTTTCATGTCTTTTCCTTAAGGCTGTTTTCACAGGCGCAACCTCGCTTGTCTCTCAGGCAGAGGGGATGCCTGGGCAAAGAGTATTTCGCTCCATGCAGGTTTATTACACCGTGCATCGGAGACTATGTTCAGCCAAGCAGCATCAGCATCGCACAGAACCGACTCTGATTTCCCAAAGAATGCTGTGCTTTCCGAGAGGTGATGCCCAGGCAAAGAGGCTTTCGCTCTATGCGGGATTCTCCCACCGTGCTGCCAATACTAGGCTACAGCAAGCAGCAACAGCAACCCACAGAACCGATTCTTTTTTCCTACCGATTGCCATGATTTTGCAGAGGTTTTCAGCTTGGCCTGAACCGCACTTCGCTGCTTCTTTTTAGCAAGGCTTTGGGCGTATGCTCTGTCGTGTCAGGGAAGTAGATCTGCAGGAGAGCTGGTGCCTCTTGAGCCTTGCTTTCCCTGGCTCCATGGTGGCACCCTGGATTCAGCCTACCAGGCAGAACTACGCAGACACAGGCACCACCCTCCAGCAGCGTGCGTGGCCTAGGATAACACTCCATCCCAACTGCCATCTCCTGGCATAGTAAGGCTTGGCTTTTTGCTCTGGCGTACAGGCAGACTCGGGGACTAGGCCAGTGCCTTCCCCATAGGAGAGCAGAGGCGACAGGATCCCTGCACAGGGCCCGTGCACTGGGATTGGGTGCTGTGGGGGACTGTCCCCACTTCTTCCCCTACACACCGCCTGCCACCTCCAACGCTCCCACATCTTGGAGGAAGATGACATCTGACTGCCCTTTCATCCAGGTATATGTATCTGCGAGGTCCGGGTATGGCCTTGTGGCAGGCCCACGTCTGCCCTAGGGACAGGTGGCCGTGGAGATTCTGGCCCCTTGGGACACAATGCACAGAACAGGCCTGCCCTCTGCCCAGACTCCTTCCTCTGTGTGGAGTATACGCGCCTGCCCTAGCCGTCCCATCGTGTCTTCCTAAAGCCAGGCTTCCATCCCTACCACAGGAAGCGGGTGACGCTTGTCTTGTCACCGTCCCGCTGTTCTCGCCAGGGCAGGCTCTACTGCTTTGCGACTGATTCCCGACAACAAGTCCAACGGCTCCTCTTCTCCCGGGGATGCGTTCTGCTCCTTCCCCAGATTTGCTCTTGGCGAGCACAGTGACAACCGTGTCCCTTTCCTTAAGCCCTTTCCAGATGTGCATCCACGCTTCTCTCTAAGGCAGTGAGGATGCTAGGGCCAAGAGAATTTCAGTCCATGCGGGTTTCTTCCACCGTGCTGCGGCGACTAGCTCAGGCAAGCAGCAGCAGCATCCCACAAACCCGATTCAGATATCCCAACGAATGCTGTGTTTCCCAGAGGAGAAGCCTGGGACAAAGAGGCTTTCGCTTTATGCTGGTTTCTCCCACCTTCAGACTTGGCCTAGGCAAGCAGGAGCAGCAGCCCGCAGAACCGACTCTGATTTCTAAGCAAACGGAGAGCGTGACACTTGTCTTGCCACCCGCCCGTTATTCTTGCCTATGAAGGCTCTCCTGTTTCATGACTTTTCATTAAGGCTGGTTCCACAGGTGCAACCACGCTTCTCTTTCAAGCAGAGGGTATACACGGGCAAAGAGGATTTCGCTCAATGCGAGTTTATTACACTTTGCTTTGGAGACTATGTTCAGGGAAGCGGCATCAGCATTGCAGAAAACCGACTCTGATATCCCAAAGAATGCTGTGCTTTCCTAGTGGGGATGCCCAGGCAAGGAGTCTTTTGCTCTCTGTGGATTCTCCCACTGTGCTGCCAATACCTGGCTAAAGCAAGTAGTAACAGCAGCCCACAGAACCGACTCTTTTTTCCTAGTGATTGCTATGCTTTCGCAGAGATTTTTTGCTTGGCCCGATCCGCACGTCCCTGCTGCTTCTTCAGCAAAACTTTGGGCATATGATCTTTCGCATCAGGGAATTAGATTTGAGGGAGAGCTGGTGCCTCTTGGGACTTGCTTTCCCAGGCTCCATGGTCCCAACCTGGGTTCACACTGCCAGGCTGAACTACGCAGACACAGCCACAACCCTGCAGCAGCGTGCGTGGCCTAGGATGATAGTCCATGCCAACTGCCATCTCCTGGCGTAGTAAGGCTTGGCTTTTTGCTCTGGCATTCAGGCGGACTCGGGAACGAGGCCAGTGACTTCCACATAGGAGAGGAGAGGTGACAGGAACCCTGCACAGCTCCCGTGCACTGGATGGGGAGCTGTAGTGACTGTCACCACTTCTTCCCCGAAACACCCCCTACCACCCGCAACGCTGACACATCTTGGAGGAAGATGGCATCTGACTGCCCTGTCTTCCAGGGAGCTTATCTGCGAGTTCCGGTTATGGCGCCTGGTGGCAAGCCCACGTCTGCCCTAGGGACAGGTGGCTTTGGAGATGCTGTCCCCTGGGACAAGAGGCACAAAACAGGCCTGCAGTCTGCCAAGACCCCTTCCTCAGAGTGGAGTATGCGTGCCTGCCCTAGCCGTTTCCTCGTGTCTTCCTAAATCAGGTTTCCGTCCCTAAGAACAGGAAGCGGGTGAGGCTTGTCTTGCCACCGTCCCGCTGTTCTCGCCAGGGCAGGGTCTCCTGCTTTTCATCTGTTTCCTCACAACAAGGCCAACGGCTCCTTCTGTTCTCCTGGGGAGGCGTTCTGCTCCTTCCCAGAATTGCTCCTGGGAGCACGGTGACAGCCGTGTCCCTATCCTTAAGGCCCTTTACAGATGTGCATCCACGCTTCTCTCTCAGGCAGTGCGGATGCTAGGGCCAAGAGAATTTCGCTCCATGCGTGTTTCGTCCACCGTGCTGCGTAGACTAGCTCAGGCAAGCAGCAGCAGCATCCCACAAACCCGATTCAGAATTCTCAACGAATGTTGTGCTTTCCCAGATGAGAAGCCTGGGCAAAGAGGCTTTCGCTGTATGCTGGTTTCTCCCACCTTGAGACTTGGCCTAGGGACACAGGAGCAGCAGCGCGCACAACCGACTCTGATTTCTAAGCAAAGGGAGAGGGTGACACTTGTCTTGCCCCCCGCCTGCTATTCTGGCCTATGCAGGCTCTCTTGTTTTGTGACTTTTCCTTAAGGCAGTTTCCACAGGCGCAACCACGCTTCTCTCTTAGGTAGAGGGGATACCCGGGCAAAGAGGATTTTGCTCCATGCGGGTTTATTACACCATGCTTCGGAGACTATGTTCAGGCAAGCGGCATCAGCATCGCACAGAATGGACTCTGATTTCCCAAAGAATGCTGTGCTTTCCTAGAGCGATGCCCAGGCAAAGAAGCTTTCGCTCTCTGCGGGATTCTGCCACCTTGCTGCCAATACTAGGTAAAGCAAGCAGCAACAGCATCCCACAGAACTGACTCTTTTTTCCTAGAAATTGCTATGCTTTCGCAGAGGTTTTCAGCTTGGGCTGAACCGCACTTCGCTGCGGCTTCCTCAGCAAGGCTTTGGGCGTTTGCTCTGTCGAGTCAGGGAAGTAGATCTGCAGGAGAGGTGGTGCCTCTTGTGCCTTGCTTTCCCCGGCTCCATGGTCGCATCCTAGGTTCACCCTGCCAGGCTGAACTATGCAGACACAGCCACCCAACTGCAGCAGCATGCGTGGCCTAGGATGAACGTCCATTCCAACTGCCTTCTCCTGGCGTAATAAGTCTTAGCTTTTTGCTCTGGCGTTCAGGCAGACTCGGGGACTAGGCCAGTGCCCCCTTAAGAAAGGAGAGTCGACAGTATCCCTCACAGCGCCTGTGCACTGGGATGGGAGATGTGGGGGAAGGTCCCCACTTCTTCCCCGACACACCACCTGCCACCCCCAACGCTGCCACATCTTGGAGAAAGATGGCATCTGACTGCCGTTTCTTTCAGGGTGCTGTATCTTCGAGTTCCTGGTATAGCGCATGGTGGAATGCCCACGTCTGCCCTAGGGACATGTGGCCATGGAGATGCTGTCTCCTTGGGACAAGAGGCAGAGAACAGGCCTGCCTACTTCCCAGACTCCTTCATCTGAGTGGAGTATGCGTGCCAGCCCTAGTCGTTACCTCGTGTCTTCCTTAAGCCAGACTTCCGTCTCTATGAACAGTGAGCGGGTGACTCTTGTCTTGCCATGGTCCCGCTGTTCTTGGCAGGGCATGCTCTCCTGCTTTGCGAGTGTTTCACGACAACAAGGCCAACGGCTCCTTCTCTTCTCCTGGGGAGGCGTTCTGCTCCTTCCCCAGATTGCTCTTGGGGAGCACGGTGACAGCCGTGTCCCTATCCTTAACGCCCTTTCAGAATGTATCCACGCTTCTCTCTCAGGCAGTGGGGATGCTAGGGCCTAGAGAATTTCTCTCCATGCGGGTTTCTTCCCCCGTGCTGCGGAGACTAGCTCAGGCAAGCAGCAGCAGCATCCCACAAACCGGATCCAGATTTCCAAACGAATGTGTGCTTTCCCAGAGGGGAAGCCTGGGCAAAGAGCCTTTCGCTGTATGCTGGTTTCTCCCACCTTGAGACTTGGCCTAGGCAAGCACGAGCAGCAGCCCTCAGAACCGTCTCTGATTTCTAAGCAAACGGAGAGGGTGACACTTCTCTTGCCACACGCGAGCTATTCTTGCCCATGCAGGCTCTCCTGTTTCATGACTTTTCCTTAAGGCTGATTGCACAGGCGCAACCACGCTTCTCTCTCAGGTAGAGGGGATGGCCGGGCAAAGAGGATTTCCCTCTATGCGGGTTTATTACCCCGTGCTTCGGAGTCTATGTTCAGGCAAGCTGCATCAGCATCACACAGAACCGACTCTCATTTCCCAAAGTATGCTGTGCTTTCCCTGCGGGGATGCCCAGGGAATAAGGCTTTCGCTCTATGCGGTTTTCTCCCACCGTGCTGCCAATACAAGGCTAAGGCAAGCAGCAACAGCAGCCAACAGAACCGACTCTTTTACCAGTGACTGCTATGCTTTCACAGAAGTTTTCAACTTGGCCCGATCTGCACTTCGCTGCTGCTTCATCAGCAAGACTTTGGCCGTTTGCGCTGTCACGTCAGGGAAATAGATCTGCGGGAGAACTGGTGCGTCTTGGGCCTTGATTTTCCGTTCTCCATGGTCGCACCCTGGGTTCACCCTGCCAGTACGAACTACCCAGACACAGCCATCAGCCTGCAGAAGCTTGCGTGGCCTAGGGTGGCAGTCCATGCCAACTGCCATGTCCTGGAGTAGTAAGGCTTGGCTTTTTGCTCTGGAGTTCAGGCGGACTCGGGGACTAGGCCAGTGCCTTCCCCTTAGGAAAGGAGAGGCGAGAGGATCCCTGCACAGCACCCGTGCACTGGGATATGGAGCTGTGGGGGACTGTCTCCACTTCTTCCCCAACACACCCATTGCCACCCCTACCCTGCACATATTGGAGGAAAATGACATCTGACTGCCCTTTCTCCCAGGGAGCTGTATCTGTGACTTCCGGGTATGGCGCCTGGTGACAAGCCCACATCTGCCCTGGGGACAGGTGGCCTTGGAGATGCTGTCTACTTGGGGCTAGAGGCACAGAACAGGCCTGCCTTCTGCCCAGACTGCTTCCTCAGAGTGGAGTATGCGCGCCTGCCCTAACCGTCCCCTCGTGTCTTCCTAAAGCCAGGCTTCCGTCTCTATGCACAGGGACGGGTGACGATTGTCTTGCCACCATCCCGTTGTTCTCGCCAGGGCACGCTCTCCTGCTTTGTGATTGTTTATCGAAAACAAGGCCAACGACTCCTTCGCTTCTCCAGGGGAGGTGTTCTGCTCCTTCCCCAGACTTGCTCCTGGGAGCACGGTGACAGCCGTGTCCCTATCCTTAAGGCCCTTTCCAGATGTGCATCCACGCTTCTCTCTGAGGCAGTGGGGATGCAAGGGCCAAGAGAATTTCGCTCATGCGGGATTCTTCCACCGTGCTACGGAGACTAGCTCAGGCAAGAAGCACCAGCATCCCACAAAGCGACTCAGATTTCCAAACGAATGCTGTGCTTTACCAGATGAGCGGCCATGGCAATGAAGCTTTCGTTGTATGGTGGTTTCTCCCACATTGAGACTTGGCCTAGCAAACACGAGCAGCAGCCCGCAGAAGTGACTCTGATTTCTCAGCAAATGGAGAGGGCGACACTTGTCGTGCCAGCTGCCCGCTGTTCTTGCCATGGCAGGCTCTCCTGTTTCTTAACCGTTTCCAGATAGCAAGTCCAAGGGCCCCTTCTCATCCCGGAGTGGCGTGCTACGCGTGGGCAAGCAATGTTCCGAGGGAACACAGTAACAGACGTTTCCCTTTCCTTAAGGCTGTTTCCACAGGCGCAACCAACCTTCTCTCTCAGGCAGAGGGGATGCCCAGGCAAAGGGGATTACGCTCCATGCGGCTTTATTACACTGTACTTCGGAGACTATGTTCAGGCAAGCGGCATCAGCATCGCACAGAACTGACTCTGATTTCCCAAAAAATGCTGTGCTTTCCCTGAGGGGATGCCTGGGGAAAAAGGCTTTCTCTCTATGCGGGTTTCTCCCACCGTGCTGCCAATACTAGGCTAAGGCTAGCAGCAACAGCAGCCCACAGAACCGACTCTTTTTTCCCAGAGTCTGCTATACTTGCCCAGAGGTTTTCAGCTTGGCCCGATCCGCACTTCGCTGTTGCTTCTTCAGCAAGGCTTTGGGCGTGTGCTCTGTCGAGTCAGGGAAGTAGATCTGCGGGAGAGCTGTTGACTCTTGGGCCTTGCTTTCCCGGGTTCCATGGTCGCATCCTGGGTTCACCGTGCCAGGCCGAACTAAGCAGACACAGCCACCACCCTGCCGTAGCGTGCGTGACCTAGGATGACAGTCCATGCTAACTGCCATCTCTTGGCGTAGTAAGGTTGGCTTTAAGCTCTGGCGTTCATGCGGACTCGGGGACTTGGCCAGTGCCTTCCCCTTAGGAAAGGAGTGGCAAAAGGATCCCTGCACCCCGCCCGTGCCCTGGGATGGGAAGCTGTGGGGGACTGTCCCCACTTCTCACCGATACACCACCTGCCACCCCCAACGCTGCCACATCTTGGAGGAAGATGGCTCTGACTGCCCTTTCTTCCAGGGAGCTGTATCTGCGAGTTCCGGGTATGGCGACTGGTGGCATGCCCACGTCTGCCCTAGGGACAGGTGGCCTTGGAGATGCTATCCCCTTGAGACAAGAGGCACAGAACAGGCCTGCCTTTTGACCAAACTCCTTCCTCAGAGTGGAGTATGCACGCCAGTCCTAGTTGTCCCCTCGTGTCTTCCTAAAGCCAGGCTTCCGTCTCTACGCACAGGGAGCTTGTGACGCTTGTCTTGCCATCATCCCGCTGTTCTCGCCAGGGCAGGCTCTCCTGCTTTGTGCCTGTTTCCCAACAACAACGCCAACGGCGCCTTCTCTTCTCCCGGGGAGGCATTCTGCTCCTTCCCCAGACTTGCTCTTGGGGAGCATGGTGTCAGCCGTGTCCCTATGCATAACGCCCTTTCCAGATGTGCATCCACGCTTCTCTCTCAGGCCGTGGGGATTCTCGGGCTAAGAGAATTTCGCTCCCTGCGGGTTTCTTCTACCGTGCTGCAGAGACAAGCTCAAGCATGCAGCAGCAGCATCCCACAATCCTGATTCAGATTTCCCAATGAATGCTGTGCTTTCCCAGAGTAGAAGCCTGGGCAAGGATGCATTCGCTGTATCGTTGTTTCTCCCACCTTGAGACTTGGCCTAGTCCAGCACGAGCAGCAGCTCGCAGAATCGACTCTGATTTCAAAGCTATCGGAGAGGGTGACAGTTGTCTTGCCACCCGCCCGATATTCTTGCCTATGCAGGCTCTCCTGTTTCATGACTTTTCCTTAAGGCTGTTTCCACAGGCGCAACCACGCTTCTCTCTCAGGTAGAGGGGATGCCTGGACAAAGAATATTTCAGTCCATGCGGGTTTATTACACTGTGCTTCGGAAACTATGTTCAGGCAAGTGGCATCATCATCGCACAGAACCGACTCTGATTTCCTAAAGAACGCTGTGGTTTCCCTGAGGGGATGCCCGGGGAAAAAGGTTTTCGCTCTATGCAGTTTGCTCCCACCGTAATGCCAATGCTAGCCTAAGGCAAGCAGCAATGGCAGCCCACAGAACCGACTCTATTTTCCCAGCGACTGCTATGCTTTCCCAGTGGTTTTCAGCTTGCCCTGAACCGCACTTCGCTGCTGCTTCCTCAGCAAGACTTTTGGTGTTCGCTGTGTCGCGTAAGGGAAGTAGATCTGCGGGAGAGCTGGTGCCTCTTGGGCCTTCTTTCCCGGGTTTCATAGTCGCACACTATGATCACAATGCCAGGCTGAGGTACGCAGACACAGCCACAAGCATGCAGCAGCGTGCGTGGCGTAGGATGACACTCCATGCCAACTGCCATCTCCTGGCGTCGTAAGGCTTGGATTTTGCTCTGGCGTTCAGGCGGACTCGGGGACTAGGACACTGCCTTCCCCATATGAGAGGAGAGGCGACAGTTACCCTGCACAGCGCCCGTGCACTGGGATGGGGAGCTGTGGGGACTGTCCCCACTTCTTCCCCGACACAGTCCCTGTCACCACCAAGTTGCCACATCTTGGAGGAAGATGGCATCTGACAGCCCTTTCTTCCAGGGAGCTGTATCTGCGAGTTCCGGGTATTGCGACTAGTGGCAGGCCCACGTCTGCCCTAGGGACAGGTGGCCGTGGAGATGCTGTCCCCTTGGGATAAGAGACACAGAACAGGCCTGCTGTCAGCGCAGATTCCTTCCTCAGAGTGGGGTATGCGCGCCTGCCCTAGATGTCCCCTCGTGTCTTCCTTAAGCCAGGCTTCGGTCCCTATTCAGAGGAAGCGGGTGACGCATGCCTTGCCACCGTCCCGCTGTTCTCGCCAGGGCAGATTCTCCTGCTATGCCACTGTTTCCCGACAACAAGGTCAAGGGCTCCTTCTCTTCTCCCGGGGAGACGTTCTGCTCCTTCCCCAGACTTGCTCTTGGGGAGCACGGTGACAGCCGTGTCCCTTTCCTTAAGGCCCTTTCCTGATGTGCATCCACGCTTCTCTCTCAGGCAGTGGGGATGCTAGGGCCAAGAGAATTTCGCTCCATGCGGGTTTCTTCCACCGAACTGCGGAGTCTAGCTCAGGCAAGCAGCAGCAGCATCCCACAAACCCGATTCAGATTTCTCAACGAATGCTGTGCTTTCCCATAGTAGAAGCCTGGGAGAAAGACGATTTAGCTGTATGCTGGTTTCTCCCACCTTGAGACTTGGCCTAGGCAAGCAGGAGCAGCAGCCCACAGAACCGACTCTGATTTCTATGCAATCGGAGAGTGTGACACTTGTCTTGCCACCCGCCCTCTATTCTTGCCTATGCAGGCTCTCCTGTTTCATGACTTTTCCTTAAGGCTGTTTCCACAGGCGCAACCACGCTTCTCTCTCAGACAGAGGGTATGCCCGGGCAAAGAAAATTTCGCTCCATGTGGGTTTATTACACCGTGCTTCGGAGACTATGTTCAGGCAAGCGGCATCAGCATCGCACAGAACCGACTCTGATTTCCCAAAGAATGCTGTGCTTTCCTAGAGGGGATGCCCAGGCAAAGAGTATTTCGCTCTATGTGGGATTCTCCCACCGTGTTGCCAATACTAGGCTAAAGCAAGCAGCAACTGCAGCCCACAAAACCGACTCTTTTTCCCTAGCGATTGCTATACTTTCGCAGAGGTTTTCAGCTTGGACTGAACCTCACTTCGCTGCTTCTTCCTCAGCAAGGCTTTGGGCGTTTGCTCTGTCGCATCAGGGAAGTAGATCTGCGGGAGAGCTTGTGCCTCTTGGGCCTTGCTTTCCCGGGCTCCATGGTCGCACCCTGGTTTCACCCTGCCAGGCCGAACTACGCAGACATAGCCACCACCCAGTAGCAGCGTGAGTGGACTAGGATGACACTCCATGCCAACTGCCATCTCCTGGCGTAGTAATCCTTAGCTTTTTGCTCTGCCGTTCATGAAGACTCAGGGACTAGGCCAGTGCCTTCCCCTTTTGAGAGGAGAGGCGACAGGATGCCTGCAGAGCGCCCGGGCACTGGGATGGGGAGGTGTTGGGGATTGTCCCCGCTTCTTCCCCAACACAGAACCTACCACCCACAACGCTGCCACATCTTGGAGGATGATGGCATCTGACTGCCCTTTCTTCCAGGGAGCTGTATCTGCGAGTCCCGGCTATGGGGCCTGGTGGCAAACCCACGTCTGCCCTAGGGACAGGTGGCCATGGAGATGTTGTCCACTTTGGAGAAGAGACACAGAATAGGCCTTCCATCTGCCCAGACTCCTTCCTCAGAGTGGAGTATGCGCACCTGCTCTAGCCATCCCTTCGTGTCTTCCTAAAGCCAGGCTTCCATCGCTACGCACAGGAAGCGGGTGAGGCTTGTCTTGCCACAGTCCCGCTGTTCTCGCCAGGGCAGGCTCTCCTGCTTTGCGACTTTTTCCCGACAATAAGGCCAACGGCTCCTTCTCTGCTCCCGGGGAGGCATTCTGCAACTTCTCCAGACTTGCTCTTTTGGAGCACGGTGACAGCCATGTCCCTTTCCTTAAGGCTCTTTCCAGATGTGCATCCACGCTGCTCTTTCAGGCAATGGGGATGCTAGGGCCAAGAGAATTTCAGTCCATGTGGGTTTCTTCCACCGTCCTGCGGAGACTAGCTCAGGCAAGCAGCAGCACCATCCCACAAACCCGATTGAGATTTCCCAACGAATGCTGTGCTTTCCCAGAGGAGAAGCCTGGGCAAAGAGGCTTTCGCTGTATGCTCGTTTCTCCCACTTTGAGACTTGGCCTAGTTAAGCAGGAGCAGCAGCCCGCAGAACCGACTCTGATTTCTAAGCAAACAGAGAGGGTGACTCTTGTCTTGCCACCCGCCCCCTATCCTTGCCAATGTAGGCTCTCCTGTTGCATGACCCTTTCCAGAAAGCAAGGCCAAGGTCCCCTTCTCTTCTCCTGAGGTGGCGTGCTACGCCTGGCCCAAACATACTCTCAGGGAGAGCAGTGACAGATGTTTCCCTTTCCTTAAGTCTGTTTCCACATGTGCAACCACGCTTCTCTCTCAGGCAGAGGGGATGCCCGTGCAAAGAGAATTTCGCTCCATGCGGGTTTCTTCCACCGTGCTCCGGAGAGTAGCTCAGGCAAGCAGCAGCACCATCCCACAAACCCGACTGAGATTTCCCAACGAATGCTGTGCTTTCCCAGAGGAGAAGCCTGGGCTTCTCCTGTATGGTGGTTTCTCCCACATTGAGACTTGGCCTAGGCAAGCACAAGCAGCAGCCCGCAGAAGCGACTATGATTTCTAAGCAAATGGTGAGGGTGACATATGTCGTGCCATCTGCCCGCTGTTCTTGCTATGGCAGGCTCTCCTGTTTCATAACCGTTTCCAGACAGTAAGGCCTAGGGCTCCTTGTCTTCTCCCGGAGCGGCGTGCTACGCCTGGCCCAGCTATGCTCTCAGGGAGCACAGAACCGACTCTGATTTCCCAAAGAATGCTGTGCTTTCCATGAGGGGATGCCCGGGGAAAAAGGCTTTCACTCTATGCGGGTGCTGCCAATACTAGGCTAAGGAAAGCAGCTACAGCAGCCCACAAAACCGACTGTTTTTTCCCAGTGACTGCTATGCTTTCCCAGAGGTTTTCAGCTTGCCCCGATCCGCACTTCGCTGATGCTTCTTCAGCAAGGCTTTGGGCGTTTGCTCTGACGCATCAGGGAAGTAGATTTGCGGCAGAGCTGGTGCATCTTGGGCCGTGCTTTCCCGCGCTTCATGGTCACATGCTGGGTTCACCCTTCCAGGCCGAACTACACAGACACAGCCACCACCCCGCAGCAGCGTGCGTGGCCTAGGATGACAGTCCATGCAAACTGCCATCTCCTGGCGTAGTAAGGTTGGCTTTTTGCTCTTGCGTTCAGGCGGACTCGGGGACAAGGCCAGTTCCTTCCCCTTAGAAAAGGAGAAACGACAGGATCCCTGCACAGCGCCCGTGCACTGGGATGGGGAGCTGTGGGCGACTGTCCCCACTTCTTCCCCGACACACCCACTGCAACCGCCAACGCTGCCACATCTTGGAGGAAGATGGCATCTGACTGCCCTTTCTTCCAGGTAGCTATATCTGCGATTTCCGGGTATGGCGAATGGTGGCAACACCACGTCTGCCCTAGGGACAGGTAGCCTTGGAGATGCTGTCCCATTGGGACAAGAGGCACAGAACAGGCCTGCCTTCCTCCCAGACTCCTTCCTCAGAGTGGAGTATGCACGCCAGTCCTAGCCAACCCCTCGTGTCTTCCTAAAGCCAGGCTTCCGTCTCTACGCACAGGGAGCGGGTGACGCTTGTCTTGCCACCATCCCGCTGTTCTTGCCAGGGCAGGGTCTCCTGCTTTGCGACTGTTTCCCGACAACAAGGCCAACGGCTCCTTCTCTTCTCCCGGAAAGGCGTTCTGCTCCTTCCCCACACTAGCTCCTGGGAGCACGGTGACAGCCGTGTCCCTATCCTTAAGGCCCCTTCCAGATGTGCATCCACGCTTCTCTCTCAGGGAGTTTGGATGCTAGGGCCAAGAGAATTTCGCTCCATGCGGGTTTCTTCCACAGTGCTACGGAACTATCTCAGGCAAGTAGCAGCAGCATCCCACAAATATGTTTCAGATTTCCCAACATATCTCTGCTTTCCCAGAGGAGAAGCCTAGGCAAAGAGGCTTTCGCTGTATGCTGGTTTCTCCCACCTTTAGACTTGGCCTAGGAAGGTACGAGCAGCAGCCCGCAGAACCGACTCGGATTTCTCAGCAAATGGAGTGGGTGACACTTGTCTTGCCACCCTGTTCTTCTTGCCTATGCAGGCTCTCCTGTTTCATGACTTTTCCTTAAGGCTGTTTCCACAAGCGCAACCACGCTTCTCTCTCAGGCAGAGGGTATGCCCGGGCAAAGAGGATTTCGCTCCATGCGGGTTTATTACACCGTGCTTCGGAGACATGTTCCGGCAAGCGGCATCAGCATCGCACAGAACCGACTCTGATTTCCCAAAGAATGCTGTGCTTTCCTAGAGGGGATGCCCAGGCAATGAGGCTTTCGCTCTATGCAGGATTCTCCCACCGTGCTGCCAATACTAGGCTAAGGGAAGCAGCAACAGCAGCCCACAGAACCGACTCTTTTTTCCTAGTGTCTGCTATGCTTCCGCAGACGTTATCAGCTTGGCCTGAACCGCACTTCACTGCTGCTTCTTCAGCAAGGATTTGGGCGTTTGCTCTGTCGCGTCAGGGAAATAGACATGCGGGAAAGCTGGTGCCTCTTGGGCTTTGCTTCGCGGGCTCCATGGTCGCGTCCTGGGTAGACCCTGCCAGGCTGAATTACACAGAAACAGTCACAAGCCTGCAGCAGCGTGCATGGCCTAGGATAACACTCCATGCCAACTGCCATCTCCTGGCGTCGTAAGGCTTGGGTTTTGCTCTGGCGTTCAGGTGGACTCGGGGACTAGGCCCGTGCCTTCCCCATAGGAGAGGAGAGGCGACAGGATCCCTGCACACCGCCCGTGCATTGGAATGGGGAGCTGTGGGAGACTGTCCCCACTTAGTCCCCGATACAACCCCTGCCACCACAAACGCTGCCACATCTTGGAGGAAAATGGCATCTGACTGCCCTTTCTTCCAGGGAGCTGTATCTGCGAGTTCCGGGTATGGAGCCTGGTGGCAAGCCCACGTACGCCCTAGGGACACGTGGCCGTGGAGATGCTGTCTCGTTGGGACAAGAGGCACAGAAGCGGCCTGCCATCTGCCCAGACACCTTCCTCAGAGTGGAGTATGCACGCCTGCCCTAGCAGTCCACTCGTGTCTTCCTAAAGCCAGGATTCCATCCCTACCACAGGAAGCGGGTGACGCTTGTCTTGCCACCGTCCCGCTATTCTCGCCAGGGCAGGCTATCCTGCTTTGCGAATGTTTCCCGACAACAAGGCCAATGGCTCCTTCTCTTCTCCCGGGGAGGCGTTTTATTCCTTCCCCAGACTTGCTCTTGGGGAGCACGGTGACAGCCGTGTCCCTTTCCTTAAGGCCCTTTCGAGATGTGCATCCACGCTTTTCCTCAGGCAGTTTGGATGCTAGGGTCAAGAGAATTTTGCTCCATGCGGGTTTCTTCCACCGTGCTGCGGAGACTAGCTCAGGCAAGCAGCAGCAGCATCCTACAAACCCGATTCAGATTTCCCAATGAATGCTGTGCTTTCCCAGAGGAGAAACTGGGGTAAAGAGTCTTTCGCTGTGTGCTGGTTTATCCCACTTTGAGACTTGGCCTAGGCAAGCAGGAGCAGCAGCCCGCAGAACCGACTCTGATTTCTAAGCAAACGGAGAGGGTGACACTTGTTTTGCCACCCGCCCGCTATTCTTTCCTATGCAGACTCTCCTGTTTCATGACTTTCCTTAAGGCTGTTTCCACAGGCGCAACCACGCTTCTCTCTCAGGTAGAGGGGATGCCCGGGCAAAGAGGATTTCGCCTCATGCGGGTTAATTACACCGTGTTTCGGAGACTATGTTCAGGCAAGCGACATCAGCATCGCACAGTACCGACTCTGATTTCCCAAAGAATGCTGTGCTTTCCTAGAGACAATGCCCAGGCAAAGAGGCTTTTGCTCTATGCGGGATTCCCCCACCGTACTGCCAATACTAGGCTAAAGCAAGCAGCAACAGCAGCCCACAAAACCGAATCTTTTTTCCAAGCAATTGCTATGCTTTTGCAGAGGTTTTCTGCTTGGCCAGAACCGCATTTCGCTGCTGCTTCCTCAGCAAGGCTTTGGGCATTCGCTCTGTCGCGTCAGGGAAGTAGATCTGCGGGAGAGCTGGTGCCTCTAGGGCCTTTCTTTCCCGGGCTCCATGGTCGCACCCTGGGATCACCCTGCCATGCTGAACTACGCAGACACAGCCACAACTCTGCAGTAGCGTATGTGACCTAGGATGACAGTTCATGCCAACTGCCATCTCCTGGCGTAGTAAGACTTGGCTTTTTGCTCTGGCGTCCAGGCGGACTCGGGAACTAGACCAGTGTCTTCCCCATAGGATAGGAGAGACTACAGGATCCCTGCACATCGCCCATGCACTGGGATGGGGAGCTGTAGGGGTCTGTCCCCACTTCTTCTCCCACACACCCCCTGCCACCCCCAACGCTGCCACATCTTGGATGAAGATGGCATCTGAATGCCCTTTCTTCCAGGGAGCTGTATCTGCGAGTTCCGGGTATGGCGACTGGTGGCAAGCACACGTCTGCCCTAGGAGCAGGTGGCCGTGGAGATGCTTTCCCTTTGGGACAAGAGGCACAGAACAGGCCTGCCGTCTGCCCGGACTCATTCCTCAGAGTGGAGTATGCACGCCTGCCCTAGTCATCCCCTCGTGTCTTCCTAAAGCCAGGCTTCCGTCCCTACGAACAGGAAGCGGGAGACGTATGTCCTGCCACCATCCCTCTGTTCTCGCCAGGGCAGGCTCTCCTGCTTTGCGACTGTTTCCGGACAACAAGGCCATCGTCTCCTTCTCTTCTCCCGTGGGCGTGTTCTGCACCTTCCCCATACTTGCTCTTGGGGAGCACGGTGACAGCCATGTCCCTATCCTTAAGGCCCTTTCCTGATGTGCATCCACGCTTCTCTCTCAGGCAGTGGGGATGCTAGGGCCAAGAGAATTTCAGTCCATGCGGGTTTTTTCCACCGTGCTGCGGTGACTAGCTCAGGCAAGCAGCAGCCGCATCCCACAAACCCGAATCAGATTTCCCAACGAATGCTGTGCTTTCCCAGAGTAGAAGGCTGAGCAAAGAGTCTTTCGCTGTATGCTGGTTTCTCCCACTTTCATATATGGCCTAGGCAAGCAGAAGCAGCAGCACACAGAATCAAGTCTGATTTCTAATCAAACGGAGACGCTGACACTTGTCTTGCCACCCCGCCCACTATTCTTGCCTATGCAGGCTCTCATGTTTCATGACTTTTCCTTAAGGCTGTTTCCACAACCGCAACTACGCTTCTCTCTTAGGAAGAGGGTAGCCCGGGCAAAGAGGACTTCGCTCCATGCGGGTATATTACAACGTGCTTCGGAGACTATTTTCAGGTAAGCGGTATCAGCATCACACAGAACCAACTCTGATTTCCCAAAGAATGCTGTGATTTACCTGAGGGGATGCCCGGGGAAAAAGGCTTTCGCTCTATGCGGGATTCTCCCACCGTGCTACCAATAGTAGGCTAAAGCAAGCAACAGCAGCCCACAGAACCGACTCTTTTTTCCTACCGATTGCTATGTTTTCGCAGAGGTTTTCAGTTTTGCCTGAACCGCACTACGCTGGTGTTTACTCCGAAAGGCTTTGGGCATTTCCTCTGTCGCGTCAGGGAAGTAGATCTGCGGGAGAGTGGGTGCCTCTTGGGCCTTGTTTTCCCGGGCTCCATCGTCGCACCCTGGGTTCACCCTGCCAGGCCGAACTACACAGACACAGTCACAAAGCTGAAGCAGCGTCATGGCCTAGGATGACACTCCATGCCAACTGCCATCTCCTGGCGTATTAAGGCTTGGCTTTTTGCTCTGGCGTTCAGGCGGACTCGGGGACTAGGCTAGTGCCTTCCCCATAGGAGAGGAGAGGTGACAGGATCCCTGCACAGCGCCCGTGCACTGGTATGGGGATCTGTGGGGGACTGTTCCCACTTCTTTCCCAACACACCCCCTGCCACCCCCAACGCTGCCACATCTTAAAGTAGATGGCATCTGACTTCCCTTTCTTCCAGGGAGATGTATCTGCGAGTCCCGGGTATGGCTCCTGGTGGCAGGCCCACGTCTGCCCTAGTGACAGGTGGCCTTGGAGATGCCGTCCCCTTGGGACAAGAGGCACAGGACAGGCCTGCCTTCTGCCCAGACTCCTTCCTCAGAGTGGAGTATGCGCGCATGCCCTAGTCTTCCCCTCGTGTCTTCCTTAAGCCAGGCTTCCGTCTCTACGCAGAGGGAGCGGGTGACGATTGTCAAGCCACCATCTCGCTGTTCTCGCCAGGGCAGGCTCTCATGCTTTGCGACTGTTCCCGACATCAAGGCCAACAGCTCCTTCTCTTCGGCCGGGGATGCGTTCTGCTCCTCCCCAAGACTTGCTCCTGGGAGCATGGTGACAGCCGTGTCCCAATCCTTATGCCCTATCTCGATGTCCATCCACGCTTCTCTCTCAGGCAGTGGGTATGCTAGGTCCAAGAGAATTTGTCTCTATGCGGGTTTCTTCCACCGTGCTGCGGAGACTAGCTCAGGCAAGCAGCAGCACCATTTCACACCCCGATTCAGATTTCCCAATGAATGCTGTGCTTTCCCAGAGGAGAAGCCTGGGCAAAGAGGCTTTCGCTGTATGCTGGGTCTCCCACCTTGAGACTTGGCCTAGTCAAGCACGAGCAGCAGCCCGCAGAACCGACTCAGATTTGTAAGCAAACGGAGAGGGTGACACTTGTATTACCACCCGCCCGCTATTCTTGCCTATGCAGGGTCTCCTATTTCATGACTTCTCCTTAAGGCTGTTTCCACAGGCGCAACCACGCTTCTCTCTCAGGTAGAGGGGAAGCCCGGGCAAAGAGGATTTCGTACCATGCGGGTTTATTACACCGTGCTTCGGAGACTATGTTCAGGCAAGCGGCATCAGCATCGAACAGAACCGACTCTGATTTCCCAAAGAATGCTCTGCTTTCCTTGATGGGATGCCCAGGATAAGAGGCTTTCGCTCTAGGCGGGATTCTCCCACCATGCTGCAAATACTAGGCTAAAGCAAGCAGCAACAGCAGCCCACAGAACAACTCTTTTTTCCTAGCGATTGCTATGCTTTTGCAGAGGTTTTCAGCTTGGCCTGAACCGCACTTCGCTGCTTCTTCTTCATCAGGGCTTTCGTCGTTTGCTCTGTCGCCTAAGGGAAGTAGATCTGCGGAGGGCTGGTGCCTCTTGGGCCTTGCTTTCCCGGGCTCCATGGACGCACCCTGGGTTCACCATGCCAGGCCGAACTACTCAGACACAGCCACAACCCTGCAGCAGCGTCCATGGCTCAGGATGACACTCCACGCCAACTACCATCACCTGGCGTAGTAAGCCTTGGCTTTTTGCTCTGGCGTTCCGGCGGACTCGGGGACTAGGCCAGAGCCAGGAAAGGAGAGGCGACAGGATCCCTGCACAGCACCCGTGCACTGGGATTGTTAGCTGTGGGGGATTGTCCCCACTTCTTCCCCGACACAACCCTTGACATCCCCCACTGCAGCCACATCTTGGAGGAAGATGGCATCTTACTTCCCTTTCTTCCAGAGAGCTGTAACTCCGAGTTCCGTGTATGGCGCCTGGTGGCAAGCACACGTCAGCCCTAGGGACAGGTGGGCGTGGAGATGCTGTCCCCTTGGGACAAGAGGCACAGAACAGGCCTGCCTTCTGCCCAGAATCCTTCCTCAGAGTGGAATGTGCGCGCCAGCCCTAGCCGTCCCCTCGTGTCTTCCTAAAGACAGGCATCTGTCTCTACGCACTAAACGGGTGTCGCTTGTCTTGCCACCGTCCCGCTGTTCTGGCCAGTTCAGCTCTCCTGCTTTGCGACTGTTTCACGACAACAAGGCCAACAGCTCCTTCTCTTCTCCCTGGGAGGCGTTCTGCTCATTCCCCAGAACTGCTCTTGGGGAGCACGATGACAGCCCTGTACCTATCCTTAAGGCCCTTTCCAGATGTGCATCCACGCTTCTCTCTCAGGCAGTGGGGATGCTAGGGCCAAGAGAATTTCGCTCCATGCGGTTTTCTTACACCGTGCTGCGGAGACTAGTTCAGGAAAGCAGAAGCAGCATCCCACAATCCCGATTCAGATTTCCCAACGAATGCTGTGCTTTCCCAGAGGAGAATCCTGGGCAAAGAGGCTTTCGCTGTATGCTGGTTTCTCCCACCTTGAGACTTGGCCTAGGCAAGCACGAGCAGCTGCCCGCAGAACCTTCTCTGATTTCTAAGCAATCCGAGAGGTGGCACTTGTCTTGCCACCCGCCCGCTACTCTTGCCTATGCAGGCTCTCCTGTTTCATGACTTTTCGTTAAGGCTGTTTCCACAGGCGAAACCACGCTTCTCTCTCAGGTAGATGGGATGCCCAGGCAAAGACGATTTCGCTCCATGCAGGTTTATTACACCGTGTTTCAGAGACTATGTTCAGGCAAGCGGCATCAGCATCGCACAGAACCGACTCTGATTTCCCAAAGAATGCTGTGCTTTCCCTGAGGGGATTCCCGGGGAAAAAGTCTTTCGCTCTATGTGGGTTTCTCCCGCCGTGCTGCCAATACTAGGCTAAGGCGAGCAGCAACAGCAGCCCACAGAACCGACTCATTTTTCCCAGCGACTGCTATGCTTTCACAGAGGTTTTCAGCTTGGTCCGATCCGCAATACGGTGCTCCTTCTTCAGCAAGGCTTTTGGCATTTGCTCTGTCGCCTCATTTAAGTAGATCTTTGGGAGAGCTGGTGCGTCCTGTGGCTTGCTTTCCTGGGCTCCATGGTCGCACCCTTGGTTCACCCTGCCAGGCCGAACTACACAGACACAGCCACGACCCTGAAGCAACGTGCGTGGCCTAGGATGACAGTCCATGCCAACTGCCATCTCCTGGCGTAGTAAGGCTTGAAATTTTGCTCAGGCGTTCAGGCGGACTCAGGGACTAGGCCAGTTACTTCCCCATAGGAGAGGAGAGGCGACAGGATACCTGCACAGCACCTGTGCACTGGGATGGGGAGCTGGGGGGACTGTCCCCACTTCGCACCCGACACACCCTCTGCCACCCCCAACAGTGCTACATCTTGGAGGAAGATGGCATCTGACTGCCCTTTCTTCCTTCCAGGGAGCTGTATCTGCGAGTTCCGGGTATGGCGTAGGGTGGCAAGCCCACGTCAGCCCTAGGGACAGGTGGCCTTGGAGATGCTGTCCCCTTGGGACAAGAGGCACAGGACAGGCCTGCCTTCTGCCCAGACACCTTCCTCAGAGTGGAGTAAGCGGGCCAGCCGTAGCCGTACCCTCGTGTCTTCCTAAAGCCAGGATTCCGTCTCCGCACAGGGAGCGGGTGACGCTTGTCTTGACCCGTCCCGCTCTTATCGCCAGGGCAGGCTCTCCTGCTTTGCGACTCTTTCCTGACAATAAGGCCAATGGCTCCTTCTAATCTCCCGGGGAGGTGTTCTGCTCCTTCCCCAGACTTGCTCTTGGGGAGCACGGTGACAGCCATGTCCCTATCCTTAAGGCCCTTTCCAGATGTGCATCCACGCTTCTCTCTCAGGCAGTGTGGATGCTAGGGCCAAGAGAATTTCGATCCATGCGGGTTTCTTCCACCGTGCTACGGA
Organism: Neogale vison; assembly: GCF_020171115.1. Lineage (NCBI taxonomy): Eukaryota > Metazoa > Chordata > Mammalia > Carnivora > Mustelidae > Neogale > Neogale vison. Next base: position 43,987,722 of record NC_058104.1, read on the forward strand.
GACTAGCTCAGGCATGCAGCACCAGCATACCACAAACCCGATTCAGATTTCCCAAGAATGCTGTACTTTCCCAGAGGAGAAGGCTGGGGAAAGAGGCTTTCGCTGTAAGGTGGTTTCTCCCACCTTGAGACATGGCCTATGCAAGCACGAGCAGCAGCCAGCAGAACGGACTCTTATTTCTAAGCAAACGGTGAGGGTGACAATTGTCTTGCCACATGCCCGCTGTTGTCTCCATTGCAGGCTCTCCTGTTTCATGATTTTCTTAAGACTGATTCCACAGGCTCAACCACGCTTCTCTCTCAGGTCGAGGGGAAGCCCGGGCAAAGAGGATTTCACTCCAAGTGGGTTTATTACACCGTGCTTCGGAATCTATGTTCAGCCAAGGGGCATCAGCATTGCACAGAACCGACTCTGATTTCCCAAATAATGCTGTGCTTTCCTAGAGGGGATGCCCAGGCAAAGAGGCTTTCGCTCTATGCGGGATTCTCCAACCGTGCTGCAAATACTAGGCTAAAGCAAGCAGCAACAGCAGCCCACAGAACCGACTCTTTTTTCTTAGCGATTGCTATGCTTTCCAAGAGGTTTTCAGCTTGACCTGAACCACTTTGCTGCTGATTCCTCAGCAAGGCTTTGGGCGTTTGCACTGTCGCGTCAGGGAAGTAGATCTCCGGGAGAGCTAGTGCCACTTGGGCCTTGCTTTCACCGGCTCCATGGTCGCACACTGGGTTCACCCTGCCAGGCCAAACTACGCAGACAGCCACAAGCATGCAGCAACGTGCGTGGCCTAGCATGACATTCCAGGCCAACTGCCTTCTCCTGGCGTAGTAGGCTTTGCTTTTTACTCTGGCGTTCAGGCGGACTCCGGGACTAGGCCAGTGACTTCCCCATAGGAGAGGAAAGGCTACAGGATCCCTGCACAGCACCGGTGCACTGGGATGGGGAGCTTGGGGGACTGTCCCCGCTTCTTCCCCGACACACCTACTGCTACCACCAATGCTGCCACATCTTGGAGGAAGATGGCATCTGACTGCCCTTTCTTCCAGGGAGCTCTATCTGCGAGTTCCGGGTATGGCGCCTGGTGGCAAGCCCACGTCTGCCCTAGGGACAGGTGGCCTTGGAGATGCTGTCCCCTTGGGACAAGAGGCAGAGAACAGGCCTGCCCTCTGCCCAGACTCCTTCCTCAGAGTGGAGTATGCGCGCCAGCCCTCGCCGCCCCCTCGTGTCTTCCTTAAGCCAGGCTTCCGTCTCTACGCACAGGAAGCGGGTGACGCTTGTCTTGCCACCGTCCCGCACTACTCGCCAGGGCAGGCTCTCCTGCTTTGGGACTGTTTCCCGACAGCAAGGCCAACGGCTCCTTCTCTTCTCCCGGGGAGGCATTCTGCTCCTTCCCCAGACTTGCTCTTGGGAACACGGTGACAGGCGTCTCCCATATCCTTAAGGCCCTTTCCAGATGTGCATCCACCCTTCTCTCTCAGGCAGTGGTGATGCTTGGGCCAAGAGAATTTTGCTCCTTGCGGGTTTCTTCTACCGTGCTGCGGAGACTAGCTCAGGCAAGCAGCAGCAGCATCCCACAAACCCGATTCAGATTTCCCAACGAATGCTGTGCTTTCCCAGAGGAGAAGCCTGGGCTTCTCCTATGGTAGTTTCTCCCACCTTGACACTTAGCATAGGCAAGCACGAGCAGCAGCCCGCAGAAGCGACTCTGATTTCTCAGCAAATGGAGAGGTGACACATGTCGTGCCAGTTGCCCGCTGATGGTGCCATGGTAGGCTCTCCTGTTTCATAACCGTTTCCAGACAGCTAGGCCAACCGCCCCTTGTCTTCTCCCGGAGCGCCGTGGTACGACTGTCCCAGATGCTACCAGGGAGCACCGTAACAGACGTTTCCCTTTCCTTAAGGTTGTTTCCACAGGTGCAACCACGCTTCTTTTTTTTTTTTATATTAACTTAAAAATATTTAATTTTTAAACATTTTTTTTCAATTTATTTATTTTCAGAAAAACAGTATTCATTATTTTTTTCACCACACCCAGTGCTCCATGCAAGCTGTGCCCTCTATAATACCCACCACCTGGTACCCCAACCTCCCACCCCCCCGCCACTTCAAACCCCTCAGATTGTTTTTCAGAGTCCATAGTCTCTCATGGTTCATCTCCCCTTCCAAGTTACCCAAAAGCACATACCCTCCCCAATGTCCATAACCCTCCCCCCTTCTCCCAACCCCCCTCCCCCCAGCAACCCACAGTTTGTTTCATGAGATTAAGAGTCATTTATGGTTTGTCTCCCTCCCTATCCCATCTTGTTTCATGGATTCTTCTCCTACCCACTTAAGCCCCCATGTTGCATAACCACTCCCTCATATCAGGGAGCTCATATGATAGCTGTCTTTCTCCACTTGACTTATTTCGCTAAGCATGGTACGCTCTAGTTCCATCCATGTTGTCGCAAATGGCAAGATTTCGTTTCTTTTGATGGCTGCATAGTATTCCATTGTGTATATATACCACATCTTCTTGATCCATTCATCTGTTGATGGACATCTAGGTTCTTTCCATAGTTTGGCTATTGTGGACATTGCTGCTATAAACATTCGGGTGCACGTGCCCCTTTGGATCACTACGATTGTATCTTTAGGGTAAATTCCCAGTAGTGCAATTGCTGGGTCATAGGGCAGTTCTATTTTCAACATTTTGAGGAACCTCCATGCTGTTTTCCAGAGCGGTTGCACCAGCTTGCATTCCCACCAACAGTGTAGGAGGGTTCCCCTTTCTCCGCATCCTCGCCAGCATCTGTCATTTCCTGACTTGTTGATTTTAGCCATTCTGACTGGTGTGAGGTGATATCTCATTGTGGTTTTGATTTGTATTTCCCTGATGCCGAGTGATATGGAGCACTTTTTCATGTGTCTGTTGGCCATCTGGATGTCTTCTTGGCAGAAACGTCTGTTCATGTCCTCTGCCCATTTCTTGATTGGATTATTTGTTCTTTGGGTGTTGAGTTTGTTAAGTTCTTTATAGATTTTGGACACTAGTCCTTTATCTGATATGTCGTTGGCAAATATCTTCTCCCATTCTGTCAGTTGCCTTTTGGTTTTGTTAACTGTTTCCTTTGCTGTGCAAAAGCTTTTGATTTTGATGAAATCCCAAAAGTTCATTTTTGCCTTTGCTTCCCTTGCCTTTGGCGATGTTCCTAGGAAGATGTTGCTGCGGCTGAGGTCGAAGAGGTTGCTGCCTGTGTTCTCCTCAAGGATTTTGATGGATTCCTTTCTCACATTGAGGTTCTTAATCCATTTTGAATCTATTTTTGTGTGTGGTGTAAGGAAATGGTCCAATTTCATTTTTCTGCACGTGGCTGTCCAATTTTCCCAATACCATTTATTGAAGAGGCTGTCTTTTTTCCATTGGACATTCTTTCCTGCTTTGTCGAAGATTAGTTGACCATAGAGTTGAGGGTCTATTTCTGGGCTCTCTATTCTGTTCCATTGGTCTATGTGTCTGTTTTTGTGCCAGTACCATGCTGTCTTGATGATGACAGCTTTGTAATAAAGCTTGAAGTCCGGAATTGTGATGCCACCAACTTTGGCTTTGTTTTTCAATATCCCTTTGGCTATTCGAGGTCTTTTCTGGTTCCATATAAATTTTAAAATTATTTGTTCCATTTCTTTGAAAAAGATGGATGGTACTTTGATAGGAATTGCATTAAATGTGTAGATTGCTTTAGGCAGCAGAGACATTTTCACAATATTTATTCTTCCAATCCAGGAGCATGGAACATTTTTCCATTTATTTGTGTCTTCCTCAATTTCTTTCATGAGTACTTTATAGTTTTCTGAGTAGAGATTCTTAGCCTCTTTGGTTAGGTTTATTCCTAGGTATCTTATGGTTTGGGGTGCAATTGTAAATGGGATTGACTCCTTAATTTCTCTTTCTTCTGTCTTGTTGTTGGTGTAGAGAAATGCAACTGATTTCTGTGCATTGATCTTATATCCTGACACTTTACTGAATTCCTGTATAAGTTCTAGCAGTTTTGGAGTGGAGTCTTTTGGGTTTTCCACATAGAGTATCATATCATCTGCGAAGAGTGATAATTTGACTTCTTCTTTGCCGATTTGGATGCTTTTAATTTCCTTTTGTTGTCTGATTGCTGAGGCTAGGACTTCTAGTACTATGTTGAATAGCAGTGGTGATAATGGACATCCCTGCCGTGTTCCTGACCTTAGTGGAAAAGCTTTCAGTTTTTCTCCATTGAGAATGATATTTGCAGTGGGTTTTTCATAGATGGCTTTGATGATATTGAGGTATGTGCCCTCTATCCCTACACTTTGAAGGGTTTTGATCAGGAAGGGATGCTGTACTTTGTCAAATGCTTTTTCAGCATCTATTGAGAGTATCATATGGTTCTTGTTCTTTCCTTTATTGATGTGTTGTATCACATTGACTGATTTGCGGATGTTGAACCAACCTTGCAGCCCTGGGATAAATCCCACTTGGTCGTGGTGAATAATCCTTTTAATGTACTGTTGAATCCTATTGGCTAGTATTTTGGTGAGAATTTTTGCATCTGTGTTCATCAAGGATATTGGTCTATAGCTCTCTTTTTTGATGGGATCCTTGTCTGGTTTTGGGATCAAGATGATGCTGGCCTCATAAAATGAGTTTGGGAGTTTTCCTTCTATTTCTATTTTTTGGAACAGTTTCAGGAGAATAGGAATTAGTTCTTCTTTAAGTGTTTGGTAGAATTCCCCCGGGAAGCCATCTGGCCCTGGTCTTTTGTTTGTTTGGAGATTTTTAATGACTGTTTCAATCTCCTTACTGGTTATGGGTCTGTTCAGGCTTTCTATTTCTTCCTGGTTCAATTTTGGTAGTTTATATGTTTCTAGGAATGCATCCATTTTTCCAGATTGTCAAATTTGTTTGCGTAGAGTTGCTCATAGTATGTTCTTATAATAGTTTGTATTTCTTTGGTGTTAGTTGTGATCTCTCCTCTTTCATTCATGATTTTATTTATTTGGGTCCTTTCTCTTTTCTTTTTGATAAGTCTGGCCAAGGGTTTATCAATTTTATTAATTCTTTCAAAGAACCAGCTCCTAGTTTGGTTGATTTGTTCTATTGTTTTTTTGGTTTCTATTTCATTGATTTCTGCTCTGATCTTTATGATTTCTCTTCTCCTGCTGGGCTTAGGGTTTCTTTCTTGTTCTTTCTCCAGCTCCTTTAGGTGTAGGGTTAGGTTGTGTACTTGAGAGCTTTCTTGTTTCTTTAGAAAAGCTTGTACCACTATATATTTTCCTCTCAGGACTGCCATTGTTGTGTCCCACAGATTTTGAACCGTTGTATTTTCATTATCATTTGTTTCCATGATTTTTTTCAATTCTTCTTTAATTTCCCGGTTGATCCATTCATTCTTTAGAAGGATGCTGTTTAGTCTCCATGTATTTGGGTTCTTTCCAAACTTCCTCTTGTGGTTGAGTTCTAGCTTCAGAGCATTGTGGTCTGAAAATATGTAGGGAATGATCCCAATCTTTTGATACCGGTTGAGTCCTGATTTAGGACTGAGGATGTGATCTATTCTGGAGAATGTTCCATGTGCACTAGAGAAGAATGTGTATTCTGTTGCTTTGGGATGAAATGTTCTGAATATATCTGTGATGTCCATCTCATCCAGTGTATCATTTAAGGCCTTTATTTCCCTGTTGATCTTTTGCTTGGATGATCTGTCCATTTCAGTGAGGGGAGTGTTAAAGTCTCCTACTATTATTGTATTATTGCTGATGTGTTTCTTTGATTTTGTTATTAATTGGTTTATATAGTTGGCTGCGCCCACGTTGGGGGCATAGATATTTAAAATTGTTAGATCTTCTTGTTGGACAGACCCTTTGAGTATGATATAGTGTCCTTCCTCATCTCTTATTATAGTCTTTGGCTTAAAATCTAATTGATCTGATATAAGGATTGCCACTCCTGCTTTTTTCTGATGTCCATTAGCATGGTAAATTCTTTCCCACCCCCTCACTTTAAGTCTGGAGGTGTCTTCGGGTTTAAAATGAGTTTCTTGGAGGCAACATATAGAAGGGTTTTGTTTTTTTATCCATTCTGATACCCTGTGTCTTTTGATTGGGGCATTTAGCCCATTAACATTCAGGGTAACTATTGAGAGATATGATTTTAGTGCCATTGTATTGCCTGTAAGGTGACTGTTACTGTATATTGTCTCTGTTCCTTTCTGATCTATCACTTGTAGGCTCTCTCTTTGCTTAGAGGACCCCTTTCAGTATTTCCTGTAGAGCTGGTTTGGTGTTTTCAAATTCTTTCAGCTTTTGTTTGTCCTGGAAGCTTTTAATCTCCCCTTCTATTTTCAATGATAGCCTAGCTGGATATAGTATTCTTGGCTGCATGTTTTTCTCGTTTAGTGCTCTGAAAATGTCATGCCAGCTCTTTCTGGCCTGCCAGGTCTCTGTGGATAAATCAGCTGCCAATCTAATACTTTTACCATTGTATGTTACAGACTTCTTTTCCCGGGCTGCTTTCAGGATTTTCTCTTTGTCACTAAGGCTTGTAAATTTTACTATTAGGTGACGGGGTGTGGGCCTATTCTTATTGATTTTGAGGGGCGTTCTCTGAACCTCCTGAATTTTGATGCTCGTTCCCTTTGCCATATTGGGGAAATTCTCCCCAATAATTCTCTCCAGTATACCTTCTGCTCCCCTCTCTCTTTCTTCTTCTTCTGGAATCCCAATTATTCTAATGTTGTTTCGTCTTATGGTGTCACTTATCTCTCGAATTCTCCCCTCATGGTCCAGTAGCTGTTTGTCCCTCTTTTGCTCAGCTTCTTTATTCTCTGTCATTTGGTCTTCTATATCACTAATTCTTTCTTCTGCCTCATTTATCCTAGCAGTGAGAGCCTCCATTTTTAATTGAACATCATTAATAGCTTTTTTGATTTCAACTTGGTTAGATTTTAGTTCTTTTATTTCTCCAGAAAGGGCTTTTATATCTCTGGAGAGGGTTTCTCTAATATCTTCCATGCCTTTTTCAAGCCCAGCTATAACCTTGAGAATTGTCATTTTGAACTCTAGATCTGACATATTACCAATGTCTGTATTGATTAGGTCCTTAGCCTTCGGTACTGCCTCTTGTTCTTTTTTTTGTTGTGAATTTTTCTGCCTTGTCATTTTGTCCTGCTAAGAGTATATGAAGGAGCAAGTAAAATACTAAAAGGGTGGCAACAATCCCAGGAAAATATGCTTTAACCAAATCAGAAGAGATCCCAAATCATGAGGGGGGATTTCTCCCCCCTCACGATTGGGTGAGGGATCTCCTCTGATTGGGATCTCCTTTGATTGGGATCTCCCAATCTCTTCTGATTGGGATCTCCTCTGATTTGGGGATAAAAAGAGGTTCAAAAAGAAAGAAAGAAAAAAAAGAATTTTAAAAAAGATTGAATTAAAAATTCAATCAAGAATTTAAAAAAGAATTAAGAAAAATAAAGATTGGAGAGATTAGGATCTCTTCTGATTTGGGGATAATTTAGGTTCAAAAAGAAAGAAAGAAAAAAAAGAAAAAAAGAATTAAAAAAAAAAGAGATTGAATTAAAAATTCAATCAAGAATTTAAAAAAGAATTAAGAGAAAAAAAAGATTGAAGAGATTAGGATCTCTTCTGATTTGGGGATAAAAAGAGGTTCAAAAAGAAGGAAAGAAAAAAAGACTTAAAAAAAAGAAAATGAATAAAGAAAAGTATAAAAAAGAATAAATATATATATTAGATAATCTAGTTAAAAAACGTTAAAAAAGGGTAAAAGCTATAAAAAATTTTAGCAGAAGAAGAGAAAAAAAATGAAAAAGAAAAAAATTAAATTAACTGCAAGACTAAAAAATCACAGGCAGAAGTCCATGAGTTCCGTGGTTTGTTTTCTCCTCCTCTGGAATTCTGCTGCTCTCTCCTTGGTATTGAAACTGCACTCCTTGGTAGGTGAACTTGGTCTTGCCTGGATTTCTTGTTGATCTTCTGGGGGAGGGGCCTGGTGTAGTGATTCTCAAGTGTCTTTGCCCCAGGCGGAATTACACCGCCCTTCCCAGGGTCCGGGCTGAGTGATCTGCTCGGCTTTGCTTTCAGGAGCTTTTGTTCCCTGAGCGCTTTCTGTAGAGTTCCGGAGGACGGGAATACAAATGGCGGCCTCCTGGTCTCCGGCCCGGAGGAGCCGAGAGCCGGGGCCCCGCTCCCCAGTGCGCCCTCAGCGAACAGCTCCTAGTAACTCGCGTCTGCCTAACCTCCGGCCGCGCTCCGAGCTCACCGAGCCTGCGACCGGTTCAAGGCAACACCGAGCTGCGAGCTTACTGTCGGCTCTGTCTCTGCAGCTGGCTTTCCTGTTCCAATAACCGCAAGCTCTGCGACACTCAGACACCCCCGATCCTTCTGTGACCCCGCGGGACCTGAGGTCACGCCGACACCCGCGTGGGCTTCTCCCCGGTTTAGCCTCCGGAGAGATGTCCCTCAGCGGAACAGACTTTTAAAAGTCCTGATTTTGTGCTCCGTTGCTCCGCCGCTTGCCGGGAGCCGGCTCCTCCCCCTGGGGTCTATCTTCCCGTCGCTTTGGATTCACTTCTCCGCCAGTCCTACCTTTCAGAAAGTGGTTGTTTTTCTGTTTCTAGAATTGCTGTTCTTCTTCTCTTCGATCTGCTGATGGATTTGCAGGTGTTTGCAATCTTTAGATAAGCTCTCTAGCTGATCTCCTGCTAGCTGAGGTAGTCTCAGCCTGCTACTTCTCCGCCATCTTGACTCCTCGCAACCACGCTTCTCACTCAGGCAGAGAGGATGCCCAAGCAAAGAAGATTACACTCCATGCGATTTATTACACCGTTCTTCAGAGACCATGATCAGCCAAGCGGCATCACCATCGCACAGAACCGACTCTGATTTACCAAAGAATGCTGTGCTTTCATAGAGGGGATGCCCAGGCATAGAGGCTTTCGCTCTAAGCGGGATTCTCCCACCGTGCTGCCAATATTTGGCTAAGGCAAGCAGCAACAGCAGCCCACAGAACCGACTCATTTTTCCCAGCGACTGCTATGCTTTCCAGAGTCTTTCAGCTTGGCCCGATCCGCACTTCGCTGCTGCTTCTTCAGCAAGGCTTTTGGCATTTTCTCTGTCGTGTCAGGGAAATAGATCTGCGGGAGAGCTGGTGAGTCCTAGGCCGTGCTTTCCCGGGCTCCGTGGTCGCATCCCGGGTTCACCCTGCCAGGCAGAACTACGCAGACACAGCCACCACCCTGCAGCAGCGTGCGTGGCCTAGGATGACAGTCCAAGACAACTGCCATCTCCTGGCGTAGTAAGTTTGGCTTTTTGCTCTGGCGTTCAGGCGGACTCGGGGACTAGGCCAGTGCCTTCCCCTTAGGAAAGTAGAGGCGACAGGGTCCCTGCACAGCGGCCATGCACTGGGATCCCAGCTGTGGGGGACTGTCCCGACTTCTTCCCCGACACACCCACTGCCACCCCCAACGCTGCCACATCTTGGAGGAAGATGGCATCTGACTGCCCTTTCTTCCATGGAGGTGTCACTGCGAGTTCCGGGTATGGCGCCTGCTGGGAAGCCCACGTCTGCCCTAGGGATAGGTGGCCTTGTAGATGCTGTCCCCTTGGTTCAAGTGGCACAGAACAGGCCTGCCTTCTGCCCAGACTCCTTCCTCAGAGTGGAGTATGCACGCCTGCCCTAGCCGTCCCCTCGTGTATTCCTTAAGCCAGGCTTCCGTCTCTACGCACAGGGAGAGGGTGACGCTTGTCTTGACACCGTCCCGCTGTCCTTCCCAGGGCAGGCTCTCCTGCTTTGCGACTGTTTCCCGACAACTAAACCAGCGGCTCCTTCTCTTCTCTTGGGGAGGCGTTCTGCTCCTTCACCAGTCTCGCTCTTGGGGAGCACTTTGACAGCAGTGTCCCTATCCTAAAGGCCCTTTCCAGATGTGCATCCACGCTTCCCTCTCAGGCAGTGGGGATGCTAGGGCCAAGAGAATTTCACTCCATGCGGGTTTCTTCCACCGTGCTGCGGAGAATAGCTCAGGCAAGCAGCAGCAGCATCCCACAAACCCGATTTAGATTTCCCAACGAATGCTTTGCTTTCCCACAGGAGAAGCCTTGGCAAAGAAGCTTTCGCTGTATGGTGGTTTCTCCCACCTTGAGCCTTGGCCTAGGCAAGCACGAGCAGCAGCCCGCAGACCGACTCTGATTTCTAAGAAAACGGAGAGGGTGACACTTGTCTTGACACCCGCCCGCTCTTCTTGCCTATGCAGGCTCTCCTGTTTCATGACTTTTCCATAAGGCTGTTTCCACAGGCGCAATCACGCTTCTCTCTCAGGTAGAGGGGATGCCCGGGCAAAGAGAATTTCGCTCCATTCGAGTTTATTACACCGTGCTTCGGAGACTATTTTCAGGCAAGCGGCAACAGCATCGCACACAATCGACCCTAATTTCCCAAAGAATGCTGTGCTTTCCTAGAGTGGATGCTGAGGCAAAGAGGCTTTCACTCTATGCATGATTCTCCCACCGTGCTGCCAATACTAGGCTAAAACAAGCAGCAACAGCAGCCCACAGAACTGACTCTTTTTCCTTGCGATTGATATGCTTTCGCAGAGGTTTTCAGCTTGGCCTGAACCGCCCTTCGCTGTTGCTTCCTCAGGAAACATTTGGGCGTTTGCTCTGTCGTGTCAGGGAAGTAGATCTGCGGGTGAGCTCGTGCCTCTTGGGCCTTGCTTTCCCGGGCTCCATGGTCGCATCCTGGGTTTCACCCTGCCAGGACGAACTACACAGACACAGACACAAGCCTACAGCCACGTGCGTGGCCTAGGATGACACTCCATGCCAACTGCCATCTCCTGGCGTAGGAAGGCTTGGCTTTTTGCTCTGGCATTCAGGCGGACTCGGGGACTAAGCCAGTGCCTTCCCCATAGGAAAGGAGAGAGAACAGGATCCCTGCACAGCGCCCGTGCACTGGGATGGGGAGTTGTGGGGGACTGTCCCCACTTCTTCCCCAACACACACCCTGCCAACCCCAACGCTGCCATATTTGGAAGAAGATGGCATCTAACTGCCCTTTCTTCCAGGGAGCTGTATCTGTGAGTTCCAGATATGGTGCATGGTGGCATACCGACGCTTGCCCTAGGGACAGGTGGTCTTGGATATGCTGTCCCCTTGGGACTAGAGGCACAGAACAGGCCTGCCTTCTGCCCATACTCCTTCCTCAGAGTGGAGCAAGCACGCCTGCCCTAGGCATCCCCTCCTGTCTTCTTTAAGCCAGGCTTCCGTTTCTACGCACAGGGAGCGGGTGACGATTTTCTTGCCACCATCTCGCTGTTCTCGCCATTGCAGGCTCTCCTGCTTTGCGACTGTTACCCGACAACAAGGCCAATGGCTCCTTCTCTTCTCCCAGGGAGGCGGTCTTCTCCTTCCCCAGACATGCTCTTGGGGAGCACGGTGACAGCCGTGTACCTATCCTTAAGGCCCTTTCTAGATGTGCATCCACGCTTCTCTCGCAGGCAGTGGGGATGCTAGGGCCAAGAGAATTTCGCTCCATGTCGGTTTCTTCCACCGTGTTACGGATACTAGCTCACTCAAGAATCAGCAGCATCCCACAAAGCGACTCAGATTTCCCAACGAATGCTGTGCTTTCCCAGAGGTGAAGCCTGGCAAAGAGGCTTTCGCTGGATTGTGGTTTCTCCCACCTTGAGACTTTGCCTTGGCAAGCACGAGCAGCAGCCCGCAAAAGCGACTCTGATTTCTCAGCAAATGCAGTGGGTGACACTAGTCGTGCCCGCTGCCTGCTGTTATTGCCATGGCAGGCTCTGCTTTCCATAACCGTTTCCAGACATCAAGGCCAAGGGCCCCTTCGTTTTTCCCGGAGCGGCGTGCGACGCCTGGTCCAGCAATGCTCCCAGGGAGCAAGTAACAGACGTTTCCCTTTCCTTAAGGCTGTTTCCACAGTCGCAACCACACTTCACTCTCAGGCTGAGGGGATGCCCAGTCAAAAATGATTACGCTCCCTGCGGGTTTATTACACCGTGCTTCGGAGACTATGTTCAGGCAAGTGGCATCAGCATCGCACAGAATCGACTCTGATTTCCGAAAGAATGCGGTGCTTTCCCTGAGGGGATGGCAGGGGATAAAGGTTTCGCTCAATGCTGGATTCTCCCACCATGCTGCCAATACTTGCCTAAGGCAAGCAGCAACAGCAGCCCACAGAACCGACTCTTTTTTCCCAGCGACTGCTATGCTTGCCCAGAGGATTTCAGCTTGGCCCGATCCTCACTTCGCTGCTGCTTCTTCAGCAAGGCTTTGGGCGTTTGCTCTGTCGCGTCAGGGAAGTAGATCTGCGGGAGAGCTGGTGCGTCTTGGGCCTTGCTTTCCCGGGCTCCATGGTCGCATCCTGGGTTCACCCTGCCAGTCCGAACTACGCAGACACAGCCACCACCCAGCAGCAGCGTGCGTGGCCTAGGATGACAGTCCATGCCAACTGCCATCTTCTGGCATTGTAAGGCTTGGCATTTTGCTCTGGCATTCAGGCGGACTCGGGGACTAGGCCAGTGCTTTCCCCTTTGGAAAGGAGAGGCGACAGGATCCCTGCATATAGCCCGTGAACTGGGATGGGGAGCTGTGGGGGACTGTCCCCACTTCTTCTCCGACACACCTCCTGCCACCTGCAATGCTGCCACATCTTGGAGGAAGTTGGCAGCTGACTGCCCTTTCTTCCAGGGAGCTGTATCTGCTAGTTCCGGGAATGGCGCCTGTTGCATTGCACACGTCTGCCTAGGGACAGGTGGCCGTGGAGATGCTGTCCCCTTGGGACAAGAGGAACAGAACAGGCCTGCCTTCTGCCCAGACTCCGTCCTCAGAGTGGATTATGCGCGCCTGCCCTAGCCGTCCCCTCGTGTCTTCCTTAAGCCAGGCTTCCGTATCTACGCACAGGGAGCGGGTGACGATTGTCCTGCCACCGTCCCGCGGTTCTCGCTAGGGCAGGTCTCCTGCTTTGCTACTGTTTCCCGACAACAAGGCCAACGGGTCCTTCTCTTCTCCCGGTAGGGGTTCTTCTCCTTCCCCAGACTTGCTCTTGGGGAGCACGGTGACAGCCGTGTCCCTATCCTTAAGGCCCTTTCCAGATGTACATCCACGCTTCTCTCTCAGGCAGTGGGGATGCTAGGACCAAGAGAATTTCGCTCCTTGCGGGTTTCTTCCACCGTGCTGTGGATATCTCTCAGGCAAGCAGCAGCAGCAACCCACAAAGTGTCTCTGATATACCAACGAATGCTGTGCTTTCCCAGAGGAGAAATCTGGGCAAAGAGGCTTTCGCTGTATGGTGGTTTCTCCCACCTTGAGACTTGGCCTAGGCAAACACGAGCAGCAGCCCGCAGAAGCGACTCTGATTTCTAAGCAAACGGAGAGCGTGACACATGTCGTGCCAGCTGCCCGCTCTTCTTTCCTTGGCAGGCTCTCCTGTTTCATAACCGTTTCCAGACAGGAAGGCCAAGGGCGCCTTGTCTTCTCCAGCAGCGGCTTGCTACGCCTGGCCCAGCAATGCTACTAAGGAGCACCGTAACAGATGTTTCCCTTTCCTTAAGGCTATTTCCACAGGGGCAACCTCGCTTCCCTCTCTGGCAGAGAGGATGCCCAGGCAAAGAGGATTACGCTCCATTCGGGTTTATTACACCATGCTTTGGAGACTATGTTCAGGGAAGCAGCATCAGCATCGCACAGAACCGACTCTGACTTCCCAAAGAATGCCGTGCTTACCCTGAGGGGATGCCCGGGGAAAAAGGCTTTCGCTCTATGCGGGTTTCCCCACCGTGCTGCCAATACTTAGCTAAGCTAAGCAGCAACAGCAGCCCACAGAACCTAATCTTTTTTTCCCAGCGATTGCTATGCTTTCCCAGAGGTTTTCAGCTTGGCCCGATCCGCACTTCGCTGATGCTTTTTCAGCAAGGCTTTGGGCGTTTGCTCTGTCGCATAAGGGAAGTAGATCTGGGGGAGAGCTGGTGCGTCTTGGGCCTTGCTTTCCCGGGCTCCATGGTCGCATCCTAGGTTCAAACTGCCAGGCCGAAGTACGAAAAACAGCCACAACCCTGCAGCAGCGTGCGTGGCCTATGATGAAAGTCCATGACAACTGCCATCTCCTGGCGTAGTAAGGCTTGGATTTTTATCAGGCGTTCAGGCAGACTCTGGGACTAGGCCAGTGCCTTCCCCTTAGGAAAGGAGAGGCGACAGGATACCTGCACAGCGCCCGTGCACTGGGATGGGGAGCTGTGTGGGACTGTCCCCCTTCTTTCCCGACACACCCCCTTACACCCCCAACGCTGCCACATCTTGGAGGAAGATGGCATCTGACTGCCCTTTCTTCCATGGAGCTGTATCTGCGAATTCCGGGTATGGCGCCTGGTGGCAAGCCCACGTCTGCCCTAGGGACAGGTGGCCTTGGAGATGCTGTCCCCTTGGCTCAAGAGGCGCAGAACAGGCCTGCCTTCAGCCCAGACTCCTTCCTCAGAGTGGAGTATGCGCGCTAGCCCTAGCCGTCCCCTCGTGTCTTCCTGAAGGCAGGCTTCATTCTCTACGCACAGGGAGCGGGTGACGATTATCTTGCGACCATCCCGCTGTTCTCGCCAGGGCAGGCTTTCTGCTTTGCGACTGTTTCCCGACAACAAGGCCAACGGCTCCTTCTCTTCTCACCCGGAGGCGTTCTGCTCCTTCCCCAGACTTGCTCTTCGGAGCACGGTGACAGCTGTGTCCCTATCCTTTAGGCCCTTTCCAGATGTGCATCCCCGCTTCTCTCTCAGGCCGTGAGGATGCTAGGGCCAAGAGTTTCGCTCGACGCGGGTTTCTTCCACCATGCTGGTGAGACTAGCTCAAGCAAGCAGCAACAGCATCCTACAAAGCGACTCAGATTTCCTAACGAATGCTGTGCTTTCCCAGAGCCTAGGCAACGAGGCTTTTGCTATATGGTGGTTTCTCCCAGCTAGAGACTTGCCCTAGGCAAGCACGAGCAACAGTCCGCAGAAACGATTCTGAATCTCCGCAAATGGAGAGGGTACACTTGTCTTGCCAGCAGCCCGCTCTTCTTGCCATGGCTGGCTCTCATGTTTCATGACCGTTTCCAGACAGCAAGGCCAAGGGCCCCTTCTCTTCTTCCGTATCGACGTGCGACGCCAGGCCCAACAATGCTCCAGGGACCACAGTAACAGACGTTTCCCTTTCCTTAAGGCTGTTTCCACAGGCGCAACCAACCTTCTCTCTCAGGTAGAGGGGATGCCCAGGCAAAGAGGATTACGCTCCATGCGGGTTTATTACACCGTGCTTCGGAAACTATGTTCAGGCAAGCGGCATCAGCATCGCACAGAACCGACTCTGATTTCCCAAAGAATGCTGTGCTTTCCCTGAGGGGATGCCCGGGGAAAAAGGCTTTCGCTCTATGCGGGTTTCTCCCACCGTGCTGCCAATACTAGGCAAAGGCAAGCAGCAACAGAAGCCCACAGAACCAACACTTTTTTCCCAGCGACTGCTATGCTTTCCCAGAGGTTTTCAGCTTGGCCCGATCCGCACTTCACTGCTGCTTCTTCAGCAAGGCTTTGGGCGTTTGCTCTGTCGCATCAGGGAAGTAGATCTGTGGGAGAGCTGGTGAGTCTTGGGGCTTGCTTTCCCGGGCTCCATGGTCGCATCCTGGGTTTACACTGCCAGTCCGAACTACGCAGACACAGCCACCACCCTGCAGCAGCGTGCTTCTCCTAGGATGACAGTCCATGCCCACAGCCAATTCCTGGCGTAGTAAGGATTGGCTTTTTCATCTGGCATTCAGGCGGAGTCGGGGACTAGACCAGTGCCTTCCACTTAGGAAAGGAGAAGCGACAGGATCCCTGCAGAGCACCTGTGCACTGGGATTGTGAGCTGTGTGGGACTGTCCCCACTACTTTCCCGACACACCCCCTGCCACCCACAACGCTGCCACATCTTGGAGGAAGATGGCATCTGACTGCCCTTTTTTCCAGGGAGCTGTATCTGTGAGTTCCCTGTATGGCGCCTGGTGGCAAACCCACGTCTGCCCTAGGGACAGGTGGCCTTGGAGATGCTGTCCCCTTGGGACAAGAGGCACAGAACAGGCCTGCGTTCTGCCCAGAATCCTTCCTCAGAGTGCAGTATGCGCGCCAGCCCTAGTCGTCCCCTCGTGTCTTCCTGAAGCCAGGCTTCCGTCTCTACGCACAGGGAGCGGGTGACTATTGTCTTGCGACCATCCCGCTGTTCTCGCCAGGGCAGGCTCTTCTGCTTTGCGACTGTTTCCAGACAACAAGACCAACGGCTCCTTCTCTTCTCCCGGGGAGGCGTTCTGGTCCTTCCCCATTCTTTCTCCTGGGACCACGGTGACAGCCGTGTCCCTATCCTTAAGGCCCTTTCCAGATGTGTATCAAAGCTTCTATCTCAGGCAGTGGGGATGCTAGGGCCAAGAGAATTTCTCTCCATGCGGGTTTCTTCCACCGAGCTGCGGAGACTAGCTCAGGCAAGCAGAAGCAGCATCCCACAATGCGACTCAGATTTCCCAACGAATGCTGTGCTTTCCTTGAGGAGAACCCTGGGCAAAGAGGCTTTTGCTGTATGGTGGTTTCTCCCACCTTGAAGCATGGCCTAGGCAAACACGAGCAGCAGCCAGGGGAACCGACTCTGATTTCTAAGCAAATAGAGGGGGTGACACTTGTCTTGCCACCCCCCCGCTGTTCATGCCATGGCTGGCTCTACTGTTTCATGACTTTTCCTTAAGGCTGATTCCACAGGCGCAACCACGCTTCTCTCAGGTAGAGGGGATGCCCGGACAAAAAGGATTTAGCTCCAAGCGGTTTTATTGCACCGTGCTTTGGAGACTATGTTCAGGCAAGCGGCATCAGCATCGCACAGAACCGACTCTGATTTCCCAAAGAATGCTGTGCTTTCCCTGAGAGGATGCCCTGGGAAAAAGGCTTTCACTCTATGCGGGTTTCTCCCACCGTGCTGCCAATACTTGGCTAAGGCAAGCAGCAACAGCAGCCCACAGAACCGACTCTTTTCCCAGCGACTGTTACGCTTTCCCAGAGGTTTTCAGGTAGGCTCGTTCCTCACTTCGCTGCCTCTTCTTTATCAAAGCTTTGGGCATTTGCTCTGTCGCGTCAGGGAAGTAGATCTGCAGGAGAGCTGGTGAGTCTTGGGCCTTGGTGTCCCGGGGTCCATGGTCGCATCCTGGGTTCACCCTGCCAGGCCGAAATACGCAGACAAGGCCACCACCCTGCGGCAGCGTGCGTGGCCTAGGAATACAGTTCATGCCAACTGCCATCTCCTGGCATAGTAAGGTTTGGCTTTTTGCTCTGGCGTTCAGGCGGAGTCGGGGACTAGGTCAGTACATTTTCCTTAGGAAAGGAGAGGCGACAAGATCCGTGCACAGCGCCGGTGTTCTGGGATGGGGATCTGTGGGGACTGTCCACACTTCTTCCCTAAAACCCCTGCCACTATAACGCTGCCACATCTTGGAGGAAGATGGCATCTGACTGCCCTTTATTCCAGGGAGCTTTATCTGCGAGTTCCGGGTATGGCGCCGGGTGGCAAGACCATGTCTGCCCTAGGGACAGGTATCCTTGGAGATGCTGTCCCCTTAGGACAAGAGGCACAGAACATGCCTGCCTTCTGCCCAGACTCCTTCCTCAGAGTGCAGTATGTGCGCCAGCCCTAGTCGTCCCCTCGTGACTTCCTTTAGCCAGGCTTCCGTCTCTACCCACAGGGAACGGGTGACGCTTGTCTTGCCACCACCCCGCTGTTCTCGCCAGGCAGGCTCTCCTGTTTTGCGACTGTTTCCCGACAAGAAGGCCAACGGCTCCTTCTCTTCTCCCGGGGAGGCGTTCTGTTCCTTCCCAAACGTGCTCTTGGGGAGCACGGAGACAGCCGTGTCCCTATATCAAGGCCCTTTCCAGATGTGCATCCACGCTTCTCTCTCAGGCAGTGGGGATGCTAGGGCCAAGAGAATTTCGCTCCATGCGGGTTTCTTCCACCGTGCTGCGGAGACTAGCACAGGCAAGCAGCAGAAGCATCCCACAAACCCGATTCAGATTTCCCAACGAATGCTGTGCTTTCCCAGAGGAGAAGCCTGGGCAAAGAGGCTTTCAATGTATGCTGGTTTCTTCCACCTTTAGACTTGGACTAGGCAAGCATGAGCAGCAGCCAGCAGAACAGACTCTGATTTCTAAGCAAACGGAGATGGTGACACTTGTCTTGCAACCCATCCCGCTGTTCTTGCCATGGCTGGCTCTCATGTTTCATGACTTTTCCTTAAAGCTGATTCCACAGGCTCAACCACGCTTCTCTCTCAGGTAGAGGGGATGCCCGGGCAAAGAGGATTTAACTCCAAGCGGGTTTATTACACCGTGCTTCGGAGACTATTTTCAGTCAAGCGGCATCAGCATGGCACAGAACTGACTCTGATTTCCCAACGATTGCTGTTCTTTCCCAGAGGAGAAGCCTGGGCAAAGAGGCTTTCGCTGTATGCTGGTTTCTCCCACCTTGAGACTTGGCTTAGGCAAGCACGAGCATCAGCCCGCAGAACCGACACTGATTTCTAAGCAAACGGAGATGGTGACACTTGTCTTGCAACCCCTCCCGCTGTTCTTGCCATGGCTGGCTCTCATGTTTCATGACTTTTCCTTAACTCTGATTCCACAGGCTCAACCACGCTTCTCTCTCAGGTAGAGGGGATGCCCGGGCCAAGAGAATTTCGCTCCATTCGGGTTTCTTCCACCGTGCTGCGGAGACTAGCTCAGGCAAGCAGCAGAAGCATCCCACAAACCCGATTCAGATTTCCCAACGAATTCTGTGCTTTCCCAGAAAAGAAGCCTGGGCAAAGAGGCTTTCGCTGTATGCTGGTTTCTTCCACCTTGAGACTTGGCCTAGGAAAGCATGAGCAGCAGGCCGCAGAACCGACAGATTTCTAAGCAAACGGAGAGGGTGACACTTGTCTTGCCACCCGCCCGCTATTCTTTCCTAAGAGGCTCTCTCTTTTCATGACTTTTCCTAAAGCCTTTTCCACAGGCGCAACCACGCTTCTCTCTCAGGTAGAGGGGATGCCCGGGCAAAGAGGATTTCGATCCATGCGGGTTTATTACACCGTGCTTCAGAGACTATGTTCAGGCAAGCGGCATCAGCATCGCACAGAACCGACTCTGATTTCCCTAGGAATGCTGTGCTTTCCTAGAGGGGATGCCCAGGCAAAGAGGCTTGCGCTCTATGCGGGAATTCTCCCACTGTGCTGCCAATACTAGTCTAAAGCAAGCAGCAACAGCAGCCCACAAAACCGACTCTTTTTTCCTAGTGATTGCTATGCTTTCACAGAGGCTTTCCACTTGGCCTGAACCGCACTTTGCTGCTGTTTCCTCAGCAAGGATTTGGGTGTTTGCTCTGTCGCGTCAGGGAAATCGATCTGCGGTAAAGCTGGTGCCTCATGGGATTTGCTTTCCCAGGCTCCATGGTCGCATCCTGGGTTCACCCTTCCAGGGCGAACTACACAGACACAGCCACAAGACTGCAGCAGCGTGCGTGGCCTTGGATGACACTCCATGCCAACTGCCATCTCCTGGGGCAGTAAGGCTTGGCTTTTTGCTCTGGTGTTCAGGCTGACTCAGGGACTAGGCCAGTGCCTTCCCCATAGGAAAGGAGAGGCTACAGGATCCCTGCACAGCGCACATGCACTGGGGTGGGGAGCTGTGGAGGACTGTCCTCACTTCTACCCCGACACACCCCCTGCAACCCCCAACGCTACAACAACTTGGAGGAAGATGGCATCTGACTGCCCTTTCTTCCAGGGAGCTTTATCTGCGAGTTCCGGGTATGGCGCCTGGTGGGAAGCCCATGTCAGCCCTAGGGACAGGTGGCCTTGGAGATGCCGTCCCCTTTGGACAAGAGACACAGAACAGGCCTGCCTTCTGCCCATAATCCTTCCTCAGAGTGGGATATGCGCGCTTGCCCTAGCCGTCCCCTCGTGTCTTCCTTTAGCCAGGCTTCTGTCTCTATGCACAGGGAACGGGTGACGATTGTCTTGCCACCATCCCGCTGTTCTCTCCAGGACAGGCTCTCCTGCTTTGCGACTGTTTCCCGACAACAAGGCCAACGGCTCCTGCACGTCTCCCGGGGAGGTGTTCTGCTCCTTCCCCAGACTTGCTCCTGGGAGCACGGTGACATCCGTGTCCCTATCCTTAAGGCCCTTTCCAGATGTGCATCCATGGTTCTGTCTCAGGCAATGGGGATGCTAGGGCCAAGAGAATTTGGCTCCATTCGGGGTTCTTCCACCGTGCTGCGGAGACTAGCTCAGTCAAGCAGCATAAGCTTATCACAAAGCGACTCAGATTTCCCAACGAATCCTGTGCTTTCCCAGAGGAGAAGCCTGGGCAAAGTGCTGTCTATGGATGGTGGTTTTCCCACCTTGAGACTTGTTCTAGGCAAGCACGAGCAGTAGCACGCAGAAGTGAATCTGATTTCTCAGTATATGGAGAGCGTGACACTTGTCGTGCCAGCTCTCTGCTCTTCTTGCCATGGCAGGCTCTCCTGTTTCATGACCGTTTCAGGACAGCAAGGCCAAGGGCCCCTTCTCTTCTCCTAGATCGACGTGCTACGCCTGGAGCAGCAATGATCCCAGGGAGCACAGTACCAGAAGTTTCCCTTTCCTTAAGGCTGTTTCCACAGGCGGTAACACTCTTCTCTCTCAGGTAGAGGGGATGCCCAGGCAAAGAGGATTACGCTCCATTTGGGTTTATTACACCGTGCTTCGGAGACTCCGTTCATGCAAGCGGCATCAGCATCGCACAGAACCGACTCTGATTTCCCAAAGAATGCTGTGCTTTCCCTGAGGGGATGCCCGGGGAAAAAGGCTTTCTCTCTATGGAGGATACTCCCACCGTGCTGCCAATACTAGGCTAAGGCAAGCAACAACAGCAGCCCACAGGACCGACTCTTTTTTCCTAGCAACTGCTATGCTTTCACAGAGGTTTTCAGTTGGCCTGAACCGCACTTCGCTGCTGCTTCCTCAGCAAGGCTTTGGGCGTTTGCTCTGTCACTTCAGGGAAGTAGATCTGCGGGAGAGCTGGTGCCTCTTCGGTCTTGCTTTCCCGGGCTCCATGGTCGCACCCTGGATTCACCCTGCCACGCCGAACTACGCAGACACAGCCACAACCCTGCAGCAGCGTGCGAGGCCTTGACGACAGTCCATACCAACTTCCATCTAATGGCGTAGTAAGGCTTGGCTTTTTGCTCTGGCGTTCAGGCGTACTTGGGGACTCGTCCAGTGCCTTCCCCTTAGGAGAGGTGAGGTGACAGGATCCTTGCACAGGGCCCGTGTACTGGGATGGGATGCTGTGGGGTACTGTCCCCACTTCTTCCCCGACACACCCCCTGCTACCCGCAAAGCTTCCACATCTTGGAGGAAGATGGCATCTGACTGCCCTTTCTTCCAGGGAGCTGTATCTGCGAGTTCCGGGTATGGCGCCTTGTGGCAGGCCCATGTCTGCCCTAGGGACAAGAGGCTTTGGAGATGCTGTCCCCTTGGGAAAAGAGGCACAGAACAGGCCTGCCGTCTGCCCAGACTACTTCCTCAGAGTGGAGTATGCGCGGCTGCCCTAGCCGTCCCCTCGTTTCTTCTTAAAGCCAGGCTTCCGTCCCTATGCACAGGAAGCGGGTGAGGCTTGTCTTGCCACCATCCCGCTGTTCTCGCCAGGGCAGGCTCTCCAGCTTTGCGACTGTTTCCCGACAACAAGGTCAACGACTCTGTCTCTTATCTGGGGAGGCGTTCTGCTCCTTCCTCAGACTTGCTCTTGGGGAGCACGGTGACAGCCGTGTCCCTATACTTAAGGCCCTTTCCAAATGTGCATCCACGCTTCTCTCACAGGCAATGGGGATTATAGGGCCAAGAGAATTTCAGTCCATGTGGCTTTCTTCCACCGTGCTGCGGAGTCTAGCTCAGGCAAGCAGCAGCAGCAGACCACAAACGCGATTCAGATTTCCCAACGAATGCTGTGCTTTCCCGTAGTAGAAGCCAGGGACAAAGAGGCTTTCGCTCTATGCTGGTTTCTCCCACCTTCAGACTTGGCCTAGGCAAGCAGGAGCAGCAGCTCGCAGAACCGACTCTGATTTCTAAGCAAACGGAGAGAGTGACAATTGTCTTGCCACACGCCGGCTATTTTTTCTAATGCAGGCTCTTCTGTTGCATGACCCTTTCCAGACAGCAAGGCCAAGGGCCCCTACTCTTCTGCTGGAGCAGCGTGGTACGCCTAGGCCAGACATTCTCACAGGGAGCGCAGTGACAGACTTTTCCCTTTCCTTAAGGCTGTATCCACAGGCGCAACCAAGATTCACTCTCAGGTAGAGGGGATGCCCAAGCAAAGAGGGTTTTGCTCCATGCGGGTTTATTACACCGTGCTTCAGAGACTATGTTCAGGCAAGCGGCATCAGCATCGCACAGAACCGACTCTGATTTCCCAAAGAATGCTGTGCTTTCCTAGAGTAGAAGCCTGCGCAAAGAGGTTTTCGCTGTATCCTGGTTTCTCCCACCTTGAGACTTGGCCTAGGCTTGCACGAGCAGCAGCCCGCAGAACCGACTCTGATTGCTAAGGAAAAAGAGAGGGTCAGAAAGGACGAATATCCAACTTTTGTAGCAACATGGACGGGACTGGAAGAGATTATGCTGAGTGAAATCAGTCAAGCAGAGAGAGTCAATTATCATATGGTTTCACTCATTTGTGGAGCATAACCAATAGCATGGAGGACAAGGGGCGTTAGAGAGTAGTAGGGAATTTGGGTAAATTGGAAGGGGAGGTGAACCATGAGAGACTATGGACTCTGAAAAACAGTCTGAGGGGTTTGAAGTGGCGGGGGGTGGGAGGTTGGGGTACCAGGTGGTGGGTATTATAGAGGGCACAGCTTGCATGGAGCACTGGGTGTGGTGAAAAAATAATGAATACTGTTTTTCTGAAAATAAATAAATTGGGGAAAAAAAAAAAAAGAGAGGGTGACATTTGTCTTGCCACCTGCCCGCTATTCTTGCCTATGCGGGCTCTCCTGTTTCATGACTTTTCCTTAAGGCTGATTCCACAGGCGCAACCACGCTTCTCTCTCAGGTTGAGGTGGATACCCAGGCAAAAAGGATTTCACTCCAAGCAGGTTTATTACACCGTGTTTCGGAGGCTATGTTCAGGCAAGCGGCATCAGCATCGCACAGAACCGACTCTGATTTCCGAACGAATGCTGTGCTTTCCCAGAGGAGAAGCCTGGGCAAAGAGGCTTTCATTGTATCCTGGTTTCTCCCAACTTGAGACTTGGCCTAGGCATGCACGAGCTGCAGCCCGCAGAACCGACTCTGATTTCTAAGCAAACGGAGAGGGTGACACTTGTCTTGCCATCCGCCAGCTATTCTTGCCTATGCAGGCACTACTGTTTCATGAATTTCCTAAATGCTGTTTCCACAGGCGCAACCACGTTTCTCTCTCATGTAGAGGGGATGCCTGGGCAAAGTGGATTTCACACCATGCGGTTTTATTACACAGTGTTTCAGAGACTATATTCAGGCAAGCGGCATCAGCATCACACAGAACCGACTCTGATTTCCCAAAGAATGCTGTGCTTTCCTTGAGGGGATGCCCAGGCAAAGAGGCTTTCGCTCTATGTGGGATTTTCCCACCGTGCTGCCAGTACTAGGCTCAAGCAAGCAGCAACATCAACCCACAGAACCGACTCTTTTTTTCCTAGCGATTGTTATGCTTTCGCAGAGGTTTTCAGCTGGGCCTGAACCGTACTTCACTGTTGCTTCCTCAGCAAGGCTTTGGGCGTTTGCTCTGTCGCGTCAGGGAAGTAGATCTGCGGGAGAGCTGGTGCCTCTTGGGCCTTGCTTTCCCGGGCTCCATGGTCGCACCCTGGGTTCACCCTGCCAGGCCGAACTATGCAGACACAGGCTCAAGCCTGAAGCAGTGTGCGTGCCCTAGGATGATACTCCATGCCAACTGCCATCTACTGGCGTAAAAAGGCTTGGCTTTTTGCATTGGCGTTCAGGCGGACTCAGGGACTAGGCCAGTGACTTCACCTTAGGAGAGGAGAGGTGACAGGATCCCTGCACAGCGCCCGTACACTGGGATGGGGAGCTGTGCGGGACTGTCCCCACTTCTTCCCCGAAACACCCCCTGCTACCCCCAACACTGCCATATCTTGGAGGAAGATGGCATCTGACTGCCCTTTCTTCCAGGGACCTGTATCTGCGAATTCCGGGTATGGCACCTGTTGGCAGGCCCACGTCTGCCCTAGGGACAGGTGTCCTTGGAGATGCTGTCCCCTTGGGACAAGAGGCACAGAACAGGCATTCCTTCTGCCCAGACCCCTTCCTCAGAGTGGTGTATGCGCGCCTGCCCTAGACGTCCACTAGTGTCTGCCTTAAGACAGGCTTCCATCTCTCCACACATTGAGCGGGAAACGATTGTCTTGCCACCATCCCGCTGTTCTGACCAGGGCAGGCTCTCCTGCTTTTCGACTGTTTCCCAACAACAAGGCCAACGCTCCTTCTCTTCTCCTATGGAGGCATTCTGCTCCTGGGAGCACGGTGACAGACATTTCCCTATCCTTAAGGCCCTTTCTAAATGTGCATCCACTCTTCTCTCTCAGGTAGTGGGGATGCCAGGGTCAAGCGAATTTCGCTCCATGCATGTTTCTTCCACCGTGCAGTGGAGACTATCTCAGGCAAGCAGCAGCAGCAACCCACAAACCAGATTCAGATTTCCCAACGAATGCTGTGCTTTCCCAGAGGAGAAGCCTGGGCAAAGAAGCTTTCACTGTATGCTATTTTCTCGCACTTTGAGAATTGGCCTAGGCAAGCAGGAGCAGCAGTCTGCAGAAGTGACTCTGATTTCTCAGCAAATGGAGAGGGTGACACTTGTCGTTTCATCTTCCCACTGTTCTTGACATGGCAGGCTCCCCTGTTTCATGACCATTTCCAGACAGCAAGGCCAAGGGCCCCTTCTCTTCTCACGGAGCGGCGTGCTACGCCTGCCCAGCAATGCTCCCAGGGAGCACAGTAACAGACGTTTCCCTTTCCTTAGTACAGTTTCCACAGGCGCACCCACGCTTCTCTCACAGGCAGAGGGGTGCCCAGTATTTCGCTCCATGCGGGTTTTTTACACCGTGCTTCGGAGACTATGTTCAGGCAAGCGGCATCAGCATCGCACAGAACAGACTCTGATTTCCCAAGAATGCTGTGCTTTCCTAGAGGGGATGGCCAGGCAAAGAGGCTTTCGCTCTATGCGGGCTTCTCCCACCATGCTGCCTTACTAGGCTAAAGCAAGCAGCAACAGCAGCCCACAGAACCGACTCTTTTTTCCTATTGATTGCTATGATATCGCAGAGGTATTCAGCTTGGCCTCAACGGCACTTCGCTGCTGCTTCCTCAACAAGGCTTTGGGCGTTTGCGCTGTCACGTCAGGGAAGTAGATCTGCGGGAGAGCTTGTGCGTCTTGGGCCTTGCTTTGCCGGGCTCCGGGGTCGCATCTTGGGTTCACCCTGCCAGGCCGAACTACGCAGACACAGCCACCACGCTGCAGCAGCGTGCATGGCCTAGGATGACTGTCCATCCAACTGCCATCTCCTGCCGTAGTAAGGCTTGGCATTTTACTCTGGCGTTCAGGCGTTCTCGGGGACTAGGCCATTGCCTTCCCCATAGTAGAGGAGAGGCGACAGGATCCCTACACACTGTCCGTGCACTGGGATGGGGAGCTGTGGGAGACTATCCCCACTTCTTCCCCGACATATCTCCAGCCAACCCCAACGCTGCCACATCTTGGAGGAAGATGGCATCTGACTGTCCTTTCTTCCAGGTAGCTGTATCTGCGAGTTCCTGGTGTGTCGCCACGTGGCATTCTCAAGTCTGCCTTAGGGACAGGTGGCCTTGGAGATGCTGTCCCCTTGGGACAAGAGGCACAGAAGAGGCCTGCCTTCTGCCCAGACTCCTTCCTTAGGGTGGAGTAAGCGCGCCTGCCCTAGCCTTCCCCTCGTGTCCTCCTTAAGTCAGGCTTCCGTCTCTACGCACAGGGAGCGGGTGACGATTGTCTTGCCACCATCCCGCTGTTCTCGCCAGGGCAGGCTCTCCTGCTTAGCGACTGTTTCCCGACAACAAGGCCAACGGCTCCTTCTCTTCTCCCGGGGAGGCGTTCTGCTCCTTCCCCAGACTTGCTCTTGGGGAGCACGGTGACAGCCGTGTCCCTATCCTTAAGGCCCTTTCCAGATGTACATGCATGATTCTCTCTCAGGCAGTGGGGATGTTAGGGCCAAGAGAATTTCGCCCATGCGGGTTTCTTCCTCCGTGCTGTGGAGACTAGCTCAGGCAAGCAGCAACAACATTCCACAAAGCGACTCAGATTTCCCAACGAATTCTGTGCTTTCCCAGAGGAGAGGCCTGGGCAAAGAGGCTTTCGCTGTATGGTGGTTTCTCCCACCTTGAGACTTGGCCTAGACAAGCACGAACATCATCCCGCAGAACCGATTCTGATTTCTAAGCAAATGGAGAGGGTGACACTTGTCTTGCCACACACCCGCTGTTCCTGCCATGCCAGGCTCTCCTGTGTCATGACTTTTTTTTAAGGCTGTTTCCACAGGCGCAACCACGCTACTCTCTCAGGTAGAGGAGATGCCCGAAAAAGAGGATTTCACTCCATGCGTGTATATTACACCGTGCTTCGGAGACTATGTTCAGGCAAGCGGCATCTGCATCGCACAGAACTGTCTCTAATTTCCCATAGAATGCTGTGCTTTCCTAGAGGTGATGCCCAGGCAAAGAGGCTTTCGCTTTATGCGGGATTCTCCCACCGTGCTGCCAATACTAGGCTAAAGCAAGCAGTAATAGCAGCCCACAGAACCGACACTTTTTTCCTAGCGATTGCTATGCTTTCTCAGACGTTTTCAGCTTGTCCTGAACCGCACGTCGCTGCTGCTTCCTCAGCAAGGATTTGGGTGTTTGCTCTGTCGCGTCAGGAAATTAGATGTGTGGGAAAGCTGGTGCCTCTTGGGCCTTGCTTCCCAGGCTCCATGGTCGCATCCTGGGTTCACCCTGCCAAGCGAACTATGCAGACACAGCCACAAGCCGGCAGCAGCGTGCGTGACCTAGGAAGACAGTCCATGCCAACTGCCATCTCCTGGCGTAGTAAGGCTTGGCTTTTTGCTCTGGCGTTCATGCAGACTCGGGGACTAGGCCAGTGCCTTTCCCTTAGAAAGGGAGTGGTGACAGGTTCCCTGCACAGCGCCCGTGCACTGGGATGGGGAGCTGTGGGGAACTGTCCCCCTTCTTCCCCGACACACCCCCTGCAACTCCAAATGCTTCCACATCTTGGAAAAGATGGCATCTAACTGCCCTTTCTTCCAGGGAGCTGTATCTACGTGTTCCGGCTATGCGCCTGGTGGCAAGCCCACGTCTGCTCTAGGGACAGGTGGCCTTGGAGATGCTGTCCCCTTGGGACAAGAGGCACAGAACAGGCCTGCCTTCTGCCCAGACTCCTTCCTCAGAGTGGAGTATGCACGCCAGCCCTAGCCGTCCCCACGTGTCTTCCTAAAGCAAGGCTTCTGTCTCTACACACAGGGAGCGTGTGACGCTTGTCTTGCCACCGTCCCGCTGTTCTCTCCAGGGCAATTTCACCTGCTTTGCGACAGTTTCCCGACAACAAGGCCAACGTCTCCTTCTCTTCTCCCGGGGAGGCGTTCTGCTCCTTCCCCAGACTTGCTCTTGGGGAACACGATGACAGCCGTGTCTCTATCGTTAAGGCCCTTTCCAGATGTACATCCACGCTTTTCTTCAGGCAGTGGGGATGCTAAGGCCAAGAGAATTTCGCTCCATGCGGGTTTCTTCGACCGTGGTACAGAGACTAGTTCAGGCAAGAGGCAGCAGCATCCCACAAAGCAACTCAGATTTCCCAACGAATGCTGTGCTTTCCCAGAGGAAAAGCCTGGGCAAAGAGGCTTCGCTCTATGCTGGTTTCTCCCACCTTGAGACTTGGACTAGGCAAGTACGAGCATCAGCCCGCAGAACCATCTCTGATTTCCAAGCAAATGGAGCGGGTGACACATGTCTTGCCACCTGCCCGGTATTCTTGCCAATGCAGGCTCTCCTGTTGCATAACCCTTTCCAGAAAGCAAGGCCAAGGGCCCCTTCCCTTCTCCTGGAGCGGCGAGCTACGCCTGGCCCCAACATGCTCTCAGGGAGCGCAGTGACAGACGTTTAACTTTCCTTAAGTCTGTTTCCACAGGTGCAACCACGCTTCTCTCTCAGGCAGAGGGGATGCCCGGGCAAAGAGGATTTCGCTCCATGCGCGTTTATTACACCGTGCTTAGGAGACTATGTTCAGCAAGCGGCATCATCATCGCACAGAACTGACTGTGATTTCCCAAAGAATGCTGTGCTTTCCTAGAGGGATGCCCAGGCAAAGAGGCTTTCTCTCTATGCGGGATTCTCCCACTGTGCTGCCAATACTAGACTAAGGCAAGCAGAAACAGCAGCCCGTAAAACCGACTCTTTTTTCCTAGCGACTACTATGCTTCCGCAGAGGTTTTCAGCTTGGCTTGAATCGCAGTTCGCTGCTGCTTCCTCATCAAGGCTTTGGGCATTCGCTCTGTCGTGTCAGGGATGTAGATCTGCGGGAGAGCCGGTGCCTCTTGGGCCTTGCTTTCCAGGGCTCCATGTTCGGACCCTGGGATCACCCAGCCAGGCTGAATAACGCAGACACAGGCACAACCCTGCTGCAGCGTGCGTGGCCTAGGATGACACTCCATGTCAACTACCATCTCCTGGCGTAGTAAGGCTTGGCTTTTTGCTCTCGCGTTCAGGCGGACTAGCGGACTAGGCCAGTGCCTTCCCCATAGGAGAGGAGAGGCGACAGGATCCCTGCACAGCGCTCGTGCACTGGGATGGGGAGCAGTGGGGGACTGCCACACTTCGTCCCCGACACACCCCTGCCACCCCCAACGCTGCCACATCTTGGAAGAAGATGGCATCTGACTGCCCTTTCTTCCAGGGAGCTGTATCTGCGAGTTCCGGGTATGGCGCCTGGTGGCAGGACTACGTCTGCCCTACGCACTAGTGGCCGCGGACATGCTGTCCCCTTGGGACAAGAGGCAAGAACAGGCCTGCCGTCTGCCCAGACTCCTTCCGCAGAATGCAGTATGCGCGTCTGCCCTAGCCGTCCCCTCGTGTCTTCCTAAAGCCATTCTTCCTTTCCTACGCACAGGAAGCGGGTGACGCATGTCTTGTAACCGTTCCACTCTTCTGGCCAGGGCAGGCTCTCCTGCTTTGCGACTGTTTCCCGACAACAAGGACAACGGCTCCTTCTCTTCTCCCGGGGAGGCGTTCTGCTCCTTCCCCAGACTTGCTCTTGGGGAGCACGGTGACAGCCATGCCCCTTTCCTTAAGGCCCTTTCCAGATGTGCATCCATCTTCTCTCTCAGGCAGTGGGGATGCTAGGGCCAAGAGAATTTCGCTCCATGCGGTTTTTTCCACCGTGGTGCGGAGTAAAGCTCAGGCAAGCAGCATCAGCATCCCACAAACCCGATTCAGATTTCCCAACGAATGCTGTGCTTTCCCAGAGGAGGAGCCTGGGCAAAGAGGCTTTCACTGATACTGGGTTCTCCCACTTTGAGACTTGGCCTAGGTAAGCAGCAACAGCAGCCCACAGAACCGACTCTTTTTTCCCAGCGACTGCTATGCTTTCCCAGAGGTTTTAGCTTGGCCCGATCCGCACTTCGCTGCTGCTTCTTCAGCAAGGCTTTGGGCACGTGCTCTGTCGCGTCAGGGAAGTAGATCTGCGGGAGAGCTTGTGCCTCTTGGGCCTTGCTTTCCCGGGCTCCATGGTCGCATCCTGGGTTCACCCTGCCAGGCGAACTATGCAGACACAGCCACCAACCTGCAGCAGCGTGCGTGACCTAGAATGACAGTCCATGCCAACTGCCATCTCCTGGCGTAGTAAGGCTTGGCTTTTTGCTCTGGAGTTCAGGCGGACTCGGAGACTAGGCCAGTGCATTCCCCTGAGAAAGGAGAAGCGACAAGATCCCTGCACAGCGCCCGTGCACTGGGATGCGGAGCTGTGGGGGACTGTTTCCACTTCTTCCCCAAACAACCCCCTGCCAACCACAACGCTGTCACATCCTGAGGGAGAAGGAATCTGACTGTCCTTTCTTCCAGGGAGCTGTATCTGCGAGTTCCGGGTATGGCGCCTCGTGGCATGCCCACGTCTGCCCGAGGGACAGATGGCCTTGGAGATGCTGTCCCCTTGGGACAAGAGGCACAGAACAGGCCTGCCTTCAGCCCAGACCCATTATTCAGAGTGGAGTATGCGCGCTTGCCCTACCTGTCCCCTCTTGTCCTCCTTAAGCCAGTCTTCCGTCAATACTCACACAGAGCGGGTGACGATTGTCTTGCCACTATCCCGCTGTTCTCGTCAGGGCAGGCTCTCCTGCTTTGCGAGTGTTTCCTGACAACAAGGCCAACGGCTCCTTCTCTACTCCTGGGGAGGCGTTCTGCTCCTTTCCCAGACTTGCTCGTGGGGAGCACCGTGACAGCCATGTCCCTATCCTTAAGGCCATTTCCAGATGTGCATCCACGCTTCTCTCTCAGGCAGTGGGGATGCTAGGGCCAAGAGAATTTCGCTCCATGTGGGTTTCTTCCACCGTGCTGCGGAGACTAGCTCAGGCAAGCAGCAGCAGCATCCCACAAACCCGATTCAGATTTCCCAATGAATGCTGTGATTTCCCAGGGGAGAAGCCTGGGCAAAGAGGCTTTCACTGTATGGTGGTTTTTCCCACCTTGAGCCTTGGCCTAGGCAAGCACGAGCAGCAGCCCGCAAATTCGACTCTGATTTCTCAGCAAATGGAGTGGGTGACACTTGTCTTGCCACGCACCCGCTATTCTTGCCTATGCAGGCTCTCCTGTTTCATGACTTTTCCGTAAGGCAGTTTCCACAGGCGCAACCATGCTTCTGTCTCAGGTAGAGGGGATGCCCGGGTAAAGAGGATTTCGCTCCATGCGGCTTTATTACACCGTGCTTTGGAGACTATGTTCAGGCAATCGGCATCAGCATCGCACAGAACAGACTCTGATTTCCCAAAGAATGCTGTGCTTTCCCTGAGGCGATGCCCAGGGAAAAAGGCTTTCGCTCTATGCGGGATTCTCCCACCGTGCTGCCAATACTAGGCTAAAGCAAGTAGCAACAGCAGCCTACAGAACCGACTCTTTTTTCCTAGCATTCGCTATGCTTTCGCAGAGGTTTTCAGCTTGGCCTGAACCGCACTACGCTGCTGCTTCTTCAGCAAGGCTTTGGGCATTTACTCTGTCGCATCAGGGAAGTAGATTTGCGGGAGAGCTGGTGCTCCTTGTTCCTTGTATCCCGGGTACCATGATCGCACCCTGGGTTCACACTGCCAGGCCGAACTCGCAGACACAGCCACAAGCCTGCAGCAGCGTGCGTGGCCTCGGATGACAATCCATGCCAACTGCCATCTCCTGGCCCGTACGGCTTGGCTTTTTGCTCTGGCATTCAGGCAGACTCGGGGACAAGGTCATTGCCTTCCCCATAGGAGAGGTGAGGCGACAGGATCCCTGCATACCGACCGTGCACTGGGATGGGAAGCTGTGGGGGACTGTCCCCACTTCTTCCCCGACACACCCCCTGCAAAGCCAAACGCTGCCATATCTTGTAGGAAGATGGCATTTGACTGCCCTTTCTTCCAGGGAGCTGTATCTGCGAGTTCCGGGTATGGCGCCTGGTGGTTGGCCCACGTCTGCCCTAGGGACAGGTGGCCTTGGAGATGCTGTCCCCTTGGGACAAGAGGCACAGAACAGGCCTTCCATCTGCCCAGACTCCTTCCTCAGAATGGAGTTTGCGCGCCTGCCCTAGCCATCCCCTCGTGTCTTCCCTAAGCCAGGCTTCCGTCTCTACGCACAGGGAGCGATTGACGCTTGTCTTGCCACCGTCCCGCTGTTCTCGCCAGGGCAGGCTCTCCTGCTTTGTGACTATTTCCGGACAACAAGGCCCACAGTGCCTTCTCTTCTCCAGGGTAGGCGTTCTGCTCCTTCCCAAGACTTGCTCTTGGGGAGCACGGTGAAAGCCGTGTCCCTTTCATTAAGGCCTTTTCTAGATGTGCATCCACGCTCTCACTCAGGCAGTGGGGATGCTAGGGCCAAGAGACTTTCAATCCATGCGGGTTTCTTCCACCGTGCTGTGGAGACTAGCTGAGGCAAGCAGCAGCAGCATCCCACAAACACGATTGAGATTTTCCAACGAATGCTGTGCTTTCCCAGAGGAGAAGCCTGGGCAAAGAGGCTTTCGCTGTATGCTGGTTTCTCCCACTTGATACATGGCCTAGCATAGCAGAAGCAGCAGCGCGCAGAACCGAGTCTGATTTCTAAGCAAACGGAGAGGGTGAACTTGTCTTCCACCCGCCTGCTATTCTTGGCTATGCAGCCTCTCAGGTTTCAGGACTTTTCCTTAAGGCTGTTTCAACATTCGAAACCACGCTTCACTCTCAGGAAGAGGGGATGCCGGGGAAAGAGGATTTCACTCCATGAGGGTTTATTACACCATGCTTCGGAGACTCTTTTCAGGTAAGCGGCATCAGCATCGCACAGAACCGACTCTGATTTCCCAAAGAATGATGTGCTTTCCTAGAGGGGATGCCCAGGCAAAGAGGCTTTCGCTCTATGCAGGATTCTCCCACCGTGCTGCCAATACAAGGCTAAAGCAAGCAGCAACGGCAGCCCACAGAACCGTCTCTTTTTTCCAAGCGATTGCTATGCTTTCGCAGAAGTTTTCAGATTGTCCCGATCTGTACTTCGCTGTTGCTTCTTCAGCAAGGATTTGGGCATTTGTTATGTCGCGTCAGGAAGTAGATCTGTGGGAGAACTGGTGCATCTTGGGTTTTGCTTTCCCGGGCTCCATTGTC
Source organism: Neogale vison (assembly GCF_020171115.1). Classification (NCBI taxonomy): domain Eukaryota; kingdom Metazoa; phylum Chordata; class Mammalia; order Carnivora; family Mustelidae; genus Neogale; species Neogale vison. The sequence goes on from NC_058104.1 coordinate 44,020,695, forward strand.
GCATCCTGGGTTCACCCTGCCAGGCCTAACTGTGCAGACACAGCCACTACCCTGCAGCAGCGTGCGTGGCCTAGGGTGAGAGTCCATGCAAACGGCCATCTCCTAGCGTAGTAAGGCTTGGCTTTTTACTCTGCCGTTCAGGCGGACTTGGGGACTAGGCCAGTGCCTTCCCCTTAGGAAAGGAGAGGCGACATGATCCGTGCACAGAGCCCGTGCCCTGGGATGGGGAGCTGTGGGGGACTGTCCACACTTCTTCCCCGACACACCCCCTGCCACCCCCATAATTGCCCCATCTTGGAGGAAGATGGCATCTGACTGCCCTTTCTTCCAGGGAGCTGTATCTGCGAGTTCCGGGTATGGAGCCTGGTGGCAAGCCCCTGTATGCCCTAGGGACAGGTGTCCGTGGAGATGCTGTCCCCTTGGGACATGAGACACAGAACTGGCCTGCCGTCTTCCCAGACTCCTTCCTCAGAGTGTCGTATGCACGCCTGCCCTAGACGTCCCCTCCTGTTTTCCTAAAGCCAGGCTTCCATCTCTACGCACAGTGAGCCGGTGACGCTTGTCTTGCCACCCTCCCGCTGTACTCCCCAGGGCAGGCTCTCCTGCTTTGCGACTATTTCCCGACAACAAGGCCAACGGCTCCTTCTCTGTCCTGGGGAGGCGTTCTGCTCCTTCCCCAGACTTGCTCTTGGGGAGCACGGTGACAGCCGTGTCCCTATCCTTAAGGCCCTTTCAAGATATGCATCCACGCTTCTCTCGCAGGCAGTGGGGATGCTAGGGCCAAGAGAATTTCGCTCCATGCGAGTTTCTTCCACCGTGCTACGGAGACTAGCTCAGGCAAGCAGCAGCAACAGCCCCCAAACCCGATTCAGATTTCCCAACGAATGCTGTGCTTTCCCAGAGGAGAAGCCTGGGAAAAGAGGTTGTAACTATATGCTAATTTCTCCCACCTTGAGACTTGGCCTAGGCAAGCATGAGCAGTAGCCCACAGAACGGACTCTGATTTCTAAGCAAACGGAGAGGGTGACACTTGTCTTGCCAAACGCCCGCTGTTCTTTCCATGGCAGGCTCTCCTGTTTCATGACTTTTCCTTAAGGCTGATTCCACAGGCGCAACCACGCTTCTCTCCCGGGTAGAGCAAATGCCCGGGCAAAGAGGATTTCACTCCAAGCGGGTTTATTACACCATGCTTCGGAGACTATGTTCAGGCAAGAGGCATCAGCATCGCACAGAACCGACTCTGATTTCCCAACGAATGCTGTGCTTTCCCTGAGGTGAAGTCTGGGCAAAGAGGCTTTCGCTGTATGCTGGTTTCTCCCACCTTGAGACTTGGCCTAGGCAAGCAAGAGCAGCAGGGTGCAGAACCGACTCTGATTTCTAAGCAAACGGAGAGGGTGACCCTTGTTTTGCACCCGCCCGCTATTCTTGCCTATGCAGGCTCTCCTGTTAAATGACTTTTCCTTAAGGCTGTTTCCACAGGCGCAACCACGCTTCTCTCTCACGCAGAGGGGATGCCCGGGCAAAGAGGATTTCGCTGCATGCGGGTTTATTACACCGTTCTTCGGAGACTATGTTCAGGCAAGCGGCATCAGCATCGCACAGAACCGACTCTGATTTCCCAAAGAATGCTGTGCTTTCCTAGAGGGGATGCCCAGGCAAAGAGGCTTTTGCTCTATGCGGGATTCTCCCACCGTGCTGCCAATACTAGGCTAAAGCAAGTAGCAACAGCAGCCCACTGATCTGACTCTATTTTCCTAGCCACTGCTATGCTTTCACAGAGGTTTTCAGCTTGGCCTGAAACTCTCTTCGCTGTTGCTTCTTCAGAAAGGCTTTAGGCGTTTGCTCTGTTGCGTCAGGGAAATAGATCTGCGGTAGAGCTGGTGCCTCTTGGTCCTTGCTTTCCCGGGCTCCATGGTCGCATCCTGGGTTCACCATGCCAGGGCGAACTACGCAGACACAGCCACAGGACTGCAGCTTTGTGCGTGGCCTAGGATGACAGTCCATGCCAACTGCCATCTCCTGGTGTAGTAAGGCTTGGCTTTTTGCTCTGGCGTACAGGCGGATTTGGGGACTAGGCCAGTGCCTTCCCCTTAGGAAAGGATAGGCGACACGATCCCTGCACAGCGCCCGTGCACTAGGATGGGGATCTGTGGAGGACTGTCGCCACTTCTTGCCCCACACACCCCTGCCAACCCCAACGCTGCCACATCTTGTAGGAAGATGGCATCTAACTGCCCTTTCTTCCAGGGAGCTCTGTCTACGAGTTCCGGTTATGAAGCCTGGCGGCAAGCCCACGAATGCCCTAGGGAAAGGTGGCCTTGGAGATGCTGTCCCCTTGGGTCAAGAGTCACGGAACAGGCCTGCCTTCTGCTCAGACTCCTTCCTCAGACTGGAGTATGCACGCCAGCCCAAGCCATCCCTTCGTGTCTTCCTAAACCAAGGCTTCTGTCTCTACGTACAGGGAGCGGGTGACGATTGTCTTGCCACCGTCCCGCTGTTCTCGCCAGGGCGGGCACTCCTGCTTCATTACTTTTCCTTAGGCTTTTTCCACAGGGGCAACCATGCCTCTCTCTCAGGAAGAGGGGATGCCCGGGCAAAGAGGATTTTGCTCCATGCGGGTTTATTACACTGTGCTTCGGAGACTATGTTAGGCAAGCGGCATCAGCATCGCACAGAACCGACTCTGATTTCCCAAAGAGTGCTGTGCTTTCCTAGAGGGAATGCCCAGGCAAAGAGGCTTTTGCTCTATGCAGGTTCCTTCAACCGTGCTGCCAATACTAGGCTAAAGCAAGCAGCAACAGCAGCCCACAGAACCGACTCTTTTTTCCTAGCCCCTGCTATGCTTTCGCAGAGGTTTTCAGTTGGCCTGAACCGCACTTTGCTGCTGCCTCCTCACCAAGGCTTTGGGCGTTTGCTCTGTCGCTGCAGGGAAGTAGATCTGCGGGAAAGCTGGTGCCTCTTGGCCTTGCTTTCCCGAGCTCCATGGTCGCACCCTGGGTTCACCCTGCTAGGCCGAACTATGCAGACACATCCACAACCTGCAGCAGCGTACATGGCCTAGGATGACACTCCATGCCAAATGCTATCTAATGGCGTAGTAAGCCGTGGCTTTTTGCTCCGGCGTTCAGGCGGACACGGGGACTAGGCCAGTGCCTTCCCCTTAGTAGAGTAGAGGCGACAGGATCCCTGCAGAAGGCCCGTGTACCGGGATGGGGAGCTGTGAGGGACTGTCCCCACTTCTTCCCCGACACACCCCCTGCTACCCCCAACGCTGCCACATCTTGGAGGAAGATGGCATCTGACTGCCTTTTCTTCCAGGGAGCTGTATCTGCGAGTTCCGAGTATGGCGCCTGGTGGAAGGCCCACGTCTGCCCTAGGGACAGGTGGCCTTGGAGATGCTGTCGCCTTGGGACAAAAGTCACAGAACAGGCCTGCCATCTTCCCAGACTCCTTCCTCAGAGTGGAGTATGCGCGTCTGCCCTAGCCGTCCACTCGTGTCTTCCTAAAGCCAGGCTTCCATCACTACACACAGGAAGCGGCTGACGCATGTCTTGTCACCGTCCTGCTGTTCTCACCAGTGCGGGCTCTCCTTCTTTGCGACTGTTTCGTGAAAACAAGGCCAACGGCTCCTCTTCTCCTGGGGAGACGCTCTGTTCCTTCCCCCGACTTGCTCTTGGGGAGCACGGTGACAACCATATCCCTTTCCTTAAGGCCCTTGCCATATGAGCATCCATGCTTCTCTCTCAGGCAGTGGGGATGCTAGGGCCAAGAGAATTTCAGTCCATGCGGGTTTCTTATACCTTGCTGCGGAGACTAGCTCAGGCAAGCAGCAGCCGCATCCCACAAACCCTATTCAGATTTCCCAACGAATTCTGTGCTTTACCATAGTAGAAGCCGGGGACAAAGAGGCATTTGCTATATGCTCGTTTCTCCCATACTCAGACTTGGCCTAGGTAAGCAGGAGCAGCAGCCCACAGAATCGACTCTGATTTCTAAGCAAATGGAGAGGGTGACACCTGTCTTGCCACCCGCCCGCTATTCTTTCCTATGCTGGCTCTCCTGTCATGACTTTCCTTAAGGCTGTTTTCACAGGCGCAACCACGCTTCTCTCTCAGGCAGAGGGGATGCCTGGGCAAAGAGTATTTGGCTCCATGCGGGTTTATTACACCACGCTTCGGAGACTAAGTTCAGCCACGTGGCATCAGGATCACACAGAACCGACTCTGATTTCCCAAAGAATGCTGTGCTTTCCGAGAGGTGATGCCCAGGCAAAGAGGATTTCGCTCTATGCGGGATTCTCCCACCGTGCTGCCAGTACTAGGCTAAAGCAAGCAACAACAGCACCCCACAGAACCGACTCTTTTTTCCTACCGATTGCCATGATTCTGCAGAGGTTTTCAGCTTGGCCTGAACCGCACTTCGCTGCTTCTTACTCAGCAAGGCTTTGGGCGTATGCTCTGTCGCGTCTGGGAAGTAGATCTGCGTGAGAGCTGGTGCCTCTTGGGCCTTGCTTTCCCGGGCTCCATGGTGGCACACTGGATTCAGCCTACCAGGCCTAACTACGCAGACACAGGCACCATCCTCCAGCAGCGTGTGTGGCCTAGGATGACACTCCATCCCAACTGCCATCTCCTGGTGTAGTAAGGCTTGGCTTTTAGCTCTGGCGTTCAGGCAGACTCGGGGACTAAGCCAGTGCCTTCCCCATAGGAGAGGAGAGGCGACAGGATCCCTGCACAGGGCGCGTACACTGGGATGGGGAGCTGTGGGGGACTGTCCACACTTATTCCCCGACACACCGGCTGCCACCCACAACGCTGCCACATCTTGGAGGAAGATGGCATCTGACTGCCCTTTCTTCCAGGTACCTGTCTGCGAGTTCAGGGTATGGCAAACAAGATGGTATGGCAAACGGAGATGGTGACACTTGTCTTGCAACCCCTCCCGCTGTTCTTGCCATGGCTGGCTCTCATGTTTCATGACTTTTCCTTAAAGCTGATTCCACAGGCTCAACCACGCTTCTCTCTCAGGTAGAGGGGATGCCCGGGCAAAGAGGATTTCGATCCATGCGGGTTTATTACACCGTGCTTCGGAGACAATGTTCAGTCAAGCGGCATCAGCATGGCACAGAACTGACTCTGATTTCCCAACGATTGCTGTTCTTTCCCAGAGGAGAAGCCTGGGCAAAGAGGCTTTCGCTGTATGCTGGTTTCTCCCACCTTGAGACTTGGCTTAGGCAAGCACGAGCATCAGCCCGCAGAACCGACACTGATTTCTAAGCAAACGGAGATGGTGACACTTGTCTTGCAACCCCTCCCGCTGTTCTTGCCATGGCTGGCTCTCATGTTTCATGACTTTTCCTTAACGCTGATTCCACAGGCTCAACCACGCTTCTCTCTCAGGTAGAGGGGATGCCCGGGCCAAGAGAATTTCGCTCCATGCGGGTTTCTTCCACCGTGCTGCGGAGACTAGCTCAGGCAAGCAGCAGAAGCATCCCACAAACCCGATTCAGATTTCCCAACGAATTCTGTGCTTTCCCAGAAAAGAAGCCTGGGCAAAGAGGCTTTCGCTGTATGCTGGTTTCTTCCACCTTGAGACTTGGCCTAGGAAAGCATGAGCAGCAGGCCGCAGAACCGACAGATTTCTAAGCAAACGGAGAGGGTGACACTTGTCTTGCCACCCGCCCGCTATTCTTTCCTAAGAGGCTCTCTCTTTTCATGACTTTTCCTAAAGCCTTTTCCACAGGCGCAACCACGCTTCTCTCTCAGGTAGAGGGGATGCCCGGGCAAAGAGGATTTCGATCCATGCGGGTTTATTACACCGTGCTTCAGAGACTATGTTCAGGCAAGCGGCATCAGCATCGCACAGAACCGACTCTGATTTCCCAAGGAATGCTGTGCTTTCCTAGAGGGGATGCCCAGGCAAAGAGGCTTGCGCTCTATGCGGGAATTCTCCCACTGTGCTGCCAATACTAGTCTAAAGCAAGCAGCAACAGCAGCCCACAAAACCGACTCTTTTTTCCTAGCGATTGCTATGCTTTCACAGAGGCTTTCCGCTTGGCCTGAACCGCACTTTGCTGCTGTTTCCTCAGCAAGGATTTGGGTGTTTGCTCTGTCGCGTCAGGGAAGTCGATCTGCGGTAAAGCTGGTGCCTCTTGGGATTTGCTTTCCCGGGCTCCATGGTCGCATCCTGGGTTCACCCTTCCAGGGCGAACTACAAGACACAGCCACAAGACTGCAGCAGCGTGCGTGGCCTTGGATGACACTCCATGCCAACTGCCATCTCCTGGGGCAGTAAGGCTTGGCTTTTTGCTCTTGTGTTCAGGCTGACTCAGGGACTAGGCCAGTGCCTTCCCCATAGGAAAGGAGAGGCAACAGGATCCCTGCACAGCGCACATGCACTGGGGTGGGGAGCTGTGGAGGACCGTCCTCACTTGTACCCCGACACACCCCCTGCCACCCCCAACGCTACCACATCTTGGAATAAGATGGCATCTGACTGCCCTTTCTTCCAGGGAGCTTTATCTGCGAGTTCCGGGTATGGCGCCTGGTGGGAAGCCCATGTCTGCCCTAGGGACATGTATCCTTGGAGATGCTGTCCCCTTGGGACAAGAGGCACAGAACAGGCCTGCCTTCTGCCCAGACTCCTTCCTCAGAGTGCAGTATGTGCGCCAGCCCTAGCCGTCCCCTCGTGTCTTCCTTTAGCCAGGCTTCCGTCTCTACGCACAGGGAACGGTTGACGCTTGTATTGCCACCACCCCGCTGTTCTCGCCAGGCAGGCTCTCCTGTTTTGCGACTGTTTCCCGTCAAGAAGGCCAACAGCTCCTTCTCTTCTCCCGGGGAGGCGTTCTGTTCCTTCCCAAACGTGCTCTTGGGGAGCACGGAGACAGCCGTGTCCCTATATTAAGGCCCTTTCCAGATGTGCATCCACGCTTCTCTCTCATGCAGTCGGGATGCTAGGGCCAAGAGAATTTCGCTCCATGCGGGTTTCTTCCACCGTGCTGCGGAGACTAGCTCAGGCAAGCAGCAGAAGCATCCCACAAACCCGATTCAGATTTCCCAACGAATTCTGTGCTTTCCCAGAGGAGAAGCCTGGGCAAAGAGGCTTTCAATGTATGCTGGTTTCTTCCACCTTGAGACTTGGCCTAGGAAAGCACGAGAGCAGCCCGCAGAACCGACAGATTTCTAAGCAAACGGAGAGGGTGACACTTGTCTTGCCACCCGCCCGCTATTCTTTCCTAAGAGGCTCTCTCTTTTCATGACTTTTCCTAAAGCCTTTTCCACAGGCGCAACCACGCTTCTCTCTCAGGTAGAGGGGATGCCCGGGCAAAGAGGATTTCGATCCATGCGGGTTTATTACACCGTGCTTCAGAGACTATGTTCAGGCAAGCGGCATCAGCATCGCACAGAACCGACTCTGATTTCCCAAGGAATGCTGTGCTTTCCTAGAGGGGATGCCCAGGCAAAGAGGCTTGCGCTCTATGCGGGAATTCTCCCACTGTGCTGCCAATACTAGTCTAAAGCAAGCAGCAACAGCAGCCCACAAAACCGACTCTTTTTTCCTAGTGATTGCTATGCTTTCACAGAGGCTTTCCACTTGGCCTGAACCGCACTTTGCTGCTGTTTCCTCAGCAAGGATTTGGGTGTTTGCTCTGTCGCGTCAGGGAAGTCGATCTGCGGTAAAGCTGGCGCCTCTTGGGATTTGCTTTCCCGGGCTCCATGGTCGCATCCTGGGTTCACCCTTCCAGGGCGAACTACACAGACACAGCCACAAGACTGCAGCAGCGTGCGTGGCCTTGGATGACACTCCATGCCAACTGCCATCTCCTGGGGCAGTAAGGCTTGGCTTTTTGCTCTGGTGTTCAGGCTGACTCAGGGACTAGGCCAGTGCCTTCCCCATAGGAAAGGAGAGGCTACAGGATCCCTGCACAGCGCACATGCACTGGGGTGGGGAGCTGTGGAGGACTGTCCTCACTTCTACCCCGACACACCCCCTGCAACCCCCAACGCTACAACAACTTGGAGGAAGATGGCATCTGACTGCCCTTTCTTCCAGGGAGCTTTATCTGCGAGTTCCGGGTATGGCGCCTGGTGGGAAGCCCATGTCAGTCCTAGGGACAGGTGGCCTTGGAGATGCCGTCCCCTTTGGACAAGAGACACAGAACATGCCTGCCTTCTGCCCATAATCCTTCCTCAGAGTGGGATATGCGCGCTTGCCCTAGGCGTCCCCTCGTGTCTTCCTTTAGCCAGGCTTCTGTCTCTACGCACAGGGAACGGGTGACGATTGTCTTGCCACCATCCCGCTGTTCTCTCCAGGACAGGCTCTCCTGCTTTGCGACTGTTTCCCGACAACAAGGCCAACGGCTCCTTCACGTCTCCCGGGGAGGTGTTCTGCTCCTTCCCCAGACTTACTCCTGGGAGCACGGTGACATCCGTGTCCCTATCCTTAAGGCCCTTTCCAGATGTGCATCCATGGTTCTGTCTCAGGCAATGGGGATGCTAGGGCCAAGAGAATTTGGCTCCATTCGGGGTTCTTCCACCGTGCTGCGGAGACTAGCTCAGTCAAGCAGCATAAGCTTATCACAAAGCGACTCAGATTTCCCAACGAATCCTGTGCTTTCCCAGAGGAGAAGCCTGGGCAAAGTGCTGTCTATGGATGGTGGTTTTCCCACCTTGAGACTTGTTCTAGGCAAGCACGAGCAGTAGCACGCAGAAGTGAATCTGATTTCTCAGTATATGGAGAGCGTGACACTTGTCGTGCCAGCTCTCTGCTCTTCTTGCCATGGCAGGCTCTCCTGTTTCATGACCGTTTCAGGACAGCAAGGCCAAGGGCCCCTTCTCTTCTCCTAGATCGACGTGCTACGCCTGGAGCAGCAATGATCCCAGGGAGCACAGTACCAGAAGTTTCCCTTTCCTTAAGGCTGTTTCCACAGGCGGTAACACTCTTCTCTCTCAGGTAGAGGGGATGCCCAGGCAAAGAGGATTACGCTCCATTCGGGTTTATTACACCGTGCTTCGGAGACTCTGTTCATGCAAGCGGCATCAGCATCGCACAGAACCGACTCTGATTTCCCAAAGAATGCTGTGCTTTCCCTGAGGGGATGCCCGGGGAAAAAGGCTTTCTCTCTATGGAGGATACTCCCACCGTGCTGCCAATACTAGGCTAAGGCAAGCAGCAACAGCAGCCCACAGGACCGACTCTTTTTTCCTAGCGACTGCTATGCTTTCACAGAGGTTTTCAGTTGGCCTGAACCGCACTTCGCTGCTGCTTCCTCAGCAAGGCTTTGGGCGTTTGCTCTGTCACTTCAGGGAAGTAGATCTGCGGGAGAGCTGGTGCCTCTTCGGTCTTGCTTTCCCGGGCTCCATGGTCGCACCCTGGATTCACCATGCCACGCCGAACTACGCAGACACAGCCACAACCCTGCAGCAGCGTGCGAGGCCTTGACGACAGTCCATACCAACTTCCATCTAATGGCGTAGTAAGGCTTGGCTTTTTGCTCTGGCGTTCAGGCGTACTTGGGGACTCGTCCAGTGCCTTCCCCTTAGGAGAGGTGAGGTGACAGGATCCTTGCACAGGGCCCGTGTACTGGGATGGGGTGCTGTGGGGTACTGTCCCCACTTCTTCCCCGACACACCCCCTGCTACCCGCAAAGCTTCCACATCTTGGAGGAAGATGGCATCTGACTGCCCTTTCTTCCAGGGAGCTGTATCTGCGAGTTCCGGGTATGGCGCCTTGTGGCAGGCCCATGTCTGCCCTAAGGACAAGAGGCTTTGGAGATGCTGTCCCCTTGGGAAAAGAGGCACAGAACAGGCCTGCCGTCTGCCCAGACTACTTCCTCAGAGTGGAGTATGCGCGGCTGCCCTAGCCGTCCCCTCGTTTCTTCCTAAAGCCAGGCTTCCGTCCCTATGCACAGGAAGCGGTTGAGGCTTGTCTTGCCACCATCCCGCTGTTCTCGCCAGGGCAGGCTCTCCAGCTTTGCGACTGTTTCCCGACAACAAGGTCAACGACTCTGTCTCTTCTCTGGGGAGGCGTTCTGCTCCTTCCCCAGACTTGCTCTTGGGGAGCACGGTGACAGCCGTGTCCCTATCCTTAAGGCCCTTTCCAAATGTGCATCCACGCTTCTCTCACAGGCAATGGGGATTATAGGGCCAAGAGAATTTCAGTCCATGTGGCTTTCTTCCACCGTGCTGCGGAGTCTAGCTCAGGCAAGCAGCAGCAGCAGACCACAAACGCGATTCAGATTTCCCAACGAATGCTGTGCTTTCCCGTAGTAGAAGCCAGGGACAAAGAGGCTTTCGCTCTATGCTGGTTTCTCCCACCTTCAGACTTGGCCTAGGCAAGCAGGAGCAGCAGCTCGCAGAACCGACTCTGATTTCTAAGCAAACGGAGAGAGTGACAATTGTCTTGCCACACGCCCGCTATTTTTTCCAATGCAGGCTCTTCTGTTGCATGACCCTTTCCAGACAGCAAGGCCAAGGGCCCCTACTCTTCTGCTGGAGCAGCGTGGTACGCCTAGGCCAGACATTCTCACAGGGAGCGCAGTGACAGACTTTTCCCTTTCCTTAAGGCTGTATCCACAGGCGCAACCAAGATTCACTCTCAGGTAGAGGGGATGCCCAAGCAAAGAGGGTTTTGCTCCATGCGGGTTTATTACACCGTGCTTCAGAGACTATGTTCAGGCAAGCGGCATCAGCATCGCACAGAACCGACTCTGATTTCCCAAAGAATGCTGTGCTTTCCTAGAGTAGAAGCCTGCGCAAAGAGGTTTTCGCTGTATCCTGGTTTCTCCCACCTTGAGACTTGGCCTAGGCTTGCACGAGCAGCAGCCCGCAGAACCGACTCTGATTGCTAAGGAAAAAGAGAGGGTGACATTTGTCTTGCCACCTGCCCGCTATTCTTGCCTATGCGGGCTCTCTTGTTTCATGACTTTTCCTTAAGGCTGATTCCACAGGCGCAACCACGCTTCTCTCTCAGGTTGAGGTGGATACCCAGGCAAAAAGGATTTCACTCCAAGCAGGTTTATTACACCGTGTTTCGGAGGCTATGTTCAGGCAAGCGGCATCAGCATCGCACAGAACCGACTCTGATTTCCGAACGAATGCTGTGCTTTCCCAGAGGAGAAGCCTGGGCAAAGAGGCTTTCATTGTATCCTGGTTTCTCCCAACTTGAGACTTGGCCTAGGCATGCACGAGCTGCAGCCCGCAGAACCGACTCTGATTTCTAAGCAAACGGAGAGGGTGACACTTGTCTTGCCATCCGCCAGCTATTCTTGCCTATGCAGGCACTACTGTTTCATGAATTTCCTAAATGCTGTTTCCACAGGCGCAACCACGTTTCTCTCTCATGTAGAGGGGATGCCTGGGCAAAGTGGATTTCACACCATGCGGTTTTATTACACAGTGTTTCAGAGACTATATTCAGGCAAGCGGCATCAGCATCACACAGAACCGACTCTGATTTCCCAAAGAATGCTGTGCTTTCCTAGAGGGGATGCCCAGGCAAAGAGGCTTTCGCTCTATGTGGGATTTTCCCACCGTGCTACCAGTACTAGGCTCAAGCAAGCAGCAACATCAACCCACAGAACCGACTCTTTTTTTCCTAGCGATTGTTATGCTTTCGCAGAGGTTTTCAGCTGGGCCTGAACCGTACTTCACTGTTGCTTCCTCAGCAAGGCTTTGGGCGTTTGCTCTGTCGCGTCAGGGAAGTAGATCTGCGGGAGAGCTGGTGCCTCTTGGGCCTTGCTTTCCCGGGCTCCATGGTCGCACCCTGGGTTCACCCTGCCAGGCCGAACTATGCAGACACAGGCTCAAGCCTGAAGCAGTGTGCGTGCCCTAGGATGATACTCCATGCCAACTGCCATCTACTGGCGTAAAAAGGCTTGGCTTTTTGCATTGGCGTTCAGGCGGACTCAGGGACTAGGCCAGTGACTTCACCTTAGGAGAGGAGAGGTGACAGGATCCCTGCACAGCGCCCGTACACTGGGATGGGGAGCTGTGCGGGACTGTCCCCACTTCTTCCCCGAAACACCCCCTGCTACCCCCAACACTGCCATATCTTGGAGGAAGATGGCATCTGACTGCCCTTTCTTCCAGGGACCTGTATCTGCGAATTCCGGGTATGGCACCTGTTGGCAGGCCCACGTCTGCCCTAGGGACAGGTGTCCTTGGAGATGCTGTCCCCTTGGGACAAGAGGCACAGAACAGGCATTCCTTCTGCCCAGACCCCTTCCTCAGAGTGGTGTATGCGCGCCTGCCCTAGACGTCCACTAGTGTCTGCCTTAAGACAGGCTTCCGTCTCTCCACACATTGAGCGGGAAACGATTGTCTTGACACCATCCCGCTGTTCTGACCAGGGCAGGCTCTCCTGCTTTTCGACTGTTTCCCAACAACAAGGCCAACGCTCCTTCTCTTCTCCTATGGAGGCATTCTGCTCCTGGGAGCACGGTGACAGACATTTCCCTATCCTTAAGGCCCTTTCTAAATGTGCATCCACTCTTCTCTCTCAGGTAGTGGGGATGCCAGGGTCAAGAGAATTTCGCTCCATGCATGTTTCTTCCACCGTGCAGTGGAGACTATCTCAGGCAAGCAGCAGCAGCAACCCACAAACCAGATTCAGATTTCCCAACGAATGCTGTGCTTTCCCAGAGGAGAAGCCTGGGCAAAGATGCTTTCGCTGTATGCTATTTTCTCGCACTTTGAGAATTGGCCTAGGCAAGCAGGAGCAGCAGTCTGCAGAAGTGACTCTGATTTCTCAGCAAATGGAGAGGGTGACACTTGTCGTTTCATCTTCCCACTGTTCTTGACATGGCAGGCTCCCCTGTTTCATGACCATTTCCAGACAGCAAGGCCAAGGGCCCCTTCTCTTCTCACGGAGCGGCGTGCTACGCCTGCCCAGCAATGCTCCCAGGGAGCACAGTAACAGACGTTTCCCTTTCCTTAGTACAGTTTCCACAGGCGCACCCACGCTTCTCTCACAGGCAGAGGGGTGCCCAGTATTTCGCTCCATGCGGGTTTTTTACACCGTGCTTCGGAGACTATGTTCAGGCAAGCGGCATCAGCATCGCACAGAACAGACTCTGATTTCCCAAGAATGCTGTGCTTTCCTAGAGGGGATGGCCAGGCAAAGAGGCTTTCGCTCTATGCGGGCTTCTCCCACCATGCTGCCTTACTAGGCTAAAGCAAGCAGCAACAGCAGCCCACAGAACCGACTCTTTTTTCCTATTGATTGCTATGATATCGCAGAGGTATTCAGCTTGGCCTCAACGGCACTTCGCTGCTGCTTCCTCAACAAGGCTTTGGGCGTTTGCGCTGTCACGTCAGGGAAGTAGATCTGCGGGAGAGCTTGTGCGTCTTGGGCCTTGCTTTGCCGGGCTCCGGGGTCGCATCTTGGGTTCACCCTGCCAGGCCGAACTACGCAGACACAGCCACCACGCTGCAGCAGCGTGCATGGCCTAGGATGACTGTCCATCCAACTGCCATCTCCTGCCGTAGTAAGGCTTGGCATTTTACTCTGGCGTTCAGGCGTTCTCGGGGACTAGGCCATTGCCTTCCCCATAGTAGAGGAGAGGCGACAGGATCCCTACACACTGTCCGTGCACTGGGATGGGGAGCTGTGGGAGACTATCCCCACTTCTTCCCCGACATATCTCCAGCCAACCCCAACGCTGCCACATCTTGGAGGAAGATGGCATCTGACTGTCCTTTCTTCCAGGTAGCTGTATCTGCGAGTTCCTGGTGTGTCGCCACGTGGCATTCTCAAGTCTGCCTTAGGGACAGGTGGCCTTGGAGATGCTGTCCCCTTGGGACAAGAGGCACAGAAGAGGCCTGCCTTCTGCCCAGACTCCTTCCTTAGGGTGGAGTAAGCGCGCCTGCCCTAGCCTTCCCCTCGTGTCTTCCTTAAGTCAGGCTTCCGTCTCTACGCACAGGGAGCGGGTGACGATTGTCTTGCCACCATCCCGCTGTTCTCGCCAGGGCAGGCTCTCCTGCTTAGCGACTGTTTCCCGACAACAAGGCCAACGGCTCCTTCTCTTCTCCCGGGGAGGCGTTCTGCTCCTTCCCCAGACTTGCTCTTGGGGAGCACGGTGACAGCCGTGTCCCTATCCTTAAGGCCCTTTCCAGATGTACATGCATGATTCTCTCTCAGGCAGTGGGGATGTTAGGGCCAAGAGAATTTCGCCCATGCGGGTTTCTTCCTCCGTGCTGTGGAGACTAGCTCAGGCAAGCAGCAACAACATTCCACAAAGCGACTCAGATTCCCCAACGAATTCTGTGCTTTCCCAGAGGAGAGGCCTGGGCAAAGAGGCTTTCGCTGTATGGTGGTTTCTCCCACCTTGAGACTTGGCCTAGACAAGCACGAACATCATCCCGCAGAACCGATTCTGATTTCTAAGCAAATGGAGAGGGTGACACTTGTCTTGCCACACACCCGCTGTTCCTGCCATGCCAGGCTCTCCTGTGTCATGACTTTTTTTTAAGGCTGTTTCCACAGGCGCAACCACGCTACTCTCTCAGGTAGAGGAGATGCCCGAAAAAGAGGATTTCACTCCATGCGTGTATATTACACCGTGCTTCGGAGACTATGTTCAGGCAAGCGGCATCTGCATCGCACAGAACTGTCTCTAATTTCCCATAGAATGCTGTGCTTTCCTAGAGGTGATGCCCAGGCAAAGAGGCTTTCGCTTTATGCGGGATTCTCCCACCGTGCTGCCAATACTAGGCTAAAGCAAGCAGTAATAGCAGCCCACAGAACCGACACTTTTTTCCTAGCGATTGCTATGCTTTCTCAGACGTTTTCAGCTTGTCCTGAACCGCACGTCGCTGCTGCTTCCTCAGCAAGGATTTGGGTGTTTGCTCTGTCGCGTCAGGAAATTAGATGTGTGGGAAAGCTGGTGCCTCTTGGGCCTTGCTTCCCAGGCTCCATGGTCGCATCCTGGGTTCACCCTGCCAAGCGAACTATGCAGACACAGCCACAAGCCGGCAGCAGCGTGCGTGACCTAGGAAGACAGTCCATGCCAACTGCCATCTCCTGGCGTAGTAAGGCTTGGCTTTTTGCTCTGGCGTTCATGCAGACTCGGGGACTAGGCCAGTGCCTTTCCCTTAGAAAGGGAGTGGTGACAGGTTCCCTGCACAGCGCCCGTGCACTGGGATGGGGAGCTGTGGGGAACTGTCCCCCTTCTTCCCCGACACACCCCCTGCAACTCCAAATGCTTCCACATCTTGGAAAAGATGGCATCTAACTGCCCTTTCTTCCAGGGAGCTGTATCTACGTGTTCCGGCTATGCGCCTGGTGGCAAGCCCACGTCTGCTCTAGGGACAGGTGGCCTTGGAGATGCTGTCCCCTTGGGACAAGAGGCACAGAACAGGCCTGCCTTCTGCCCAGACTCCTTCCTCAGAGTGGAGTATGCACGCCAGCCCTAGCCGTCCCCACGTGTCTTCCTAAAGCAAGGCTTCTGTCTCTACACACAGGGAGCGTGTGACGCTTGTCTTGCCACCGTCCCGCTGTTCTCTCCAGGGCAATTTCACCTGCTTTGCGACAGTTTCCCGACAACAAGGCCAACGTCTCCTTCTCTTCTCCCGGGGAGGCGTTCTGCTCCTTCCCCAGACTTGCTCTTGGGGAACACGATGACAGCCGTGTCTCTATCGTTAAGGCCCTTTCCAGATGTACATCCACGCTTTTCTTCAGGCAGTGGGGATGCTAAGGCCAAGAGAATTTCGCTCCATGCGGGTTTCTTCGACCGTGGTACAGAGACTAGTTCAGGCAAGAGGCAGCAGCATCCCACAAAGCAACTCAGATTTCCCAACGAATGCTGTGCTTTCCCAGAGGAAAAGCCTGGGCAAAGAGGCTTCGCTCTATGCTGGTTTCTCCCACCTTGAGACTTGGACTAGGCAAGTACGAGCATCAGCCCGCAGAACCATCTCTGATTTCCAAGCAAATGGAGCGGGTGACACATGTCTTGCCACCTGCCCGGTATTCTTGCCAATGCAGGCTCTCCTGTTGCATAACCCTTTCCAGAAAGCAAGGCCAAGGGCCCCTTCCCTTCTCCTGGAGCGGCGAGCTACGCCTGGCCCCAACATGCTCTCAGGGAGCGCAGTGACAGACGTTTAACTTTCCTTAAGTCTGTTTCCACAGGTGCAACCACGCTTCTCTCTCAGGCAGAGGGGATGCCCGGGCAAAGAGGATTTCGCTCCATGCGCGTTTATTACACCGTGCTTAGGAGACTATGTTCAGCAAGCGGCATCATCATCGCACAGAACTGACTGTGATTTCCCAAAGAATGCTGTGCTTTCCTAGAGGGATGCCCAGGCAAAGAGGCTTTCTCTCTATGCGGGATTCTCCCACTGTGCTGCCAATACTAGACTAAGGCAAGCAGAAACAGCAGCCCGTAAAACCGACTCTTTTTTCCTAGCGACTACTATGCTTCCGCAGAGGTTTTCAGCTTGGCTTGAATCGCAGTTCGCTGCTGCTTCCTCATCAAGGCTTTGGGCATTCGCTCTGTCGTGTCAGGGATGTAGATCTGCGGGAGAGCCGGTGCCTCTTGGGCCTTGCTTTCCAGGGCTCCATGTTCGGACCCTGGGATCACCCAGCCAGGCTGAATAACGCAGACACAGGCACAACCCTGCTGCAGCGTGCGTGGCCTAGGATGACACTCCATGTCAACTACCATCTCCTGGCGTAGTAAGGCTTGGCTTTTTGCTCTCGCGTTCAGGCGGACTAGCGGACTAGGCCAGTGCCTTCCCCATAGGAGAGGAGAGGCGACAGGATCCCTGCACAGCGCTCGTGCACTGGGATGGGGAGCAGTGGGGGACTGCCACACTTCGTCCCCGACACACCCCTGCCACCCCCAACGCTGCCACATCTTGGAAGAAGATGGCATCTGACTGCCCTTTCTTCCAGGGAGCTGTATCTGCGAGTTCCGGGTATGGCGCCTGGTGGCAGGACTACGTCTGCCCTACGCACTAGTGGCCGCGGACATGCTGTCCCCTTGGGACAAGAGGCAAGAACAGGCCTGCCGTCTGCCCAGACTCCTTCCGCAGAATGCAGTATGCGCGTCTGCCCTAGCCGTCCCCTCGTGTCTTCCTAAAGCCATTCTTCCTTTCCTACGCACAGGAAGCGGGTGACGCATGTCTTGTAACCGTTCCACTCTTCTGGCCAGGGCAGGCTCTCCTGCTTTGCGACTGTTTCCCGACAACAAGGACAACGGCTCCTTCTCTTCTCCCGGGGAGGCGTTCTGCTCCTTCCCCAGACTTGCTCTTGGGGAGCACGGTGACAGCCATGCCCCTTTCCTTAAGGCCCTTTCCAGATGTGCATCCATCTTCTCTCTCAGGCAGTGGGGATGCTAGGGCCAAGAGAATTTCGCTCCATGCGGTTTTTTCCACCGTGTTGCGGAGTAAAGCTCAGGCAAGCAGCATCAGCATCCCACAAACCCGATTCAGATTTCCCAACGAATGCTGTGCTTTCCCAGAGGAGGAGCCTGGGCAAAGAGGCTTTCACTGATACTGGGTTCTCCCACTTTGAGACTTGGCCTAGGTAAGCAGCAACAGCAGCCCACAGAACCGACTCTTTTTTCCCAGCGACTGCTATGCTTTCCCAGAGGTTTTAGCTTGGCCCGATCCGCACTTCGCTGCTGCTTCTTCAGCAAGGCTTTGGGCACGTGCTCTGTCGCGTCAGGGAAGTAGATCTGCGGGAGAGCTTGTGCCTCTTGGGCCTTGCTTTCCCGGGCTCCATGGTCGCATCCTGGGTTCACCCTGCCAGGCGAACTATGCAGACACAGCCACCAACCTGCAGCAGCGTGCGTGACCTAGAATGACAGTCCATGCCAACTGCCATCTCCTGGCGTAGTAAGGCTTGGCTTTTTGCTCTGGAGTTCAGGCGGACTCGGAGACTAGGCCAGTGCATTCCCCTGAGAAAGGAGAAGCGACAAGATCCCTGCACAGCGCCCGTGCACTGGGATGCGGAGCTGTGGGGGACTGTTTCCACTTCTTCCCCAAACAACCCCCTGCCAACCACAACGCTGTCACATCCTGAGGGAGAAGGAATCTGACTGTCCTTTCTTCCAGGGAGCTGTATCTGCGAGTTCCGGGTATGGCGCCTCGTGGCATGCCCACGTCTGCCCGAGGGACAGATGGCCTTGGAGATGCTGTCCCCTTGGGACAAGAGGCACAGAACAGGCCTGCCTTCAGCCCAGACCCATTATTCAGAGTGGAGTATGCGCGCTTGCCCTACCTGTCCCCTCTTGTCCTCCTTAAGCCAGTCTTCCGTCAATACTCACACAGAGCGGGTGACGATTGTCTTGCCACTATCCCGCTGTTCTCGTCAGGGCAGGCTCTCCTGCTTTGCGAGTGTTTCCTGACAACAAGGCCAACGGCTCCTTCTCTACTCCTGGGGAGGCGTTCTGCTCCTTTCCCAGACTTGCTCGTGGGGAGCACCGTGACAGCCATGTCCCTATCCTTAAGGCCATTTCCAGATGTGCATCCACGCTTCTCTCTCAGGCAGTGGGGATGCTAGGGCCAAGAGAATTTCGCTCCATGTGGGTTTCTTCCACCGTGCTGCGGAGACTAGCTCAGGCAAGCAGCAGCAGCATCCCACAAACCCGATTCAGATTTCCCAATGAATGCTGTGATTTCCCAGGGGAGAAGCCTGGGCAAAGAGGCTTTCACTGTATGGTGGTTTTTCCCACCTTGAGCCTTGGCCTAGGCAAGCACGAGCAGCAGCCCGCAAATTCGACTCTGATTTCTCAGCAAATGGAGTGGGTGACACTTGTCTTGCCACGCACCCGCTATTCTTGCCTATGCAGGCTCTCCTGTTTCATGACTTTTCCGTAAGGCAGTTTCCACAGGCGCAACCATGCTTCTGTCTCAGGTAGAGGGGATGCCCGGGTAAAGAGGATTTCGCTCCATGCGGCTTTATTACACCGTGCTTTGGAGACTATGTTCAGGCAATCGGCATCAGCATCGCACAGAACAGACTCTGATTTCCCAAAGAATGCTGTGCTTTCCCTGAGGCGATGCCCAGGGAAAAAGGCTTTCGCTCTATGCGGGATTCTCCCACCGTGCTGCCAATACTAGGCTAAAGCAAGTAGCAACAGCAGCCTACAGAACCGACTCTTTTTTCCTAGCATTCGCTATGCTTTCGCAGAGGTTTTCAGCTTGGCCTGAACCGCACTACGCTGCTGCTTCTTCAGCAAGGCTTTGGGCATTTACTCTGTCGCATCAGGGAAGTAGATTTGCGGGAGAGCTGGTGCTCCTTGTTCCTTGTATCCCGGGTACCATGATCGCACCCTGGGTTCACACTGCCAGGCCGAACTCGCAGACACAGCCACAAGCCTGCAGCAGCGTGCGTGGCCTCGGATGACAATCCATGCCAACTGCCATCTCCTGGCCCGTACGGCTTGGCTTTTTGCTCTGGCATTCAGGCAGACTCGGGGACAAGGTCATTGCCTTCCCCATAGGAGAGGTGAGGCGACAGGATCCCTGCATACCGACCGTGCACTGGGATGGGAAGCTGTGGGGGACTGTCCCCACTTCTTCCCCGACACACCCCCTGCAAAGCCAAACGCTGCCATATCTTGTAGGAAGATGGCATTTGACTGCCCTTTCTTCCAGGGAGCTGTATCTGCGAGTTCCGGGTATGGCGCCTGGTGGTTGGCCCACGTCTGCCCTAGGGACAGGTGGCCTTGGAGATGCTGTCCCCTTGGGACAAGAGGCACAGAACAGGCCTTCCATCTGCCCAGACTCCTTCCTCAGAATGGAGTTTGCGCGCCTGCCCTAGCCATCCCCTCGTGTCTTCCCTAAGCCAGGCTTCCGTCTCTACGCACAGGGAGCGATTGACGCTTGTCTTGCCACCGTCCCGCTGTTCTCGCCAGGGCAGGCTCTCCTGCTTTGTGACTATTTCCGGACAACAAGGCCCACAGTGCCTTCTCTTCTCCAGGGTAGGCGTTCTGCTCCTTCCCAAGACTTGCTCTTGGGGAGCACGGTGAAAGCCGTGTCCCTTTCATTAAGGCCTTTTCTAGATGTGCATCCACGCTCTCACTCAGGCAGTGGGGATGCTAGGGCCAAGAGACTTTCAATCCATGCGGATTTCTTCCACCGTGCTGTGGAGACTAGCTGAGGCAAGCAGCAGCAGCATCCCACAAACACGATTGAGATTTTCCAACGAATGCTGTGCTTTCCCAGAGGAGAAGCCTGGGCAAAGAGGCTTTCGCTGTATGCTGGTTTCTCCCACTTGATACATGGCCTAGCATAGCAGAAGCAGCAGCGCGCAGAACCGAGTCTGATTTCTAAGCAAACGGAGAGGGTGAACTTGTCTTCCACCCGCCTGCTATTCTTGGCTATGCAGCCTCTCAGGTTTCAGGACTTTTCCTTAAGGCTGTTTCAACATTCGAAACCACGCTTCACTCTCAGGAAGAGGGGATGCCGGGGAAAGAGGATTTCACTCCATGAGGGTTTATTACACCATGCTTCGGAGACTCTTTTCAGGTAAGCGGCATCAGCATCGCACAGAACCGACTCTGATTTCCCAAAGAATGATGTGCTTTCCTAGAGGGGATGCCCAGGCAAAGAGGCTTTCGCTCTATGCAGGATTCTCCCACCGTGCTGCCAATACAAGGCTAAAGCAAGCAGCAACGGCAGCCCACAGAACCGTCTCTTTTTTCCAAGCGATTGCTATGCTTTCGCAGAGGTTTTCAGATTGTCCCGATCTGTACTTCGCTGTTGCTTCTTCAGCAAGGATTTGGGCATTTGTTATGTCGCGTCAGGAAGTAGATCTGTGGGAGAACTGGTGCATCTTGGGTTTTGCTTTCCCGGGCTCCATTGTCGCATCCTGGGTTCACCCTGCCAGGCCTAACTGTGCAGACACAGCCACTACCCTGCAGCAGCGTGCGTGGCCTAGGGTGAGAGTCCATGCAAACGGCCATCTCCTAGCGTAGTAAGGCTTGGCTTTTTACTCTGCCGTTCAGGCGGACTTGGGGACTAGGCCAGTGCCTTCCCCTTAGGAAAGGAGAGGCGACATGATCCGTGCACAGAGCCCGTGCCCTGGGATGGGGAGCTGTGGGGGACTGTCCACACTTCTTCCCCGACACACCCCCTGCCACCCCCATAATTGCCCCATCTTGGAGGAAGATGGCATCTGACTGCCCTTTCTTCCAGGGAGCTGTATCTGCGAGTTCCGGGTATGGAGCCTGGTGGCAAGCCCCTGTATGCCCTAGGGACAGGTGTCCGTGGAGATGCTGTCCCCTTGGGACATGAGACACAGAACTGGCCTGCCGTCTTCCCAGACTCCTTCCTCAGAGTGTCGTATGCACGCCTGCCCTAGACGTCCCCTCCTGTTTTCCTAAAGCCAGGCTTCCATCTCTACGCACAGTGAGCCGGTGACGCTTGTCTTGCCACCCTCCCGCTGTACTCCCCAGGGCAGGCTCTCCTGCTTTGCGACTATTTCCCGACAACAAGGCCAACGGCTCCTTCTCTGTCCTGGGGAGGCGTTCTGCTCCTTCCCCAGACTTGCTCTTGGGGAGCACGGTGACAGCCGTGTCCCTATCCTTAAGGCCCTTTCAAGATATGCATCCACGCTTCTCTCGCAGGCAGTGGGGATGCTAGGGCCAAGAGAATTTCGCTCCATGCGAGTTTCTTCCACCGTGCTACGGAGACTAGCTCAGGCAAGCAGCAGCAACAGCCCCCAAACCCGATTCAGATTTCCCAACGAATGCTGTGCTTTCCCAGAGGAGAAGCCTGGGAAAAGAGGTTGTAACTATATGCTAATTTCTCCCACCTTGAGACTTGGCCTAGGCAAGCATGAGCAGTAGCCCACAGAACGGACTCTGATTTCTAAGCAAACGGAGAGGGTGACACTTGTCTTGCCAAACGCCCGCTGTTCTTTCCATGGCAGGCTCTCCTGTTTCATGACTTTTCCTTAAGGCTGATTCCACAGGCGCAACCACGCTTCTCTCCCGGGTAGAGCAAATGCCCG
The DNA here is from genome assembly GCF_020171115.1 of Neogale vison. Lineage (NCBI taxonomy): Eukaryota > Metazoa > Chordata > Mammalia > Carnivora > Mustelidae > Neogale > Neogale vison. Next base: position 44,042,652 of record NC_058104.1, read on the forward strand.
GGCAAAGAGGATTTCACTCCAAGCGGGTTTATTACACCATGCTTCGGAGACTATGTTCAGGCAAGAGGCATCAGCATCGCACAGAACCGACTCTGATTTCCCAACGAATGCTGTGCTTTCCCTGAGGTGAAGTCTGGGCAAAGAGGCTTTCGCTGTATGCTGGTTTCTCCCACCTTGAGACTTGGCCTAGGCAAGCAAGAGCAGCAGGGTGCAGAACCGACTCTGATTTCTAAGCAAACGGAGAGGGTGACCCTTGTTTTGCACCCGCCCGCTATTCTTGCCTATGCAGGCTCTCCTGTTAAATGACTTTTCCTTAAGGCTGTTTCCACAGGCGCAACCACGCTTCTCTCTCACGCAGAGGGGATGCCCGGGCAAAGAGGATTTCGCTGCATGCGGGTTTATTACACCGTTCTTCGGAGACTATGTTCAGGCAAGCGGCATCAGCATCGCACAGAACCGACTCTGATTTCCCAAAGAATGCTGTGCTTTCCTAGAGGGGATGCCCAGGCAAAGAGGCTTTTGCTCTATGCGGGATTCTCCCACCGTGCTGCCAATACTAGGCTAAAGCAAGTAGCAACAGCAGCCCACTGATCTGACTCTATTTTCCTAGCCACTGCTATGCTTTCACAGAGGTTTTCAGCTTGGCCTGAAACTCTCTTCGCTGTTGCTTCTTCAGAAAGGCTTTAGGCGTTTGCTCTGTTGCGTCAGGGAAATAGATCTGCGGTAGAGCTGGTGCCTCTTGGTCCTTGCTTTCCCGGGCTCCATGGTCGCATCCTGGGTTCACCATGCCAGGGCGAACTACGCAGACACAGCCACAGGACTGCAGCTTTGTGCGTGGCCTAGGATGACAGTCCATGCCAACTGCCATCTCCTGGTGTAGTAAGGCTTGGCTTTTTGCTCTGGCGTACAGGCGGATTTGGGGACTAGGCCAGTGCCTTCCCCTTAGGAAAGGATAGGCGACACGATCCCTGCACAGCGCCCGTGCACTAGGATGGGGATCTGTGGAGGACTGTCGCCACTTCTTGCCCCACACACCCCTGCCAACCCCAACGCTGCCACATCTTGTAGGAAGATGGCATCTAACTGCCCTTTCTTCCAGGGAGCTCTGTCTACGAGTTCCGGTTATGAAGCCTGGCGGCAAGCCCACGAATGCCCTAGGGAAAGGTGGCCTTGGAGATGCTGTCCCCTTGGGTCAAGAGTCACGGAACAGGCCTGCCTTCTGCTCAGACTCCTTCCTCAGACTGGAGTATGCACGCCAGCCCAAGCCATCCCTTCGTGTCTTCCTAAACCAAGGCTTCTGTCTCTACGTACAGGGAGCGGGTGACGATTGTCTTGCCACCGTCCCGCTGTTCTCGCCAGGGCGGGCACTCCTGCTTCATTACTTTTCCTTAGGCTTTTTCCACAGGGGCAACCATGCCTCTCTCTCAGGAAGAGGGGATGCCCGGGCAAAGAGGATTTTGCTCCATGCGGGTTTATTACACTGTGCTTCGGAGACTATGTTAGGCAAGCGGCATCAGCATCGCACAGAACCGACTCTGATTTCCCAAAGAGTGCTGTGCTTTCCTAGAGGGAATGCCCAGGCAAAGAGGCTTTTGCTCTATGCAGGTTCCTTCAACCGTGCTGCCAATACTAGGCTAAAGCAAGCAGCAACAGCAGCCCACAGAACCGACTCTTTTTTCCTAGCCCCTGCTATGCTTTCGCAGAGGTTTTCAGTTGGCCTGAACCGCACTTTGCTGCTGCCTCCTCACCAAGGCTTTGGGCGTTTGCTCTGTCGCTGCAGGGAAGTAGATCTGCGGGAAAGCTGGTGCCTCTTGGCCTTGCTTTCCCGAGCTCCATGGTCGCACCCTGGGTTCACCCTGCTAGGCCGAACTATGCAGACACATCCACAACCTGCAGCAGCGTACATGGCCTAGGATGACACTCCATGCCAAATGCTATCTAATGGCGTAGTAAGCCGTGGCTTTTTGCTCCGGCGTTCAGGCGGACACGGGGACTAGGCCAGTGCCTTCCCCTTAGTAGAGTAGAGGCGACAGGATCCCTGCAGAAGGCCCGTGTACCGGGATGGGGAGCTGTGAGGGACTGTCCCCACTTCTTCCCCGACACACCCCCTGCTACCCCCAACGCTGCCACATCTTGGAGGAAGATGGCATCTGACTGCCTTTTCTTCCAGGGAGCTGTATCTGCGAGTTCCGAGTATGGCGCCTGGTGGAAGGCCCACGTCTGCCCTAGGGACAGGTGGCCTTGGAGATGCTGTCGCCTTGGGACAAAAGTCACAGAACAGGCCTGCCATCTTCCCAGACTCCTTCCTCAGAGTGGAGTATGCGCGTCTGCCCTAGCCGTCCACTCGTGTCTTCCTAAAGCCAGGCTTCCATCACTACACACAGGAAGCGGCTGACGCATGTCTTGTCACCGTCCTGCTGTTCTCACCAGTGCGGGCTCTCCTTCTTTGCGACTGTTTCGTGAAAACAAGGCCAACGGCTCCTCTTCTCCTGGGGAGACGCTCTGTTCCTTCCCCCGACTTGCTCTTGGGGAGCACGGTGACAACCATATCCCTTTCCTTAAGGCCCTTGCCATATGAGCATCCATGCTTCTCTCTCAGGCAGTGGGGATGCTAGGGCCAAGAGAATTTCAGTCCATGCGGGTTTCTTATACCTTGCTGCGGAGACTAGCTCAGGCAAGCAGCAGCCGCATCCCACAAACCCTATTCAGATTTCCCAACGAATTCTGTGCTTTACCATAGTAGAAGCCGGGGACAAAGAGGCATTTGCTATATGCTCGTTTCTCCCATACTCAGACTTGGCCTAGGTAAGCAGGAGCAGCAGCCCACAGAATCGACTCTGATTTCTAAGCAAATGGAGAGGGTGACACCTGTCTTGCCACCCGCCCGCTATTCTTTCCTATGCTGGCTCTCCTGTCATGACTTTCCTTAAGGCTGTTTTCACAGGCGCAACCACGCTTCTCTCTCAGGCAGAGGGGATGCCTGGGCAAAGAGTATTTGGCTCCATGCGGGTTTATTACACCACGCTTCGGAGACTAAGTTCAGCCACGTGGCATCAGGATCACACAGAACCGACTCTGATTTCCCAAAGAATGCTGTGCTTTCCGAGAGGTGATGCCCAGGCAAAGAGGATTTCGCTCTATGCGGGATTCTCCCACCGTGCTGCCAGTACTAGGCTAAAGCAAGCAACAACAGCACCCCACAGAACCGACTCTTTTTTCCTACCGATTGCCATGATTCTGCAGAGGTTTTCAGCTTGGCCTGAACCGCACTTCGCTGCTTCTTACTCAGCAAGGCTTTGGGCGTATGCTCTGTCGCGTCTGGGAAGTAGATCTGCGTGAGAGCTGGTGCCTCTTGGGCCTTGCTTTCCCGGGCTCCATGGTGGCACACTGGATTCAGCCTACCAGGCCTAACTACGCAGACACAGGCACCATCCTCCAGCAGCGTGTGTGGCCTAGGATGACACTCCATCCCAACTGCCATCTCCTGGTGTAGTAAGGCTTGGCTTTTAGCTCTGGCGTTCAGGCAGACTCGGGGACTAAGCCAGTGCCTTCCCCATAGGAGAGGAGAGGCGACAGGATCCCTGCACAGGGCGCGTACACTGGGATGGGGAGCTGTGGGGGACTGTCCACACTTATTCCCCGACACACCGGCTGCCACCCACAACGCTGCCACATCTTGGAGGAAGATGGCATCTGACTGCCCTTTCTTCCAGGTACCTGTCTGCGAGTTCAGGGTATGGCAAACAAGATGGTATGGCAAACGGAGATGGTGACACTTGTCTTGCAACCCCTCCCGCTGTTCTTGCCATGGCTGGCTCTCATGTTTCATGACTTTTCCTTAAAGCTGATTCCACAGGCTCAACCACGCTTCTCTCTCAGGTAGAGGGGATGCCCGGGCAAAGAGGATTTCGATCCATGCGGGTTTATTACACCGTGCTTCGGAGACAATGTTCAGTCAAGCGGCATCAGCATGGCACAGAACTGACTCTGATTTCCCAACGATTGCTGTTCTTTCCCAGAGGAGAAGCCTGGGCAAAGAGGCTTTCGCTGTATGCTGGTTTCTCCCACCTTGAGACTTGGCTTAGGCAAGCACGAGCATCAGCCCGCAGAACCGACACTGATTTCTAAGCAAACGGAGATGGTGACACTTGTCTTGCAACCCCTCCCGCTGTTCTTGCCATGGCTGGCTCTCATGTTTCATGACTTTTCCTTAACGCTGATTCCACAGGCTCAACCACGCTTCTCTCTCAGGTAGAGGGGATGCCCGGGCCAAGAGAATTTCGCTCCATGCGGGTTTCTTCCACCGTGCTGCGGAGACTAGCTCAGGCAAGCAGCAGAAGCATCCCACAAACCCGATTCAGATTTCCCAACGAATTCTGTGCTTTCCCAGAAAAGAAGCCTGGGCAAAGAGGCTTTCGCTGTATGCTGGTTTCTTCCACCTTGAGACTTGGCCTAGGAAAGCATGAGCAGCAGGCCGCAGAACCGACAGATTTCTAAGCAAACGGAGAGGGTGACACTTGTCTTGCCACCCGCCCGCTATTCTTTCCTAAGAGGCTCTCTCTTTTCATGACTTTTCCTAAAGCCTTTTCCACAGGCGCAACCACGCTTCTCTCTCAGGTAGAGGGGATGCCCGGGCAAAGAGGATTTCGATCCATGCGGGTTTATTACACCGTGCTTCAGAGACTATGTTCAGGCAAGCGGCATCAGCATCGCACAGAACCGACTCTGATTTCCCAAGGAATGCTGTGCTTTCCGAGAGGGGATGCCCAGGCAAAGAGGCTTGCGCTCTATGCGGGAATTCTCCCACTGTGCTGCCAATACTAGTCTAAAGCAAGCAGCAACAGCAGCCCACAAAACCGACTCTTTTTTCCTAGCGATTGCTATGCTTTCACAGAGGCTTTCCGCTTGGCCTGAACCGCACTTTGCTGCTGTTTCCTCAGCAAGGATTTGGGTGTTTGCTCTGTCGCGTCAGGGAAGTCGATCTGCGGTAAAGCTGGTGCCTCTTGGGATTTGCTTTCCCGGGCTCCATGGTCGCATCCTGGGTTCACCCTTCCAGGGCGAACTACAAGACACAGCCACAAGACTGCAGCAGCGTGCGTGGCCTTGGATGACACTCCATGCCAACTGCCATCTCCTGGGGCAGTAAGGCTTGGCTTTTTGCTCTTGTGTTCAGGCTGACTCAGGGACTAGGCCAGTGCCTTCCCCATAGGAAAGGAGAGGCAACAGGATCCCTGCACAGCGCACATGCACTGGGGTGGGGAGCTGTGGAGGACCGTCCTCACTTGTACCCCGACACACCCCCTGCCACCCCCAACGCTACCACATCTTGGAATAAGATGGCATCTGACTGCCCTTTCTTCCAGGGAGCTTTATCTGCGAGTTCCGGGTATGGCGCCTGGTGGGAAGCCCATGTCTGCCCTAGGGACATGTATCCTTGGAGATGCTGTCCCCTTGGGACAAGAGGCACAGAACAGGCCTGCCTTCTGCCCAGACTCCTTCCTCAGAGTGCAGTATGTGCGCCAGCCCTAGCCGTCCCCTCGTGTCTTCCTTTAGCCAGGCTTCCGTCTCTACGCACAGGGAACGGTTGACGCTTGTATTGCCACCACCCCGCTGTTCTCGCCAGGCAGGCTCTCCTGTTTTGCGACTGTTTCCCGTCAAGAAGGCCAACAGCTCCTTCTCTTCTCCCGGGGAGGCGTTCTGTTCCTTCCCAAACGTGCTCTTGGGGAGCACGGAGACAGCCGTGTCCCTATATTAAGGCCCTTTCCAGATGTGCATCCACGCTTCTCTCTCAGGCAGTCGGGATGCTAGGGCCAAGAGAATTTCGCTCCATGCGGGTTTCTTCCACCGTGCTGCGGAGACTAGCTCAGGCAAGCAGCAGAAGCATCCCACAAACCCGATTCAGATTTCCCAACGAATTCTGTGCTTTCCCAGAGGAGAAGCCTGGGCAAAGAGGCTTTCAATGTATGCTGGTTTCTTCCACCTTGAGACTTGGCCTAGGAAAGCACGAGAGCAGCCCGCAGAACCGACAGATTTCTAAGCAAACGGAGAGGGTGACACTTGTCTTGCCACCCGCCCGCTATTCTTTCCTAAGAGGCTCTCTCTTTTCATGACTTTTCCTAAAGCCTTTTCCACAGGCGCAACCACGCTTCTCTCTCAGGTAGAGGGGATGCCCGGGCAAAGAGGATTTCGATCCATGCGGGTTTATTACACCGTGCTTCAGAGACTATGTTCAGGCAAGCGGCATCAGCATCGCACAGAACCGACTCTGATTTCCCAAGGAATGCTGTGCTTTCCTAGAGGGGATGCCCAGGCAAAGAGGCTTGCGCTCTATGCGGGAATTCTCCCACTGTGCTGCCAATACTAGTCTAAAGCAAGCAGCAACAGCAGCCCACAAAACCGAATCTTTTTTCCTAGTGATTGCTATGCTTTCACAGAGGCTTTCCACTTGGCCTGAACCGCACTTTGCTGCTGTTTCCTCAGCAAGGATTTGGGTGTTTGCTCTGTCGCGTCAGGGAAGTCGATCTGCGGTAAAGCTGGTGCCTCTTGGGATTTGCTTTCCCGGGCTCCATGGTCGCATCCTGGGTTCACCCTTCCAGGGCGAACTACACAGACACAGCCACAAGACTGCAGCAGCGTGTGTGGCCTTGGATGACACTCCATGCCAACTGCCATCTCCTGGGGCAGTAAGGCTTGGCTTTTTGCTCTGGTGTTCAGGCTGACTCAGGGACTAGGCCAGTGCCTTCCCCATAGGAAAGGAGAGGCTACAGGATCCCTGCACAGCGCACATGCACTGGGGTGGGGAGCTGTGGAGGACTGTCCTCACTTCTACCCCGACACACCCCCTGCAACCCCCAACGCTACAACAACTTGGAGGAAGATGGCATCTGACTGCCCTTTCTTCCAGGGAGCTTTATCTGCGAGTTCCGGGTATGGCGCCTGGTGGGAAGCCCATGTCAGTCCTAGGGACAGGTGGCCTTGGAGATGCCGTCCCCTTTGGACAAGAGACACAGAACATGCCTGCCTTCTGCCCATAATCCTTCCTCAGAGTGGGATATGCGCGCTTGCCCTAGGCGTCCCCTCGTGTCTTCCTTTAGCCAGGCTTCTGTCTCTACGCACAGGGAACGGGTGACGATTGTCTTGCCACCATCCCGCTGTTCTCTCCAGGACAGGCTCTCCTGCTTTGCGACTGTTTCCCGACAACAAGGCCAACGGCTCCTTCACGTCTCCCGGGGAGGTGTTCTGCTCCTTCCCCAGACTTACTCCTGGGAGCACGGTGACATCCGTGTCCCTATCCTTAAGGCCCTTTCCAGATGTGCATCCATGGTTCTGTCTCAGGCAATGGGGATGCTAGGGCCAAGAGAATTTGGCTCCATTCGGGGTTCTTCCACCGTGCTGCGGAGACTAGCTCAGTCAAGCAGCATAAGCTTATCACAAAGCGACTCAGATTTCCCAACGAATCCTGTGCTTTCCCAGAGGAGAAGCCTGGGCAAAGTGCTGTCTATGGATGGTGGTTTTCCCACCTTGAGACTTGTTCTAGGCAAGCACGAGCAGTAGCACGCAGAAGTGAATCTGATTTCTCAGTATATGGAGAGCGTGACACTTGTCGTGCCAGCTCTCTGCTCTTCTTGCCATGGCAGGCTCTCCTGTTTCATGACCGTTTCAGGACAGCAAGGCCAAGGGCCCCTTCTCTTCTCCTAGATCGACGTGCTACGCCTGGAGCAGCAATGATCCCAGGGAGCACAGTACCAGAAGTTTCCCTTTCCTTAAGGCTGTTTCCACAGGCGGTAACACTCTTCTCTCTCAGGTAGAGGGGATGCCCAGGCAAAGAGGATTACGCTCCATTCGGGTTTATTACACCGTGCTTCGGAGACTCTGTTCATGCAAGCGGCATCAGCATCGCACAGAACCGACTCTGATTTCCCAAAGAATGCTGTGCTTTCCCTGAGGGGATGCCCGGGGAAAAAGGCTTTCTCTCTATGGAGGATACTCCCACCGTGCTGCCAATACTAGGCTAAGGCAAGCAGCAACAGCAGCCCACAGGACCGACTCTTTTTTCCTAGCGACTGCTATGCTTTCACAGAGGTTTTCAGTTGGCCTGAACCGCACTTCGCTGCTGCTTCCTCAGCAAGGCTTTGGGCGTTTGCTCTGTCACTTCAGGGAAGTAGATCTGCGGGAGAGCTGGTGCCTCTTCGGTCTTGCTTTCCCGGGCTCCATGGTCGCACCCTGGATTCACCATGCCACGCCGAACTACGCAGACACAGCCACAACCCTGCAGCAGCGTGCGAGGCCTTGACGACAGTCCATACCAACTTCCATCTAATGGCGTAGTAAGGCTTGGCTTTTTGCTCTGGCGTTCAGGCGTACTTGGGGACTCGTCCAGTGCCTTCCCCTTAGGAGAGGTGAGGTGACAGGATCCTTGCACAGGGCCCGTGTACTGGGATGGGGTGCTGTGGGGTACTGTCCCCACTTCTTCCCCGACACACCCCCTGCTACCCGCAAAGCTTCCACATCTTGGAGGAAGATGGCATCTGACTGCCCTTTCTTCCAGGGAGCTGTATCTGCGAGTTCCGGGTATGGCGCCTTGTGGCAGGCCCATGTCTGCCCTAAGGACAAGAGGCTTTGGAGATGCTGTCCCCTTGGGAAAAGAGGCACAGAACAGGCCTGCCGTCTGCCCAGACTACTTCCTCAGAGTGGAGTATGCGCGGCTGCCCTAGCCGTCCCCTCGTTTCTTCCTAAAGCCAGGCTTCCGTCCCTATGCACAGGAAGCGGTTGAGGCTTGTCTTGCCACCATCCCGCTGTTCTCGCCAGGGCAGGCTCTCCAGCTTTGCGACTGTTTCCCGACAACAAGGTCAACGACTCTGTCTCTTCTCTGGGGAGGCGTTCTGCTCCTTCCCCAGACTTGCTCTTGGGGAGCACGGTGACAGCCGTGTCCCTATCCTTAAGGCCCTTTCCAAATGTGCATCCACGCTTCTCTCACAGGCAATGGGGATTATAGGGCCAAGAGAATTTCAGTCCATGTGGCTTTCTTCCACCGTGCTGCGGAGTCTAGCCCAGGCAAGCAGCAGCAGCAGACCACAAACGCGATTCAGATTTCCCAACGAATGCTGTGCTTTCCCGTAGTAGAAGCCAGGGACAAAGAGGCTTTCGCTCTATGCTGGTTTCTCCCACCTTCAGACTTGGCCTAGGCAAGCAGGAGCAGCAGCTCGCAGAACCGACTCTGATTTCTAAGCAAACGGAGAGAGTGACAATTGTCTTGCCACACGCCCGCTATTTTTTCCAATGCAGGCTCTTCTGTTGCATGACCCTTTCCAGACAGCAAGGCCAAGGGCCCCTACTCTTCTGCTGGAGCAGCGTGGTACGCCTAGGCCAGACATTCTCACAGGGAGCGCAGTGACAGACTTTTCCCTTTCCTTAAGGCTGTATCCACAGGCGCAACCAAGATTCACTCTCAGGTAGAGGGGATGCCCAAGCAAAGAGGGTTTTGCTCCATGCGGGTTTATTACACCGTGCTTCAGAGACTATGTTCAGGCAAGCGGCATCAGCATCGCACAGAACCGACTCTGATTTCCCAAAGAATGCTGTGCTTTCCTAGAGTAGAAGCCTGCGCAAAGAGGTTTTCGCTGTATCCTGGTTTCTCCCACCTTGAGACTTGGCCTAGGCTTGCACGAGCAGCAGCCCGCAGAACCGACTCTGATTGCTAAGGAAAAAGAGAGGGTGACATTTGTCTTGCCACCTGCCCGCTATTCTTGCCTATGCGGGCTCTCTTGTTTCATGACTTTTCCTTAAGGCTGATTCCACAGGCGCAACCACGCTTCTCTCTCAGGTTGAGGTGGATACCCAGGCAAAAAGGATTTCACTCCAAGCAGGTTTATTACACCGTGTTTCGGAGGCTATGTTCAGGCAAGCGGCATCAGCATCGCACAGAACCGACTCTGATTTCCGAACGAATGCTGTGCTTTCCCAGAGGAGAAGCCTGGGCAAAGAGGCTTTCATTGTATCCTGGTTTCTCCCAACTTGAGACTTGGCCTAGGCATGCACGAGCTGCAGCCCGCAGAACCGACTCTGATTTCTAAGCAAACGGAGAGGGTGACACTTGTCTTGCCATCCGCCAGCTATTCTTGCCTATGCAGGCACTACTGTTTCATGAATTTCCTAAATGCTGTTTCCACAGGCGCAACCACGTTTCTCTCTCATGTAGAGGGGATGCCTGGGCAAAGTGGATTTCACACCATGCGGTTTTATTACACAGTGTTTCAGAGACTATATTCAGGCAAGCGGCATCAGCATCACACAGAACCGACTCTGATTTCCCAAAGAATGCTGTGCTTTCCTAGAGGGGATGCCCAGGCAAAGAGGCTTTCGCTCTATGTGGGATTTTCCCACCGTGCTACCAGTACTAGGCTCAAGCAAGCAGCAACATCAACCCACAGAACCGACTCTTTTTTTCCTAGCGATTGTTATGCTTTCGCAGAGGTTTTCAGCTGGGCCTGAACCGTACTTCACTGTTGCTTCCTCAGCAAGGCTTTGGGCGTTTGCTCTGTCGCGTCAGGGAAGTAGATCTGCGGGAGAGCTGGTGCCTCTTGGGCCTTGCTTTCCCGGGCTCCATGGTCGCACCCTGGGTTCACCCTGCCAGGCCGAACTATGCAGACACAGGCTCAAGCCTGAAGCAGTGTGCGTGCCCTAGGATGATACTCCATGCCAACTGCCATCTACTGGCGTAAAAAGGCTTGGCTTTTTGCATTGGCGTTCAGGCGGACTCAGGGACTAGGCCAGTGACTTCACCTTAGGAGAGGAGAGGTGACAGGATCCCTGCACAGCGCCCGTACACTGGGATGGGGAGCTGTGCGGGACTGTCCCCACTTCTTCCCCGAAACACCCCCTGCTACCCCCAACACTGCCATATCTTGGAGGAAGATGGCATCTGACTGCCCTTTCTTCCAGGGACCTGTATCTGCGAATTCCGGGTATGGCACCTGTTGGCAGGCCCACGTCTGCCCTAGGGACAGGTGTCCTTGGAGATGCTGTCCCCTTGGGACAAGAGGCACAGAACAGGCATTCCTTCTGCCCAGACCCCTTCCTCAGAGTGGTGTATGCGCGCCTGCCCTAGACGTCCACTAGTGTCTGCCTTAAGACAGGCTTCCGTCTCTCCACACATTGAGCGGGAAACGATTGTCTTGACACCACCCCGCTGTTCTGACCAGGGCAGGCTCTCCTGCTTTTCGACTGTTTCCCAACAACAAGGCCAACGCTCCTTCTCTTCTCCTATGGAGGCATTCTGCTCCTGGGAGCACGGTGACAGACATTTCCCTATCCTTAAGGCCCTTTCTAAATGTGCATCCACTCTTCTCTCTCAGGTAGTGGGGATGCCAGGGTCAAGAGAATTTCGCTCCATGCATGTTTCTTCCACCGTGCAGTGGAGACTATCTCAGGCAAGCAGCAGCAGCAACCCACAAACCAGATTCAGATTTCCCAACGAATGCTGTGCTTTCCCAGAGGAGAAGCCTGGGCAAAGATGCTTTCGCTGTATGCTATTTTCTCGCACTTTGAGAATTGGCCTAGGCAAGCAGGAGCAGCAGTCTGCAGAAGTGACTCTGATTTCTCAGCAAATGGAGAGGGTGACACTTGTCGTTTCATCTTCCCACTGTTCTTGACATGGCAGGCTCCCCTGTTTCATGACCATTTCCAGACAGCAAGGCCAAGGGCCCCTTCTCTTCTCACGGAGCGGCGTGCTACGCCTGCCCAGCAATGCTCCCAGGGAGCACAGTAACAGACGTTTCCCTTTCCTTAGTACAGTTTCCACAGGCGCACCCACGCTTCTCTCACAGGCAGAGGGGTGCCCAGTATTTCGCTCCATGCGGGTTTTTTACACCGTGCTTCGGAGACTATGTTCAGGCAAGCGGCATCAGCATCGCACAGAACAGACTCTGATTTCCCAAGAATGCTGTGCTTTCCTAGAGGGGATGGCCAGGCAAAGAGGCTTTCGCTCTATGCGGGCTTCTCCCACCATGCTGCCTTACTAGGCTAAAGCAAGCAGCAACAGCAGCCCACAGAACCGACTCTTTTTTCCTATTGATTGCTATGATATCGCAGAGGTATTCAGCTTGGCCTCAACGGCACTTCGCTGCTGCTTCCTCAACAAGGCTTTGGGCGTTTGCGCTGTCACGTCAGGGAAATAGATCTGCGGGAGAGCTTGTGCGTCTTGGGCCTTGCTTTGCCGGGCTCCGGGGTCGCATCTTGGGTTCACCCTGCCAGGCCGAACTACGCAGACACAGCCACCACGCTGCAGCAGCGTGCATGGCCTAGGATGACTGTCCATCCAACTGCCATCTCCTGCCGTAGTAAGGCTTGGCATTTTACTCTGGCGTTCAGGCGTTCTCGGGGACTAGGCCATTGCCTTCCCCATAGTAGAGGAGAGGCGACAGGATCCCTACACACTGTCCGTGCACTGGGATGGGGAGCTGTGGGAGACTATCCCCACTTCTTCCCCGACATATCTCCAGCCAACCCCAACGCTGCCACATCTTGGAGGAAGATGGCATCTGACTGTCCTTTCTTCCAGGTAGCTGTATCTGCGAGTTCCTGGTGTGTCGCCACGTGGCATTCTCAAGTCTGCCTTAGGGACAGGTGGCCTTGGAGATGCTGTCCCCTTGGGACAAGAGGCACAGAAGAGGCCTGCCTTCTGCCCAGACTCCTTCCTTAGGGTGGAGTAAGCGCGCCTGCCCTAGCCTTCCCCTCGTGTCCTCCTTAAGTCAGGCTTCCGTCTCTACGCACAGGGAGCGGGTGACGATTGTCTTGCCACCATCCCGCTGTTCTCGCCAGGGCAGGCTCTCCTGCTTAGCGACTGTTTCCCGACAACAAGGCCAACGGCTCCTTCTCTTCTCCCGGGGAGGCGTTCTGCTCCTTCCCCAGACTTGCTCTTGGGGAGCACGGTGACAGCCGTGTCCCTATCCTTAAGGCCCTTTCCAGATGTACATGCATGATTCTCTCTCAGGCAGTGGGGATGTTAGGGCCAAGAGAATTTCGCCCATGCGGGTTTCTTCCTCCGTGCTGTGGAGACTAGCTCAGGCAAGCAGCAACAACATTCCACAAAGCGACTCAGATTTCCCAACGAATTCTGTGCTTTCCCAGAGGAGAGGCCTGGGCAAAGAGGCTTTCGCTGTATGGTGGTTTCTCCCACCTTGAGACTTGGCCTAGACAAGCACGAACATCATCCCGCAGAACCGATTCTGATTTCTAAGCAAATGGAGAGGGTGACACTTGTCTTGCCACACACCCGCTGTTCCTGCCATGCCAGGCTCTCCTGTGTCATGACTTTTTTTTAAGGCTGTTTCCACAGGCGCAACCACGCTACTCTCTCAGGTAGAGGAGATGCCCGAAAAAGAGGATTTCACTCCATGCGTGTATATTACACCGTGCTTCGGAGACTATGTTCAGGCAAGCGGCATCTGCATCGCACAGAACTGTCTCTAATTTCCCATAGAATGCTGTGCTTTCCTAGAGGTGATGCCCAGGCAAAGAGGCTTTCGCTTTATGCGGGATTCTCCCACCGTGCTGCCAATACTAGGCTAAAGCAAGCAGTAATAGCAGCCCACAGAACCGACACTTTTTTCCTAGCGATTGCTATGCTTTCTCAGACGTTTTCAGCTTGTCCTGAACCGCACGTCGCTGCTGCTTCCTCAGCAAGGATTTGGGTGTTTGCTCTGTCGCGTCAGGAAATTAGATGTGTGGGAAAGCTGGTGCCTCTTGGGCCTTGCTTCCCAGGCTCCATGGTCGCATCCTGGGTTCACCCTGCCAAGCGAACTATGCAGACACAGCCACAAGCCGGCAGCAGCGTGCGTGACCTAGGAAGACAGTCCATGCCAACTGCCATCTCCTGGCGTAGTAAGGCTTGGCTTTTTGCTCTGGCGTTCATGCAGACTCGGGGACTAGGCCAGTGCCTTTCCCTTAGAAAGGGAGTGGTGACAGGTTCCCTGCACAGCGCCCGTGCACTGGGATGGGGAGCTGTGGGGAACTGTCCCCCTTCTTCCCCGACACACCCCCTGCAACTCCAAATGCTTCCACATCTTGGAAAAGATGGCATCTAACTGCCCTTTCTTCCAGGGAGCTGTATCTACGTGTTCCGGCTATGCGCCTGGTGGCAAGCCCACGTCTGCTCTAGGGACAGGTGGCCTTGGAGATGCTGTCCCCTTGGGACAAGAGGCACAGAACAGGCCTGCCTTCTGCCCAGACTCCTTCCTCAGAGTGGAGTATGCACGCCAGCCCTAGCCGTCCCCACGTGTCTTCCTAAAGCAAGGCTTCTGTCTCTACACACAGGGAGCGTGTGACGCTTGTCTTGCCACCGTCCCGCTGTTCTCTCCAGGGCAATTTCACCTGCTTTGCGACAGTTTCCCGACAACAAGGCCAACGTCTCCTTCTCTTCTCCCGGGGAGGCGTTCTGCTCCTTCCCCAGACTTGCTCTTGGGGAACACGATGACAGCCGTGTCTCTATCGTTAAGGCCCTTTCCAGATGTACATCCACGCTTTTCTTCAGGCAGTGGGGATGCTAAGGCCAAGAGAATTTCGCTCCATGCGGGTTTCTTCGACCGTGGTACAGAGACTAGTTCAGGCAAGAGGCAGCAGCATCCCACAAAGCAACTCAGATTTCCCAACGAATGCTGTGCTTTCCCAGAGGAAAAGCCTGGGCAAAGAGGCTTCGCTCTATGCTGGTTTCTCCCACCTTGAGACTTGGACTAGGCAAGTACGAGCATCAGCCCGCAGAACCATCTCTGATTTCCAAGCAAATGGAGCGGGTGACACATGTCTTGCCACCTGCCCGGTATTCTTGCCAATGCAGGCTCTCCTGTTGCATAACCCTTTCCAGAAAGCAAGGCCAAGGGCCCCTTCCCTTCTCCTGGAGCGGCGAGCTACGCCTGGCCCCAACATGCTCTCAGGGAGCGCAGTGACAGACGTTTAACTTTCCTTAAGTCTGTTTCCACAGGTGCAACCACGCTTCTCTCTCAGGCAGAGGGGATGCCCGGGCAAAGAGGATTTCGCTCCATGCGCGTTTATTACACCGTGCTTAGGAGACTATGTTCAGCAAGCGGCATCATCATCGCACAGAACTGACTGTGATTTCCCAAAGAATGCTGTGCTTTCCTAGAGGGATGCCCAGGCAAAGAGGCTTTCTCTCTATGCGGGATTCTCCCACTGTGCTGCCAATACTAGACTAAGGCAAGCAGAAACAGCAGCCCGTAAAACCGACTCTTTTTTCCTAGCGACTACTATGCTTCCGCAGAGGTTTTCAGCTTGGCTTGAATCGCAGTTCGCTGCTGCTTCCTCATCAAGGCTTTGGGCATTCGCTCTGTCGTGTCAGGGATGTAGATCTGCGGGAGAGCCGGTGCCTCTTGGGCCTTGCTTTCCAGGGCTCCATGTTCGGACCCTGGGATCACCCAGCCAGGCTGAATAACGCAGACACAGGCACAACCCTGCTGCAGCGTGCGTGGCCTAGGATGACACTCCATGTCAACTACCATCTCCTGGCGTAGTAAGGCTTGGCTTTTTGCTCTCGCGTTCAGGCGGACTAGCGGACTAGGCCAGTGCCTTCCCCATAGGAGAGGAGAGGCGACAGGATCCCTGCACAGCGCTCGTGCACTGGGATGGGGAGCAGTGGGGGACTGCCACACTTCGTCCCCGACACACCCCTGCCACCCCCAACGCTGCCACATCTTGGAAGAAGATGGCATCTGACTGCCCTTTCTTCCAGGGAGCTGTATCTGCGAGTTCCGGGTATGGCGCCTGGTGGCAGGACTACGTCTGCCCTACGCACTAGTGGCCGCGGACATGCTGTCCCCTTGGGACAAGAGGCAAGAACAGGCCTGCCGTCTGCCCAGACTCCTTCCGCAGAATGCAGTATGCGCGTCTGCCCTAGCCGTCCCCTCGTGTCTTCCTAAAGCCATTCTTCCTTTCCTACGCACAGGAAGCGGGTGACGCATGTCTTGTAACCGTTCCACTCTTCTGGCCAGGGCAGGCTCTCCTGCTTTGCGACTGTTTCCCGACAACAAGGACAACGGCTCCTTCTCTTCTCCCGGGGAGGCGTTCTGCTCCTTCCCCAGACTTGCTCTTGGGGAGCACGGTGACAGCCATGCCCCTTTCCTTAAGGCCCTTTCCAGATGTGCATCCATCTTCTCTCTCAGGCAGTGGGGATGCTAGGGCCAAGAGAATTTCGCTCCATGCGGTTTTTTCCACCGTGGTGCGGAGTAAAGCTCAGGCAAGCAGCATCAGCATCCCACAAACCCGATTCAGATTTCCCAACGAATGCTGTGCTTTCCCAGAGGAGGAGCCTGGGCAAAGAGGCTTTCACTGATACTGGGTTCTCCCACTTTGAGACTTGGCCTAGGTAAGCAGCAACAGCAGCCCACAGAACCGACTCTTTTTTCCCAGCGACTGCTATGCTTTCCCAGAGGTTTTAGCTTGGCCCGATCCGCACTTCGCTGCTGCTTCTTCAGCAAGGCTTTGGGCACGTGCTCTGTCGCGTCAGGGAAGTAGATCTGCGGGAGAGCTTGTGCCTCTTGGGCCTTGCTTTCCCGGGCTCCATGGTCGCATCCTGGGTTCACCCTGCCAGGCGAACTATGCAGACACAGCCACCAACCTGCAGCAGCGTGCGTGACCTAGAATGACAGTCCATGCCAACTGCCATCTCCTGGCGTAGTAAGGCTTGGCTTTTTGCTCTGGAGTTCAGGCGGACTCGGAGACTAGGCCAGTGCATTCCCCTGAGAAAGGAGAAGCGACAAGATCCCTGCACAGCGCCCGTGCACTGGGATGCGGAGCTGTGGGGGACTGTTTCCACTTCTTCCCCAAACAACCCCCTGCCAACCACAACGCTGTCACATCCTGAGGGAGAAGGAATCTGACTGTCCTTTCTTCCAGGGAGCTGTATCTGCGAGTTCCGGGTATGGCGCCTCGTGGCATGCCCACGTCTGCCCGAGGGACAGATGGCCTTGGAGATGCTGTCCCCTTGGGACAAGAGGCACAGAACAGGCCTGCCTTCAGCCCAGACCCATTATTCAGAGTGGAGTATGCGCGCTTGCCCTACCTGTCCCCTCTTGTCCTCCTTAAGCCAGTCTTCCGTCAATACTCACACAGAGCGGGTGACGATTGTCTTGCCACTATCCCGCTGTTCTCGTCAGGGCAGGCTCTCCTGCTTTGCGAGTGTTTCCTGACAACAAGGCCAACGGCTCCTTCTCTACTCCTGGGGAGGCGTTCTGCTCCTTTCCCAGACTTGCTCGTGGGGAGCACCGTGACAGCCATGTCCCTATCCTTAAGGCCATTTCCAGATGTGCATCCACGCTTCTCTCTCAGGCAGTGGGGATGCTAGGGCCAAGAGAATTTCGCTCCATGTGGGTTTCTTCCACCGTGCTGCGGAGACTAGCTCAGGCAAGCAGCAGCAGCATCCCACAAACCCGATTCAGATTTCCCAATGAATGCTGTGATTTCCCAGGGGAGAAGCCTGGGCAAAGAGGCTTTCACTGTATGGTGGTTTTTCCCACCTTGAGCCTTGGCCTAGGCAAGCACGAGCAGCAGCCCGCAAATTCGACTCTGATTTCTCAGCAAATGGAGTGGGTGACACTTGTCTTGCCACGCACCCGCTATTCTTGCCTATGCAGGCTCTCCTGTTTCATGACTTTTCCGTAAGGCAGTTTCCACAGGCGCAACCATGCTTCTGTCTCAGGTAGAGGGGATGCCCGGGTAAAGAGGATTTCGCTCCATGCGGCTTTATTACACCGTGCTTTGGAGACTATGTTCAGGCAATCGGCATCAGCATCGCACAGAACAGACTCTGATTTCCCAAAGAATGCTGTGCTTTCCCTGAGGCGATGCCCAGGGAAAAAGGCTTTCGCTCTATGCGGGATTCTCCCACCGTGCTGCCAATACTAGGCTAAAGCAAGTAGCAACAGCAGCCTACGGAACCGACTCTTTTTTCCTAGCATTCGCTATGCTTTCGCAGAGGTTTTCAGCTTGGCCTGAACCGCACTACGCTGCTGCTTCTTCAGCAAGGCTTTGGGCATTTACTCTGTCGCATCAGGGAAGTAGATTTGCGGGAGAGCTGGTGCTCCTTGTTCCTTGTATCCCGGGTACCATGATCGCACCCTGGGTTCACACTGCCAGGCCGAACTCGCAGACACAGCCACAAGCCTGCAGCAGCGTGCGTGGCCTCGGATGACAATCCATGCCAACTGCCATCTCCTGGCCCGTACGGCTTGGCTTTTTGCTCTGGCATTCAGGCAGACTCGGGGACAAGGTCATTGCCTTCCCCATAGGAGAGGTGAGGCGACAGGATCCCTGCATACCGACCGTGCACTGGGATGGGAAGCTGTGGGGGACTGTCCCCACTTCTTCCCCGACACACCCCCTGCAAAGCCAAACGCTGCCATATCTTGTAGGAAGATGGCATTTGACTGCCCTTTCTTCCAGGGAGCTGTATCTGCGAGTTCCGGGTATGGCGCCTGGTGGTTGGCCCACGTCTGCCCTAGGGACAGGTGGCCTTGGAGATGCTGTCCCCTTGGGACAAGAGGCACAGAACAGGCCTTCCATCTGCCCAGACTCCTTCCTCAGAATGGAGTTTGCGCGCCTGCCCTAGCCATCCCCTCGTGTCTTCCCTAAGCCAGGCTTCCGTCTCTACGCACAGGGAGCGATTGACGCTTGTCTTGCCACCGTCCCGCTGTTCTCGCCAGGGCAGGCTCTCCTGCTTTGTGACTATTTCCGGACAACAAGGCCCACAGTGCCTTCTCTTCTCCAGGGTAGGCGTTCTGCTCCTTCCCAAGACTTGCTCTTGGGGAGCACGGTGAAAGCCGTGTCCCTTTCATTAAGGCCTTTTCTAGATGTGCATCCACGCTCTCACTCAGGCAGTGGGGATGCTAGGGCCAAGAGACTTTCAATCCATGCGGATTTCTTCCACCGTGCTGTGGAGACTAGCTGAGGCAAGCAGCAGCAGCATCCCACAAACACGATTGAGATTTTCCAACGAATGCTGTGCTTTCCCAGAGGAGAAGCCTGGGCAAAGAGGCTTTCGCTGTATGCTGGTTTCTCCCACTTGATACATGGCCTAGCATAGCAGAAGCAGCAGCGCGCAGAACCGAGTCTGATTTCTAAGCAAACGGAGAGGGTGAACTTGTCTTCCACCCGCCTGCTATTCTTGGCTATGCAGCCTCTCAGGTTTCAGGACTTTTCCTTAAGGCTGTTTCAACATTCGAAACCACGCTTCACTCTCAGGAAGAGGGGATGCCGGGGAAAGAGGATTTCACTCCATGAGGGTTTATTACACCATGCTTCGGAGACTCTTTTCAGGTAAGCGGCATCAGCATCGCACAGAACCGACTCTGATTTCCCAAAGAATGATGTGCTTTCCTAGAGGGGATGCCCAGGCAAAGAGGCTTTCGCTCTATGCAGGATTCTCCCACCGTGCTGCCAATACAAGGCTAAAGCAAGCAGCAACGGCAGCCCACAGAACCGTCTCTTTTTTCCAAGCGATTGCTATGCTTTCGCAGAGGTTTTCAGATTGTCCCGATCTGTACTTCGCTGTTGCTTCTTCAGCAAGGATTTGGGCATTTGTTTTGTCGCGTCAGGAAGTAGATCTGTGGGAGAACTGGTGCATCTTGGGTTTTGCTTTCCCGGGCTCCATTGTCGCATCCTGGGTTCACCCTGCCAGGCCTAACTGTGCAGACACAGCCACTACCCTGCAGCAGCGTGCGTGGCCTAGGGTGAGAGTCCATGCAAACGGCCATCTCCTAGCGTAGTAAGGCTTGGCTTTTTACTCTGCCGTTCAGGCGGACTTGGGGACTAGGCCAGTGCCTTCCCCTTAGGAAAGGAGAGGCGACATGATCCGTGCACAGAGCCCGTGCCCTGGGATGGGGAGCTGTGGGGGACTGTCCACACTTCTTCCCCGACACACCCCCTGCCACCCCCATAATTGCCCCATCTTGGAGGAAGATGGCATCTGACTGCCCTTTCTTCCAGGGAGCTGTATCTGCGAGTTCCGGGTATGGAGCCTGGTGGCAAGCCCCCGTATGCCCTAGGGACAGGTGTCCGTGGAGATGCTGTCCCCTTGGGACATGAGACACAGAACTGGCCTGCCGTCTTCCCAGACTCCTTCCTCAGAGTGTCGTATGCACGCCTGCCCTAGATGTCCCCTCCTGTTTTCCTAAAGCCAGGCTTCCATCTCTACGCACAGTGAGCCGGTGACGCTTGTCTTGCCACCCTCCCGCTGTACTCCCCAGGGCAGGCTCTCCTGCTTTGCGACTATTTCCCGACAACAAGGCCAACGGCTCCTTCTCTGTCCTGGGGAGGCGTTCTGCTCCTTCCCCAGACTTGCTCTTGGGGAGCACGGTGACAGCCGTGTCCCTATCCTTAAGGCCCTTTCAAGATATGCATCCACGCTTCTCTCGCAGGCAGTGGGGATGCTAGGGCCAAGAGAATTTCGCTCCATGCGAGTTTCTTCCACCGTGCTACGGAGACTAGCTCAGGCAAGCAGCAGCAACAGCCCCCAAACCCGATTCAGATTTCCCAACGAATGCTGTGCTTTCCCAGAGGAGAAGCCTGGGAAAAGAGGTTGTAACTATATGCTAATTTCTCCCACCTTGAGACTTGGCCTAGGCAAGCATGAGCAGTAGCCCACAGAACGGACTCTGATTTCTAAGCAAACGGAGAGGGTGACACTTGTCTTGCCAAACGCCCGCTGTTCTTTCCATGGCAGGCTCTCCTGTTTCATGACTTTTCCTTAAGGCTGATTCCACAGGCGCAACCACGCTTCTCTCCCGGGTAGAGCAAATGCCCGGGCAAAGAGGATTTCACTCCAAGCGGGTTTATTACACCATGCTTCGGAGACTATGTTCAGGCAAGAGGCATCAGCATCGCACAGAACCGACTCTGATTTCCCAACGAATGCTGTGCTTTCCCTGAGGTGAAGTCTGGGCAAAGAGGCTTTCGCTGTATGCTGGTTTCTCCCACCTTGAGACTTGGCCTAGGCAAGCAAGAGCAGCAGGGTGCAGAACCGACTCTGATTTCTAAGCAAACGGAGAGGGTGACCCTTGTTTTGCACCCGCCCGCTATTCTTGCCTATGCAGGCTCTCCTGTTAAATGACTTTTCCTTAAGGCTGTTTCCACAGGCGCAACCACGCTTCTCTCTCACGCAGAGGGGATGCCCGGGCAAAGAGGATTTCGCTGCATGCGGGTTTATTACACCGTTCTTCGGAGACTATGTTCAGGCAAGCGGCATCAGCATCGCACAGAACCGACTCTGATTTCCCAAAGAATGCTGTGCTTTCCTAGAGGGGATGCCCAGGCAAAGAGGCTTTTGCTCTATGCGGGATTCTCCCACCGTGCTGCCAATACTAGGCTAAAGCAAGTAGCAACAGCAGCCCACTGATCTGACTCTATTTTCCTAGCCACTGCTATGCTTTCACAGAGGTTTTCAGCTTGGCCTGAAACTCTCTTCGCTGTTGCTTCTTCAGAAAGGCTTTAGGCGTTTGCTCTGTTGCGTCAGGGAAATAGATCTGCGGTAGAGCTGGTGCCTCTTGGTCCTTGCTTTCCCGGGCTCCATGGTCGCATCCTGGGTTCACCATGCCAGGGCGAACTACGCAGACACAGCCACAGGACTGCAGCTTTGTGCGTGGCCTAGGATGACAGTCCATGCCAACTGCCATCTCCTGGTGTAGTAAGGCTTGGCTTTTTGCTCTGGCGTACAGGCGGATTTGGGGACTAGGCCAGTGCCTTCCCCTTAGGAAAGGATAGGCGACACGATCCCTGCACAGCGCCCGTGCACTAGGATGGGGATCTGTGGAGGACTGTCGCCACTTCTTGCCCCACACACCCCTGCCAACCCCAACGCTGCCACATCTTGTAGGAAGATGGCATCTAACTGCCCTTTCTTCCAGGGAGCTCTGTCTACGAGTTCCGGTTATGAAGCCTGGCGGCAAGCCCACGAATGCCCTAGGGAAAGGTGGCCTTGGAGATGCTGTCCCCTTGGGTCAAGAGTCACGGAACAGGCCTGCCTTCTGCTCAGACTCCTTCCTCAGACTGGAGTATGCACGCCAGCCCAAGCCATCCCTTCGTGTCTTCCTAAACCAAGGCTTCTGTCTCTACGTACAGGGAGCGGGTGACGATTGTCTTGCCACCGTCCCGCTGTTCTCGCCAGGGCGGGCACTCCTGCTTCATTACTTTTCCTTAGGCTTTTTCCACAGGGGCAACCATGCCTCTCTCTCAGGAAGAGGGGATGCCCGGGCAAAGAGGATTTTGCTCCATGCGGGTTTATTACACTGTGCTTCGGAGACTATGTTAGGCAAGCGGCATCAGCATCGCACAGAACCGACTCTGATTTCCCAAAGAGTGCTGTGCTTTCCTAGAGGGAATGCCCAGGCAAAGAGGCTTTTGCTCTATGCAGGTTCCTTCAACCGTGCTGCCAATACTAGGCTAAAGCAAGCAGCAACAGCAGCCCACAGAACCGACTCTTTTTTCCTAGCCCCTGCTATGCTTTCGCAGAGGTTTTCAGTTGGCCTGAACCGCACTTTGCTGCTGCCTCCTCACCAAGGCTTTGGGCGTTTGCTCTGTCGCTGCAGGGAAGTAGATCTGCGGGAAAGCTGGTGCCTCTTGGCCTTGCTTTCCCGAGCTCCATGGTCGCACCCTGGGTTCACCCTGCTAGGCCGAACTATGCAGACACATCCACAACCTGCAGCAGCGTACATGGCCTAGGATGACACTCCATGCCAAATGCTATCTAATGGCGTAGTAAGCCGTGGCTTTTTGCTCCGGCGTTCAGGCGGACACGGGGACTAGGCCAGTGCCTTCCCCTTAGTAGAGTAGAGGCGACAGGATCCCTGCAGAAGGCCCGTGTACCGGGATGGGGAGCTGTGAGGGACTGTCCCCACTTCTTCCCCGACACACCCCCTGCTACCCCCAACGCTGCCACATCTTGGAGGAAGATGGCATCTGACTGCCTTTTCTTCCAGGGAGCTGTATCTGCGAGTTCCGAGTATGGCGCCTGGTGGAAGGCCCACGTCTGCCCTAGGGACAGGTGGCCTTGGAGATGCTGTCGCCTTGGGACAAAAGTCACAGAACAGGCCTGCCATCTTCCCAGACTCCTTCCTCAGAGTGGAGTATGCGCGTCTGCCCTAGCCGTCCACTCGTGTCTTCCTAAAGCCAGGCTTCCATCACTACACACAGGAAGCGGCTGACGCATGTCTTGTCACCGTCCTGCTGTTCTCACCAGTGCGGGCTCTCCTTCTTTGCGACTGTTTCGTGAAAACAAGGCCAACGGCTCCTCTTCTCCTGGGGAGACGCTCTGTTCCTTCCCCCGACTTGCTCTTGGGGAGCACGGTGACAACCATATCCCTTTCCTTAAGGCCCTTGCCATATGAGCATCCATGCTTCTCTCTCAGGCAGTGGGGATGCTAGGGCCAAGAGAATTTCAGTCCATGCGGGTTTCTTATACCTTGCTGCGGAGACTAGCTCAGGCAAGCAGCAGCCGCATCCCACAAACCCTATTCAGATTTCCCAACGAATTCTGTGCTTTACCATAGTAGAAGCCGGGGACAAAGAGGCATTTGCTATATGCTCGTTTCTCCCATACTCAGACTTGGCCTAGGTAAGCAGGAGCAGCAGCCCACAGAATCGACTCTGATTTCTAAGCAAATGGAGAGGGTGACACCTGTCTTGCCACCCGCCCGCTATTCTTTCCTATGCTGGCTCTCCTGTCATGACTTTCCTTAAGGCTGTTTTCACAGGCGCAACCACGCTTCTCTCTCAGGCAGAGGGGATGCCTGGGCAAAGAGTATTTGGCTCCATGCGGGTTTATTACACCACGCTTCGGAGACTAAGTTCAGCCACGTGGCATCAGGATCACACAGAACCGACTCTGATTTCCCAAAGAATGCTGTGCTTTCCGAGAGGTGATGCCCAGGCAAAGAGGATTTCGCTCTATGCGGGATTCTCCCACCGTGCTGCCAGTACTAGGCTAAAGCAAGCAACAACAGCACCCCACAGAACCGACTCTTTTTTCCTACCGATTGCCATGATTCTGCAGAGGTTTTCAGCTTGGCCTGAACCGCACTTCGCTGCTTCTTACTCAGCAAGGCTTTGGGCGTATGCTCTGTCGCGTCTGGGAAGTAGATCTGCGTGAGAGCTGGTGCCTCTTGGGCCTTGCTTTCCCGGGCTCCATGGTGGCACACTGGATTCAGCCTACCAGGCCTAACTACGCAGACACAGGCACCATCCTCCAGCAGCGTGTGTGGCCTAGGATGACACTCCATCCCAACTGCCATCTCCTGGTGTAGTAAGGCTTGGCTTTTAGCTCTGGCGTTCAGGCAGACTCGGGGACTAAGCCAGTGCCTTCCCCATAGGAGAGGAGAGGCGACAGGATCCCTGCACAGGGCGCGTACACTGGGATGGGGAGCTGTGGGGGACTGTCCACACTTATTCCCCGACACACCGGCTGCCACCCACAACGCTGCCACATCTTGGAGGAAGATGGCATCTGACTGCCCTTTCTTCCAGGTACCTGTCTGCGAGTTCAGGGTATGGCAAACAAGATGGTATGGCAAACGGAGATGGTGACACTTGTCTTGCAACCCCTCCCGCTGTTCTTGCCATGGCTGGCTCTCATGTTTCATGACTTTTCCTTAAAGCTGATTCCACAGGCTCAACCACGCTTCTCTCTCAGGTAGAGGGGATGCCCGGGCAAAGAGGATTTCGATCCATGCGGGTTTATTACACCGTGCTTCGGAGACAATGTTCAGTCAAGCGGCATCAGCATGGCACAGAACTGACTCTGATTTCCCAACGATTGCTGTTCTTTCCCAGAGGAGAAGCCTGGGCAAAGAGGCTTTCGCTGTATGCTGGTTTCTCCCACCTTGAGACTTGGCTTAGGCAAGCACGAGCATCAGCCCGCAGAACCGACACTGATTTCTAAGCAAACGGAGATGGTGACACTTGTCTTGCAACCCCTCCCGCTGTTCTTGCCATGGCTGGCTCTCATGTTTCATGACTTTTCCTTAACGCTGATTCCACAGGCTCAACCACGCTTCTCTCTCAGGTAGAGGGGATGCCCGGGCCAAGAGAATTTCGCTCCATGCGGGTTTCTTCCACCGTGCTGCGGAGACTAGCTCAGGCAAGCAGCAGAAGCATCCCACAAACCCGATTCAGATTTCCCAACGAATTCTGTGCTTTCCCAGAAAAGAAGCCTGGGCAAAGAGGCTTTCGCTGTATGCTGGTTTCTTCCACCTTGAGACTTGGCCTAGGAAAGCATGAGCAGCAGGCCGCAGAACCGACAGATTTCTAAGCAAACGGAGAGGGTGACACTTGTCTTGCCACCCGCCCGCTATTCTTTCCTAAGAGGCTCTCTCTTTTCATGACTTTTCCTAAAGCCTTTTCCACAGGCGCAACCACGCTTCTCTCTCAGGTAGAGGGGATGCCCGGGCAAAGAGGATTTCGATCCATGCGGGTTTATTACACCGTGCTTCAGAGACTATGTTCAGGCAAGCGGCATCAGCATCGCACAGAACCGACTCTGATTTCCCAAGGAATGCTGTGCTTTCCGAGAGGGGATGCCCAGGCAAAGAGGCTTGCGCTCTATGCGGGAATTCTCCCACTGTGCTGCCAATACTAGTCTAAAGCAAGCAGCAACAGCAGCCCACAAAACCGACTCTTTTTTCCTAGCGATTGCTATGCTTTCACAGAGGCTTTCCGCTTGGCCTGAACCGCACTTTGCTGCTGTTTCCTCAGCAAGGATTTGGGTGTTTGCTCTGTCGCGTCAGGGAAGTCGATCTGCGGTAAAGCTGGTGCCTCTTGGGATTTGCTTTCCCGGGCTCCATGGTCGCATCCTGGGTTCACCCTTCCAGGGCGAACTACAAGACACAGCCACAAGACTGCAGCAGCGTGCGTGGCCTTGGATGACACTCCATGCCAACTGCCATCTCCTGGGGCAGTAAGGCTTGGCTTTTTGCTCTTGTGTTCAGGCTGACTCAGGGACTAGGCCAGTGCCTTCCCCATAGGAAAGGAGAGGCAACAGGATCCCTGCACAGCGCACATGCACTGGGGTGGGGAGCTGTGGAGGACCGTCCTCACTTGTACCCCGACACACCCCCTGCCACCCCCAACGCTACCACATCTTGGAATAAGATGGCATCTGACTGCCCTTTCTTCCAGGGAGCTTTATCTGCGAGTTCCGGGTATGGCGCCTGGTGGGAAGCCCATGTCTGCCCTAGGGACATGTATCCTTGGAGATGCTGTCCCCTTGGGACAAGAGGCACAGAACAGGCCTGCCTTCTGCCCAGACTCCTTCCTCAGAGTGCAGTATGTGCGCCAGCCCTAGCCGTCCCCTCGTGTCTTCCTTTAGCCAGGCTTCCGTCTCTACGCACAGGGAACGGTTGACGCTTGTATTGCCACCACCCCGCTGTTCTCGCCAGGCAGGCTCTCCTGTTTTGCGACTGTTTCCCGTCAAGAAGGCCAACAGCTCCTTCTCTTCTCCCGGGGAGGCGTTCTGTTCCTTCCCAAACGTGCTCTTGGGGAGCACGGAGACAGCCGTGTCCCTATATTAAGGCCCTTTCCAGATGTGCATCCACGCTTCTCTCTCAGGCAGTCGGGATGCTAGGGCCAAGAGAATTTCGCTCCATGCGGGTTTCTTCCACCGTGCTGCGGAGACTAGCTCAGGCAAGCAGCAGAAGCATCCCACAAACCCGATTCAGATTTCCCAACGAATTCTGTGCTTTCCCAGAGGAGAAGCCTGGGCAAAGAGGCTTTCAATGTATGCTGGTTTCTTCCACCTTGAGACTTGGCCTAGGAAAGCACGAGAGCAGCCCGCAGAACCGACAGATTTCTAAGCAAACGGAGAGGGTGACACTTGTCTTGCCACCCGCCCGCTATTCTTTCCTAAGAGGCTCTCTCTTTTCATGACTTTTCCTAAAGCCTTTTCCACAGGCGCAACCACGCTTCTCTCTCAGGTAGAGGGGATGCCCGGGCAAAGAGGATTTCGATCCATGCGGGTTTATTACACCGTGCTTCAGAGACTATGTTCAGGCAAGCGGCATCAGCATCGCACAGAACCGACTCTGATTTCCCAAGGAATGCTGTGCTTTCCTAGAGGGGATGCCCAGGCAAAGAGGCTTGCGCTCTATGCGGGAATTCTCCCACTGTGCTGCCAATACTAGTCTAAAGCAAGCAGCAACAGCAGCCCACAAAACCGAATCTTTTTTCCTAGTGATTGCTATGCTTTCACAGAGGCTTTCCACTTGGCCTGAACCGCACTTTGCTGCTGTTTCCTCAGCAAGGATTTGGGTGTTTGCTCTGTCGCGTCAGGGAAGTCGATCTGCGGTAAAGCTGGTGCCTCTTGGGATTTGCTTTCCCGGGCTCCATGGTCGCATCCTGGGTTCACCCTTCCAGGGCGAACTACACAGACACAGCCACAAGACTGCAGCAGCGTGCGTGGCCTTGGATGACACTCCATGCCAACTGCCATCTCCTGGGGCAGTAAGGCTTGGCTTTTTGCTCTGGTGTTCAGGCTGACTCAGGGACTAGGCCAGTGCCTTCCCCATAGGAAAGGAGAGGCTACAGGATCCCTGCACAGCGCACATGCACTGGGGTGGGGAGCTGTGGAGGACTGTCCTCACTTCTACCCCGACACACCCCCTGCAACCCCCAACGCTACAACAACTTGGAGGAAGATGGCATCTGACTGCCCTTTCTTCCAGGGAGCTTTATCTGCGAGTTCCGGGTATGGCGCCTGGTGGGAAGCCCATGTCAGTCCTAGGGACAGGTGGCCTTGGAGATGCCGTCCCCTTTGGACAAGAGACACAGAACATGCCTGCCTTCTGCCCATAATCCTTCCTCAGAGTGGGATATGCGCGCTTGCCCTAGGCGTCCCCTCGTGTCTTCCTTTAGCCAGGCTTCTGTCTCTACGCACAGGGAACGGGTGACGATTGTCTTGCCACCATCCCGCTGTTCTCTCCAGGACAGGCTCTCCTGCTTTGCGACTGTTTCCCGACAACAAGGCCAACGGCTCCTTCACGTCTCCCGGGGAGGTGTTCTGCTCCTTCCCCAGACTTACTCCTGGGAGCACGGTGACATCCGTGTCCCTATCCTTAAGGCCCTTTCCAGATGTGCATCCATGGTTCTGTCTCAGGCAATGGGGATGCTAGGGCCAAGAGAATTTGGCTCCATTCGGGGTTCTTCCACCGTGCTGCGGAGACTAGCTCAGTCAAGCAGCATAAGCTTATCACAAAGCGACTCAGATTTCCCAACGAATCCTGTGCTTTCCCAGAGGAGAAGCCTGGGCAAAGTGCTGTCTATGGATGGTGGTTTTCCCACCTTGAGACTTGTTCTAGGCAAGCACGAGCAGTAGCACGCAGAAGTGAATCTGATTTCTCAGTATATGGAGAGCGTGACACTTGTCGTGCCAGCTCTCTGCTCTTCTTGCCATGGCAGGCTCTCCTGTTTCATGACCGTTTCAGGACAGCAAGGCCAAGGGCCCCTTCTCTTCTCCTAGATCGACGTGCTACGCCTGGAGCAGCAATGATCCCAGGGAGCACAGTACCAGAAGTTTCCCTTTCCTTAAGGCTGTTTCCACAGGCGGTAACACTCTTCTCTCTCAGGTAGAGGGGATGCCCAGGCAAAGAGGATTACGCTCCATTCGGGTTTATTACACCGTGCTTCGGAGACTCTGTTCATGCAAGCGGCATCAGCATCGCACAGAACCGACTCTGATTTCCCAAAGAATGCTGTGCTTTCCCTGAGGGGATGCCCGGGGAAAAAGGCTTTCTCTCTATGGAGGATACTCCCACCGTGCTGCCAATACTAGGCTAAGGCAAGCAGCAACAGCAGCCCACAGGACCGACTCTTTTTTCCTAGCGACTGCTATGCTTTCACAGAGGTTTTCAGTTGGCCTGAACCGCACTTCGCTGCTGCTTCCTCAGCAAGGCTTTGGGCGTTTGCTCTGTCACTTCAGGGAAGTAGATCTGCGGGAGAGCTGGTGCCTCTTCGGTCTTGCTTTCCCGGGCTCCATGGTCGCACCCTGGATTCACCATGCCACGCCGAACTACGCAGACACAGCCACAACCCTGCAGCAGCGTGCGAGGCCTTGACGACAGTCCATACCAACTTCCATCTAATGGCGTAGTAAGGCTTGGCTTTTTGCTCTGGCGTTCAGGCGTACTTGGGGACTCGTCCAGTGCCTTCCCCTTAGGAGAGGTGAGGTGACAGGATCCTTGCACAGGGCCCGTGTACTGGGATGGGGTGCTGTGGGGTACTGTCCCCACTTCTTCCCCGACACACCCCCTGCTACCCGCAAAGCTTCCACATCTTGGAGGAAGATGGCATCTGACTGCCCTTTCTTCCAGGGAGCTGTATCTGCGAGTTCCGGGTATGGCGCCTTGTGGCAGGCCCATGTCTGCCCTAAGGACAAGAGGCTTTGGAGATGCTGTCCCCTTGGGAAAAGAGGCACAGAACAGGCCTGCCGTCTGCCCAGACTACTTCCTCAGAGTGGAGTATGCGCGGCTGCCCTAGCCGTCCCCTCGTTTCTTCCTAAAGCCAGGCTTCCGTCCCTATGCACAGGAAGCGGTTGAGGCTTGTCTTGCCACCATCCCGCTGTTCTCGCCAGGGCAGGCTCTCCAGCTTTGCGACTGTTTCCCGACAACAAGGTCAACGACTCTGTCTCTTCTCTGGGGAGGCGTTCTGCTCCTTCCCCAGACTTGCTCTTGGGGAGCACGGTGACAGCCGTGTCCCTATCCTTAAGGCCCTTTCCAAATGTGCATCCACGCTTCTCTCACAGGCAATGGGGATTATAGGGCCAAGAGAATTTCAGTCCATGTGGCTTTCTTCCACCGTGCTGCGGAGTCTAGCTCAGGCAAGCAGCAGCAGCAGACCACAAACGCGATTCAGATTTCCCAACGAATGCTGTGCTTTCCCGTAGTAGAAGCCAGGGACAAAGAGGCTTTCGCTCTATGCTGGTTTCTCCCACCTTCAGACTTGGCCTAGGCAAGCAGGAGCAGCAGCTCGCAGAACCGACTCTGATTTCTAAGCAAACGGAGAGAGTGACAATTGTCTTGCCACACGCCCGCTATTTTTTCCAATGCAGGCTCTTCTGTTGCATGACCCTTTCCAGACAGCAAGGCCAAGGGCCCCTACTCTTCTGCTGGAGCAGCGTGGTACGCCTAGGCCAGACATTCTCACAGGGAGCGCAGTGACAGACTTTTCCCTTTCCTTAAGGCTGTATCCACAGGCGCAACCAAGATTCACTCTCAGGTAGAGGGGATGCCCAAGCAAAGAGGGTTTTGCTCCATGCGGGTTTATTACACCGTGCTTCAGAGACTATGTTCAGGCAAGCGGCATCAGCATCGCACAGAACCGACTCTGATTTCCCAAAGAATGCTGTGCTTTCCTAGAGTAGAAGCCTGCGCAAAGAGGTTTTCGCTGTATCCTGGTTTCTCCCACCTTGAGACTTGGCCTAGGCTTGCACGAGCAGCAGCCCGCAGAACCGACTCTGATTGCTAAGGAAAAAGAGAGGGTGACATTTGTCTTGCCACCTGCCCGCTATTCTTGCCTATGCGGGCTCTCTTGTTTCATGACTTTTCCTTAAGGCTGATTCCACAGGCGCAACCACGCTTCTCTCTCAGGTTGAGGTGGATACCCAGGCAAAAAGGATTTCACTCCAAGCAGGTTTATTACACCGTGTTTCGGAGGCTATGTTCAGGCAAGCGGCATCAGCATCGCACAGAACCGACTCTGATTTCCGAACGAATGCTGTGCTTTCCCAGAGGAGAAGCCTGGGCAAAGAGGCTTTCATTGTATCCTGGTTTCTCCCAACTTGAGACTTGGCCTAGGCATGCACGAGCTGCAGCCCGCAGAACCGACTCTGATTTCTAAGCAAACGGAGAGGGTGACACTTGTCTTGCCATCCGCCAGCTATTCTTGCCTATGCAGGCACTACTGTTTCATGAATTTCCTAAATGCTGTTTCCACAGGCACAACCACGTTTCTCTCTCATGTAGAGGGGATGCCTGGGCAAAGTGGATTTCACACCATGCGGTTTTATTACACAGTGTTTCAGAGACTATATTCAGGCAAGCGGCATCAGCATCACACAGAACCGACTCTGATTTCCCAAAGAATGCTGTGCTTTCCTAGAGGGGATGCCCAGGCAAAGAGGCTTTCGCTCTATGTGGGATTTTCCCACCGTGCTACCAGTACTAGGCTCAAGCAAGCAGCAACATCAACCCACAGAACCGACTCTTTTTTTCCTAGCGATTGTTATGCTTTCGCAGAGGTTTTCAGCTGGGCCTGAACCGTACTTCACTGTTGCTTCCTCAGCAAGGCTTTGGGCGTTTGCTCTGTCGCGTCAGGGAAGTAGATCTGCGGGAGAGCTGGTGCCTCTTGGGCCTTGCTTTCCCGGGCTCCATGGTCGCACCCTGGGTTCACCCTGCCAGGCCGAACTATGCAGACACAGGCTCAAGCCTGAAGCAGTGTGCGTGCCCTAGGATGATACTCCATGCCAACTGCCATCTACTGGCGTAAAAAGGCTTGGCTTTTTGCATTGGCGTTCAGGCGGACTCAGGGACTAGGCCAGTGACTTCACCTTAGGAGAGGAGAGGTGACAGGATCCCTGCACAGCGCCCGTACACTGGGATGGGGAGCTGTGCGGGACTGTCCCCACTTCTTCCCCGAAACACCCCCTGCTACCCCCAACACTGCCATATCTTGGAGGAAGATGGCATCTGACTGCCCTTTCTTCCAGGGACCTGTATCTGCGAATTCCGGGTATGGCACCTGTTGGCAGGCCCACGTCTGCCCTAGGGACAGGTGTCCTTGGAGATGCTGTCCCCTTGGGACAAGAGGCACAGAACAGGCATTCCTTCTGCCCAGACCCCTTCCTCAGAGTGGTGTATGCGCGCCTGCCCTAGACGTCCACTAGTGTCTGCCTTAAGACAGGCTTCCGTCTCTCCACACATTGAGCGGGAAACGATTGTCTTGACACCACCCCGCTGTTCTGACCAGGGCAGGCTCTCCTGCTTTTCGACTGTTTCCCAACAACAAGGCCAACGCTCCTTCTCTTCTCCTATGGAGGCATTCTGCTCCTGGGAGCACGGTGACAGACATTTCCCTATCCTTAAGGCCCTTTCTAAATGTGCATCCACTCTTCTCTCTCAGGTAGTGGGGATGCCAGGGTCAAGAGAATTTCGCTCCATGCATGTTTCTTCCACCGTGCAGTGGAGACTATCTCAGGCAAGCAGCAGCAGCAACCCACAAACCAGATTCAGATTTCCCAACGAATGCTGTGCTTTCCCAGAGGAGAAGCCTGGGCAAAGATGCTTTCGCTGTATGCTATTTTCTCGCACTTTGAGAATTGGCCTAGGCAAGCAGGAGCAGCAGTCTGCAGAAGTGACTCTGATTTCTCAGCAAATGGAGAGGGTGACACTTGTCGTTTCATCTTCCCACTGTTCTTGACATGGCAGGCTCCCCTGTTTCATGACCATTTCCAGACAGCAAGGCCAAGGGCCCCTTCTCTTCTCACGGAGCGGCGTGCTACGCCTGCCCAGCAATGCTCCCAGGGAGCACAGTAACAGACGTTTCCCTTTCCTTAGTACAGTTTCCACAGGCGCACCCACGCTTCTCTCACAGGCAGAGGGGTGCCCAGTATTTCGCTCCATGCGGGTTTTTTACACCGTGCTTCGGAGACTATGTTCAGGCAAGCGGCATCAGCATCGCACAGAACAGACTCTGATTTCCCAAGAATGCTGTGCTTTCCTAGAGGGGATGGCCAGGCAAAGAGGCTTTCGCTCTATGCGGGCTTCTCCCACCATGCTGCCTTACTAGGCTAAAGCAAGCAGCAACAGCAGCCCACAGAACCGACTCTTTTTTCCTATTGATTGCTATGATATCGCAGAGGTATTCAGCTTGGCCTCAACGGCACTTCGCTGCTGCTTCCTCAACAAGGCTTTGGGCGTTTGCGCTGTCACGTCAGGGAAGTAGATCTGCGGGAGAGCTTGTGCGTCTTGGGCCTTGCTTTGCCGGGCTCCGGGGTCGCATCTTGGGTTCACCCTGCCAGGCCGAACTACGCAGACACAGCCACCACGCTGCAGCAGCGTGCATGGCCTAGGATGACTGTCCATCCAACTGCCATCTCCTGCCGTAGTAAGGCTTGGCATTTTACTCTGGCGTTCAGGCGTTCTCGGGGACTAGGCCATTGCCTTCCCCATAGTAGAGGAGAGGCGACAGGATCCCTACACACTGTCCGTGCACTGGGATGGGGAGCTGTGGGAGACTATCCCCACTTCTTCCCCGACATATCTCCAGCCAACCCCAACGCTGCCACATCTTGGAGGAAGATGGCATCTGACTGTCCTTTCTTCCAGGTAGCTGTATCTGCGAGTTCCTGGTGTGTCGCCACGTGGCATTCTCAAGTCTGCCTTAGGGACAGGTGGCCTTGGAGATGCTGTCCCCTTGGGACAAGAGGCACAGAAGAGGCCTGCCTTCTGCCCAGACTCCTTCCTTAGGGTGGAGTAAGCGCGCCTGCCCTAGCCTTCCCCTCGTGTCTTCCTTAAGTCAGGCTTCCGTCTCTACGCACAGGGAGCGGGTGACGATTGTCTTGCCACCATCCCGCTGTTCTCGCCAGGGCAGGCTCTCCTGCTTAGCGACTGTTTCCCGACAACAAGGCCAACGGCTCCTTCTCTTCTCCCGGGGAGGCGTTCTGCTCCTTCCCCAGACTTGCTCTTGGGGAGCACGGTGACAGCCGTGTCCCTATCCTTAAGGCCCTTTCCAGATGTACATGCATGATTCTCTCTCAGGCAGTGGGGATGTTAGGGCCAAGAGAATTTCGCCCATGCGGGTTTCTTCCTCCGTGCTGTGGAGACTAGCTCAGGCAAGCAGCAACAACATTCCACAAAGCGACTCAGATTCCCCAACGAATTCTGTGCTTTCCCAGAGGAGAGGCCTGGGCAAAGAGGCTTTCGCTGTATGGTGGTTTCTCCCACCTTGAGACTTGGCCTAGACAAGCACGAACATCATCCCGCAGAACCGATTCTGATTTCTAAGCAAATGGAGAGGGTGACACTTGTCTTGCCACACACCCGCTGTTCCTGCCATGCCAGGCTCTCCTGTGTCATGACTTTTTTTTAAGGCTGTTTCCACAGGCGCAACCACGCTACTCTCTCAGGTAGAGGAGATGCCCGAAAAAGAGGATTTCACTCCATGCGTGTATATTACACCGTGCTTCGGAGACTATGTTCAGGCAAGCGGCATCTGCATCGCACAGAACTGTCTCTAATTTCCCATAGAATGCTGTGCTTTCCTAGAGGTGATGCCCAGGCAAAGAGGCTTTCGCTTTATGCGGGATTCTCCCACCGTGCTGCCAATACTAGGCTAAAGCAAGCAGTAATAGCAGCCCACAGAACCGACACTTTTTTCCTAGCGATTGCTATGCTTTCTCAGACGTTTTCAGCTTGTCCTGAACCGCACGTCGCTGCTGCTTCCTCAGCAAGGATTTGGGTGTTTGCTCTGTCGCGTCAGGAAATTAGATGTGTGGGAAAGCTGGTGCCTCTTGGGCCTTGCTTCCCAGGCTCCATGGTCGCATCCTGGGTTCACCCTGCCAAGCGAACTATGCAGACACAGCCACAAGCCGGCAGCAGCGTGCGTGACCTAGGAAGACAGTCCATGCCAACTGCCATCTCCTGGCGTAGTAAGGCTTGGCTTTTTGCTCTGGCGTTCATGCAGACTCGGGGACTAGGCCAGTGCCTTTCCCTTAGAAAGGGAGTGGTGACAGGTTCCCTGCACAGCGCCCGTGCACTGGGATGGGGAGCTGTGGGGAACTGTCCCCCTTCTTCCCCGACACACCCCCTGCAACTCCAAATGCTTCCACATCTTGGAAAAGATGGCATCTAACTGCCCTTTCTTCCAGGGAGCTGTATCTACGTGTTCCGGCTATGCGCCTGGTGGCAAGCCCACGTCTGCTCTAGGGACAGGTGGCCTTGGAGATGCTGTCCCCTTGGGACAAGAGGCACAGAACAGGCCTGCCTTCTGCCCAGACTCCTTCCTCAGAGTGGAGTATGCACGCCAGCCCTAGCCGTCCCCACGTGTCTTCCTAAAGCAAGGCTTCTGTCTCTACACACAGGGAGCGTGTGACGCTTGTCTTGCCACCGTCCCGCTGTTCTCTCCAGGGCAATTTCACCTGCTTTGCGACAGTTTCCCGACAACAAGGCCAACGTCTCCTTCTCTTCTCCCGGGGAGGCGTTCTGCTCCTTCCCCAGACTTGCTCTTGGGGAACACGATGACAGCCGTGTCTCTATCGTTAAGGCCCTTTCCAGATGTACATCCACGCTTTTCTTCAGGCAGTGGGGATGCTAAGGCCAAGAGAATTTCGCTCCATGCGGGTTTCTTCGACCGTGGTACAGAGACTAGTTCAGGCAAGAGGCAGCAGCATCCCACAAAGCAACTCAGATTTCCCAACGAATGCTGTGCTTTCCCAGAGGAAAAGCCTGGGCAAAGAGGCTTCGCTCTATGCTGGTTTCTCCCACCTTGAGACTTGGACTAGGCAAGTACGAGCATCAGCCCGCAGAACCATCTCTGATTTCCAAGCAAATGGAGCGGGTGACACATGTCTTGCCACCTGCCCGGTATTCTTGCCAATGCAGGCTCTCCTGTTGCATAACCCTTTCCAGAAAGCAAGGCCAAGGGCCCCTTCCCTTCTCCTGGAGCGGCGAGCTACGCCTGGCCCCAACATGCTCTCAGGGAGCGCAGTGACAGACGTTTAACTTTCCTTAAGTCTGTTTCCACAGGTGCAACCACGCTTCTCTCTCAGGCAGAGGGGATGCCCGGGCAAAGAGGATTTCGCTCCATGCGCGTTTATTACACCGTGCTTAGGAGACTATGTTCAGCAAGCGGCATCATCATCGCACAGAACTGACTGTGATTTCCCAAAGAATGCTGTGCTTTCCTAGAGGGATGCCCAGGCAAAGAGGCTTTCTCTCTATGCGGGATTCTCCCACTGTGCTGCCAATACTAGACTAAGGCAAGCAGAAACAGCAGCCCGTAAAACCGACTCTTTTTTCCTAGCGACTACTATGCTTCCGCAGAGGTTTTCAGCTTGGCTTGAATCGCAGTTCGCTGCTGCTTCCTCATCAAGGCTTTGGGCATTCGCTCTGTCGTGTCAGGGATGTAGATCTGCGGGAGAGCCGGTGCCTCTTGGGCCTTGCTTTCCAGGGCTCCATGTTCGGACCCTGGGATCACCCAGCCAGGCTGAATAACGCAGACACAGGCACAACCCTGCTGCAGCGTGCGTGGCCTAGGATGACACTCCATGTCAACTACCATCTCCTGGCGTAGTAAGGCTTGGCTTTTTGCTCTCGCGTTCAGGCGGACTAGCGGACTAGGCCAGTGCCTTCCCCATAGGAGAGGAGAGGCGACAGGATCCCTGCACAGCGCTCGTGCACTGGGATGGGGAGCAGTGGGGGACTGCCACACTTCGTCCCCGACACACCCCTGCCACCCCCAACGCTGCCACATCTTGGAAGAAGATGGCATCTGACTGCCCTTTCTTCCAGGGAGCTGTATCTGCGAGTTCCGGGTATGGCGCCTGGTGGCAGGACTACGTCTGCCCTACGCACTAGTGGCCGCGGACATGCTGTCCCCTTGGGACAAGAGGCAAGAACAGGCCTGCCGTCTGCCCAGACTCCTTCCGCAGAATGCAGTATGCGCGTCTGCCCTAGCCGTCCCCTCGTGTCTTCCTAAAGCCATTCTTCCTTTCCTACGCACAGGAAGCGGGTGACGCATGTCTTGTAACCGTTCCACTCTTCTGGCCAGGGCAGGCTCTCCTGCTTTGCGACTGTTTCCCGACAACAAGGACAACGGCTCCTTCTCTTCTCCCGGGGAGGCGTTCTGCTCCTTCCCCAGACTTGCTCTTGGGGAGCACGGTGACAGCCATGCCCCTTTCCTTAAGGCCCTTTCCAGATGTGCATCCATCTTCTCTCTCAGGCAGTGGGGATGCTAGGGCCAAGAGAATTTCGCTCCATGCGGTTTTTTCCACCGTGGTGCGGAGTAAAGCTCAGGCAAGCAGCATCAGCATCCCACAAACCCGATTCAGATTTCCCAACGAATGCTGTGCTTTCCCAGAGGAGGAGCCTGGGCAAAGAGGCTTTCACTGATACTGGGTTCTCCCACTTTGAGACTTGGCCTAGGTAAGCAGCAACAGCAGCCCACAGAACCGACTCTTTTTTCCCAGCGACTGCTATGCTTTCCCAGAGGTTTTAGCTTGGCCTGATCCGCACTTCGCTGCTGCTTCTTCAGCAAGGCTTTGGGCACGTGCTCTGTCGCGTCAGGGAAGTAGATCTGCGGGAGAGCTTGTGCCTCTTGGGCCTTGCTTTCCCGGGCTCCATGGTCGCATCCTGGGTTCACCCTGCCAGGCGAACTATGCAGACACAGCCACCAACCTGCAGCAGCGTGCGTGACCTAGAATGACAGTCCATGCCAACTGCCATCTCCTGGCGTAGTAAGGCTTGGCTTTTTGCTCTGGAGTTCAGGCGGACTCGGAGACTAGGCCAGTGCATTCCCCTGAGAAAGGAGAAGCGACAAGATCCCTGCACAGCGCCCGTGCACTGGGATGCGGAGCTGTGGGGGACTGTTTCCACTTCTTCCCCAAACAACCCCCTGCCAACCACAACGCTGTCACATCCTGAGGGAGAAGGAATCTGACTGTCCTTTCTTCCAGGGAGCTGTATCTGCGAGTTCCGGGTATGGCGCCTCGTGGCATGCCCACGTCTGCCCGAGGGACAGATGGCCTTGGAGATGCTGTCCCCTTGGGACAAGAGGCACAGAACAGGCCTGCCTTCAGCCCAGACCCATTATTCAGAGTGGAGTATGCGCGCTTGCCCTACCTGTCCCCTCTTGTCCTCCTTAAGCCAGTCTTCCGTCAATACTCACACAGAGCGGGTGACGATTGTCTTGCCACTATCCCGCTGTTCTCGTCAGGGCAGGCTCTCCTGCTTTGCGAGTGTTTCCTGACAACAAGGCCAACGGCTCCTTCTCTACTCCTGGGGAGGCGTTCTGCTCCTTTCCCAGACTTGCTCGTGGGGAGCACCGTGACAGCCATGTCCCTATCCTTAAGGCCATTTCCAGATGTGCATCCACGCTTCTCTCTCAGGCAGTGGGGATGCTAGGGCCAAGAGAATTTCGCTCCATGTGGGTTTCTTCCACCGTGCTGCGGAGACTAGCTCAGGCAAGCAGCAGCAGCATCCCACAAACCCGATTCAGATTTCCCAATGAATGCTGTGATTTCCCAGGGGAGAAGCCTGGGCAAAGAGGCTTTCACTGTATGGTGGTTTTTCCCACCTTGAGCCTTGGCCTAGGCAAGCACGAGCAGCAGCCCGCAAATTCGACTCTGATTTCTCAGCAAATGGAGTGGGTGACACTTGTCTTGCCACGCACCCGCTATTCTTGCCTATGCAGGCTCTCCTGTTTCATGACTTTTCCGTAAGGCAGTTTCCACAGGCGCAACCATGCTTCTGTCTCAGGTAGAGGGGATGCCCGGGTAAAGAGGATTTCGCTCCATGCGGCTTTATTACACCGTGCTTTGGAGACTATGTTCAGGCAATCGGCATCAGCATCGCACAGAACAGACTCTGATTTCCCAAAGAATGCTGTGCTTTCCCTGAGGCGATGCCCAGGGAAAAAGGCTTTCGCTCTATGCGGGATTCTCCCACCGTGCTGCCAATACTAGGCTAAAGCAAGTAGCAACAGCAGCCTACAGAACCGACTCTTTTTTCCTAGCATTCGCTATGCTTTCGCAGAGGTTTTCAGCTTGGCCTGAACCGCACTACGCTGCTGCTTCTTCAGCAAGGCTTTGGGCATTTACTCTGTCGCATCAGGGAAGTAGATTTGCGGGAGAGCTGGTGCTCCTTGTTCCTTGTATCCCGGGTACCATGATCGCACCCTGGGTTCACACTGCCAGGCCGAACTCGCAGACACAGCCACAAGCCTGCAGCAGCGTGCGTGGCCTCGGATGACAATCCATGCCAACTGCCATCTCCTGGCCCGTACGGCTTGGCTTTTTGCTCTGGCATTCAGGCAGACTCGGGGACAAGGTCATTGCCTTCCCCATAGGAGAGGTGAGGCGACAGGATCCCTGCATACCGACCGTGCACTGGGATGGGAAGCTGTGGGGGACTGTCCCCACTTCTTCCCCGACACACCCCCTGCAAAGCCAAACGCTGCCATATCTTGTAGGAAGATGGCATTTGACTGCCCTTTCTTCCAGGGAGCTGTATCTGCGAGTTCCGGGTATGGCGCCTGGTGGTTGGCCCACGTCTGCCCTAGGGACAGGTGGCCTTGGAGATGCTGTCCCCTTGGGACAAGAGGCACAGAACAGGCCTTCCATCTGCCCAGACTCCTTCCTCAGAATGGAGT
This sequence comes from Neogale vison, assembly GCF_020171115.1. NCBI lineage: Eukaryota > Metazoa > Chordata > Mammalia > Carnivora > Mustelidae > Neogale > Neogale vison. The sequence goes on from NC_058104.1 coordinate 44,082,060, forward strand.
TTGCGCGCCTGCCCTAGCCATCCCCTCGTGTCTTCCCTAAGCCAGGCTTCCGTCTCTACGCACAGGGAGCGATTGACGCTTGTCTTGCCACCGTCCCGCTGTTCTCGCCAGGGCAGGCTCTCCTGCTTTGTGACTATTTCCGGACAACAAGGCCCACAGTGCCTTCTCTTCTCCAGGGTAGGCGTTCTGCTCCTTCCCAAGACTTGCTCTTGGGGAGCACGGTGAAAGCCGTGTCCCTTTCATTAAGGCCTTTTCTAGATGTGCATCCACGCTCTCACTCAGGCAGTGGGGATGCTAGGGCCAAGAGACTTTCAATCCATGCGGGTTTCTTCCACCGTGCTGTGGAGACTAGCTGAGGCAAGCAGCAGCAGCATCCCACAAACACGATTGAGATTTTCCAACGAATGCTGTGCTTTCCCAGAGGAGAAGCCTGGGCAAAGAGGCTTTCGCTGTATGCTGGTTTCTCCCACTTGATACATGGCCTAGCATAGCAGAAGCAGCAGCGCGCAGAACCGAGTCTGATTTCTAAGCAAACGGAGAGGGTGAACTTGTCTTCCACCCGCCTGCTATTCTTGGCTATGCAGCCTCTCAGGTTTCAGGACTTTTCCTTAAGGCTGTTTCAACATTCGAAACCACGCTTCACTCTCAGGAAGAGGGGATGCCGGGGAAAGAGGATTTCACTCCATGAGGGTTTATTACACCATGCTTCGGAGACTCTTTTCAGGTAAGCGGCATCAGCATCGCACAGAACCGACTCTGATTTCCCAAAGAATGATGTGCTTTCCTAGAGGGGATGCCCAGGCAAAGAGGCTTTCGCTCTATGCAGGATTCTCCCACCGTGCTGCCAATACAAGGCTAAAGCAAGCAGCAACGGCAGCCCACAGAACCGTCTCTTTTTTCCAAGCGATTGCTATGCTTTCGCAGAGGTTTTCAGATTGTCCCGATCTGTACTTCGCTGTTGCTTCTTCAGCAAGGATTTGGGCATTTGTTATGTCGCGTCAGGAAGTAGATCTGTGGGAGAACTGGTGCATCTTGGGTTTTGCTTTCCCGGGCTCCATTGTCGCATCCTGGGTTCACCCTGCCAGGCCTAACTGTGCAGACACAGCCACTACCCTGCAGCAGCGTGCGTGGCCTAGGGTGAGAGTCCATGCAAACGGCCATCTCCTAGCGTAGTAAGGCTTGGCTTTTTACTCTGCCGTTCAGGCGGACTTGGGGACTAGGCCAGTGCCTTCCCCTTAGGAAAGGAGAGGCGACATGATCCGTGCACAGAGCCCGTGCCCTGGGATGGGGAGCTGTGGGGGACTGTCCACACTTCTTCCCCGACACACCCCCTGCCACCCCCATAATTGCCCCATCTTGGAGGAAGATGGCATCTGACTGCCCTTTCTTCCAGGGAGCTGTATCTGCGAGTTCCGGGTATGGAGCCTGGTGGCAAGCCCCCGTATGCCCTAGGGACAGGTGTCCGTGGAGATGCTGTCCCCTTGGGACATGAGACACAGAACTGGCCTGCCGTCTTCCCAGACTCCTTCCTCAGAGTGTCGTATGCACGCCTGCCCTAGACGTCCCCTCCTGTTTTCCTAAAGCCAGGCTTCCATCTCTACGCACAGTGAGCCGGTGACGCTTGTCTTGCCACCCTCCCGCTGTACTCCCCAGGGCAGGCTCTCCTGCTTTGCGACTATTTCCCGACAACAAGGCCAACGGCTCCTTCTCTGTCCTGGGGAGGCGTTCTGCTCCTTCCCCAGACTTGCTCTTGGGGAGCACGGTGACAGCCGTGTCCCTATCCTTAAGGCCCTTTCAAGATATGCATCCACGCTTCTCTCGCAGGCAGTGGGGATGCTAGGGCCAAGAGAATTTCGCTCCATGCGAGTTTCTTCCACCGTGCTACGGAGACTAGCTCAGGCAAGCAGCAGCAACAGCCCCCAAACCCGATTCAGATTTCCCAACGAATGCTGTGCTTTCCCAGAGGAGAAGCCTGGGAAAAGAGGTTGTAACTATATGCTAATTTCTCCCACCTTGAGACTTGGCCTAGGCAAGCATGAGCGGTAGCCCACAGAACGGACTCTGATTTCTAAGCAAACGGAGAGGGTGACACTTGTCTTGCCAAACGCCCGCTGTTCTTTCCATGGCAGGCTCTCCTGTTTCATGACTTTTCCTTAAGGCTGATTCCACAGGCGCAACCACGCTTCTCTCCCGGGTAGAGCAAATGCCCGGGCAAAGAGGATTTCACTCCAAGCGGGTTTATTACACCATGCTTCGGAGACTATGTTCAGGCAAGAGGCATCAGCATCGCACAGAACCGACTCTGATTTCCCAACGAATGCTGTGCTTTCCCTGAGGTGAAGTCTGGGCAAAGAGGCTTTCGCTGTATGCTGGTTTCTCCCACCTTGAGACTTGGCCTAGGCAAGCAAGAGCAGCAGGGTGCAGAACCGACTCTGATTTCTAAGCAAACGGAGAGGGTGACCCTTGTTTTGCACCCGCCCGCTATTCTTGCCTATGCAGGCTCTCCTGTTAAATGACTTTTCCTTAAGGCTGTTTCCACAGGCGCAACCACGCTTCTCTCTCACGCAGAGGGGATGCCCGGGCAAAGAGGATTTCGCTGCATGCGGGTTTATTACACCGTTCTTCGGAGACTATGTTCAGGCAAGCGGCATCAGCATCGCACAGAACCGACTCTGATTTCCCAAAGAATGCTGTGCTTTCCTAGAGGGGATGCCCAGGCAAAGAGGCTTTTGCTCTATGCGGGATTCTCCCACCGTGCTGCCAATACTAGGCTAAAGCAAGTAGCAACAGCAGCCCACTGATCTGACTCTATTTTCCTAGCCACTGCTATGCTTTCACAGAGGTTTTCAGCTTGGCCTGAAACTCTCTTCGCTGTTGCTTCTTCAGAAAGGCTTTAGGCGTTTGCTCTGTTGCGTCAGGGAAATAGATCTGCGGTAGAGCTGGTGCCTCTTGGTCCTTGCTTTCCCGGGCTCCATGGTCGCATCCTGGGTTCACCATGCCAGGGCGAACTACGCAGACACAGCCACAGGACTGCAGCTTTGTGCGTGGCCTAGGATGACAGTCCATGCCAACTGCCATCTCCTGGTGTAGTAAGGCTTGGCTTTTTGCTCTGGCGTACAGGCGGATTTGGGGACTAGGCCAGTGCCTTCCCCTTAGGAAAGGATAGGCGACACGATCCCTGCACAGCGCCCGTGCACTAGGATGGGGATCTGTGGAGGACTGTCGCCACTTCTTGCCCCACACACCCCTGCCAACCCCAACGCTGCCACATCTTGTAGGAAGATGGCATCTAACTGCCCTTTCTTCCAGGGAGCTCTGTCTACGAGTTCCGGTTATGAAGCCTGGCGGCAAGCCCACGAATGCCCTAGGGAAAGGTGGCCTTGGAGATGCTGTCCCCTTGGGTCAAGAGTCACGGAACAGGCCTGCCTTCTGCTCAGACTCCTTCCTCAGACTGGAGTATGCACGCCAGCCCAAGCCATCCCTTCGTGTCTTCCTAAACCAAGGCTTCTGTCTCTACGTACAGGGAGCGGGTGACGATTGTCTTGCCACCGTCCCGCTGTTCTCGCCAGGGCGGGCACTCCTGCTTCATTACTTTTCCTTAGGCTTTTTCCACAGGGGCAACCATGCCTCTCTCTCAGGAAGAGGGGATGCCCGGGCAAAGAGGATTTTGCTCCATGCGGGTTTATTACACTGTGCTTCGGAGACTATGTTAGGCAAGCGGCATCAGCATCGCACAGAACCGACTCTGATTTCCCAAAGAGTGCTGTGCTTTCCTAGAGGGAATGCCCAGGCAAAGAGGCTTTTGCTCTATGCAGGTTCCTTCAACCGTGCTGCCAATACTAGGCTAAAGCAAGCAGCAACAGCAGCCCACAGAACCGACTCTTTTTTCCTAGCCCCTGCTATGCTTTCGCAGAGGTTTTCAGTTGGCCTGAACCGCACTTTGCTGCTGCCTCCTCACCAAGGCTTTGGGCGTTTGCTCTGTCGCTGCAGGGAAGTAGATCTGCGGGAAAGCTGGTGCCTCTTGGCCTTGCTTTCCCGAGCTCCATGGTCGCACCCTGGGTTCACCCTGCTAGGCCGAACTATGCAGACACATCCACAACCTGCAGCAGCGTACATGGCCTAGGATGACACTCCATGCCAAATGCTATCTAATGGCGTAGTAAGCCGTGGCTTTTTGCTCCGGCGTTCAGGCGGACACGGGGACTAGGCCAGTGCCTTCCCCTTAGTAGAGTAGAGGCGACAGGATCCCTGCAGAAGGCCCGTGTACCGGGATGGGGAGCTGTGAGGGACTGTCCCCACTTCTTCCCCGACACACCCCCTGCTACCCCCAACGCTGCCACATCTTGGAGGAAGATGGCATCTGACTGCCTTTTCTTCCAGGGAGCTGTATCTGCGAGTTCCGAGTATGGCGCCTGGTGGAAGGCCCACGTCTGCCCTAGGGACAGGTGGCCTTGGAGATGCTGTCGCCTTGGGACAAAAGTCACAGAACAGGCCTGCCATCTTCCCAGACTCCTTCCTCAGAGTGGAGTATGCGCGTCTGCCCTAGCCGTCCACTCGTGTCTTCCTAAAGCCAGGCTTCCATCACTACACACAGGAAGCGGCTGACGCATGTCTTGTCACCGTCCTGCTGTTCTCACCAGTGCGGGCTCTCCTTCTTTGCGACTGTTTCGTGAAAACAAGGCCAACGGCTCCTCTTCTCCTGGGGAGACGCTCTGTTCCTTCCCCCGACTTGCTCTTGGGGAGCACGGTGACAACCATATCCCTTTCCTTAAGGCCCTTGCCATATGAGCATCCATGCTTCTCTCTCAGGCAGTGGGGATGCTAGGGCCAAGAGAATTTCAGTCCATGCGGGTTTCTTATACCTTGCTGCGGAGACTAGCTCAGGCAAGCAGCAGCCGCATCCCACAAACCCTATTCAGATTTCCCAACGAATTCTGTGCTTTACCATAGTAGAAGCCGGGGACAAAGAGGCATTTGCTATATGCTCGTTTCTCCCATACTCAGACTTGGCCTAGGTAAGCAGGAGCAGCAGCCCACAGAACCGACTCTGATTTCTAAGCAAATGGAGAGGGTGACACTTGTCTTGCCACCCGCCCGCTATTCTTTCCTATGCTGGCTCTCCTGTCATGACTTTCCTTAAGGCTGTTTTCACAGGCGCAACCACGCTTCTCTCTCAGGCAGAGGGGATGCCTGGGCAAAGAGTATTTGGCTCCATGCGGGTTTATTACACCACGCTTCGGAGACTAAGTTCAGCCACGTGGCATCAGGATCACACAGAACCGACTCTGATTTCCCAAAGAATGCTGTGCTTTCCGAGAGGTGATGCCCAGGCAAAGAGGATTTCGCTCTATGCGGGATTCTCCCACCGTGCTGCCAGTACTAGGCTAAAGCAAGCAACAACAGCACCCCACAGAACCGACTCTTTTTTCCTACCGATTGCCATGATTCTGCAGAGGTTTTCAGCTTGGCCTGAACCGCACTTCGCTGCTTCTTACTCAGCAAGGCTTTGGGCGTATGCTCTGTCGCGTCTGGGAAGTAGATCTGCGTGAGAGCTGGTGCCTCTTGGGCCTTGCTTTCCCGGGCTCCATGGTGGCACACTGGATTCAGCCTACCAGGCCTAACTACGCAGACACAGGCACCATCCTCCAGCAGCGTGTGTGGCCTAGGATGACACTCCATCCCAACTGCCATCTCCTGGTGTAGTAAGGCTTGGCTTTTAGCTCTGGCGTTCAGGCAGACTCGGGGACTAAGCCAGTGCCTTCCCCATAGGAGAGGAGAGGCGACAGGATCCCTGCACAGGGCGCGTACACTGGGATGGGGAGCTGTGGGGGACTGTCCACACTTATTCCCCGACACACCGGCTGCCACCCACAACGCTGCCACATCTTGGAGGAAGATGGCATCTGACTGCCCTTTCTTCCAGGTACCTGTCTGCGAGTTCAGGGTATGGCAAACAAGATGGTATGGCAAACGGAGATGGTGACACTTGTCTTGCAACCCCTCCCGCTGTTCTTGCCATGGCTGGCTCTCATGTTTCATGACTTTTCCTTAAAGCTGATTCCACAGGCTCAACCACGCTTCTCTCTCAGGTAGAGGGGATGCCCGGGCAAAGAGGATTTCGATCCATGCGGGTTTATTACACCGTGCTTCGGAGACAATGTTCAGTCAAGCGGCATCAGCATGGCACAGAACTGACTCTGATTTCCCAACGATTGCTGTTCTTTCCCAGAGGAGAAGCCTGGGCAAAGAGGCTTTCGCTGTATGCTGGTTTCTCCCACCTTGAGACTTGGCTTAGGCAAGCACGAGCATCAGCCCGCAGAACCGACACTGATTTCTAAGCAAACGGAGATGGTGACACTTGTCTTGCAACCCCTCCCGCTGTTCTTGCCATGGCTGGCTCTCATGTTTCATGACTTTTCCTTAACGCTGATTCCACAGGCTCAACCACGCTTCTCTCTCAGGTAGAGGGGATGCCCGGGCCAAGAGAATTTCGCTCCATGCGGGTTTCTTCCACCGTGCTGCGGAGACTAGCTCAGGCAAGCAGCAGAAGCATCCCACAAACCCGATTCAGATTTCCCAACGAATTCTGTGCTTTCCCAGAAAAGAAGCCTGGGCAAAGAGGCTTTCGCTGTATGCTGGTTTCTTCCACCTTGAGACTTGGCCTAGGAAAGCATGAGCAGCAGGCCGCAGAACCGACAGATTTCTAAGCAAACGGAGAGGGTGACACTTGTCTTGCCACCCGCCCGCTATTCTTTCCTAAGAGGCTCTCTCTTTTCATGACTTTTCCTAAAGCCTTTTCCACAGGCGCAACCACGCTTCTCTCTCAGGTAGAGGGGATGCCCGGGCAAAGAGGATTTCGATCCATGCGGGTTTATTACACCGTGCTTCAGAGACTATGTTCAGGCAAGCGGCATCAGCATCGCAGAGAACCGACTCTGATTTCCCAAGGAATGCTGTGCTTTCCGAGAGGGGATGCCCAGGCAAAGAGGCTTGCGCTCTATGCGGGAATTCTCCCACTGTGCTGCCAATACTAGTCTAAAGCAAGCAGCAACAGCAGCCCACAAAACCGACTCTTTTTTCCTAGCGATTGCTATGCTTTCACAGAGGCTTTCCGCTTGGCCTGAACCGCACTTTGCTGCTGTTTCCTCAGCAAGGATTTGGGTGTTTGCTCTGTCGCGTCAGGGAAGTCGATCTGCGGTAAAGCTGGTGCCTCTTGGGATTTGCTTTCCCGGGCTCCATGGTCGCATCCTGGGTTCACCCTTCCAGGGCGAACTACAAGACACAGCCACAAGACTGCAGCAGCGTGCGTGGCCTTGGATGACACTCCATGCCAACTGCCATCTCCTGGGGCAGTAAGGCTTGGCTTTTTGCTCTTGTGTTCAGGCTGACTCAGGGACTAGGCCAGTGCCTTCCCCATAGGAAAGGAGAGGCAACAGGATCCCTGCACAGCGCACATGCACTGGGGTGGGGAGCTGTGGAGGACCGTCCTCACTTGTACCCCGACACACCCCCTGCCACCCCCAACGCTACCACATCTTGGAATAAGATGGCATCTGACTGCCCTTTCTTCCAGGGAGCTTTATCTGCGAGTTCCGGGTATGGCGCCTGGTGGGAAGCCCATGTCTGCCCTAGGGACATGTATCCTTGGAGATGCTGTCCCCTTGGGACAAGAGGCACAGAACAGGCCTGCCTTCTGCCCAGACTCCTTCCTCAGAGTGCAGTATGTGCGCCAGCCCTAGCCGTCCCCTCGTGTCTTCCTTTAGCCAGGCTTCCGTCTCTACGCACAGGGAACGGTTGACGCTTGTATTGCCACCACCCCGCTGTTCTCGCCAGGCAGGCTCTCCTGTTTTGCGACTGTTTCCCGTCAAGAAGGCCAACAGCTCCTTCTCTTCTCCCGGGGAGGCGTTCTGTTCCTTCCCAAACGTGCTCTTGGGGAGCACGGAGACAGCCGTGTCCCTATATTAAGGCCCTTTCCAGATGTGCATCCACGCTTCTCTCTCAGGCAGTCGGGATGCTAGGGCCAAGAGAATTTCGCTCCATGCGGGTTTCTTCCACCGTGCTGCGGAGACTAGCTCAGGCAAGCAGCAGAAGCATCCCACAAACCCGATTCAGATTTCCCAACGAATTCTGTGCTTTCCCAGAGGAGAAGCCTGGGCAAAGAGGCTTTCAATGTATGCTGGTTTCTTCCACCTTGAGACTTGGCCTAGGAAAGCACGAGAGCAGCCCGCAGAACCGACAGATTTCTAAGCAAACGGAGAGGGTGACACTTGTCTTGCCACCCGCCCGCTATTCTTTCCTAAGAGGCTCTCTCTTTTCATGACTTTTCCTAAAGCCTTTTCCACAGGCGCAACCACGCTTCTCTCTCAGGTAGAGGGGATGCCCGGGCAAAGAGGATTTCGATCCATGCGGGTTTATTACACCGTGCTTCAGAGACTATGTTCAGGCAAGCGGCATCAGCATCGCACAGAACCGACTCTGATTTCCCAAGGAATGCTGTGCTTTCCTAGAGGGGATGCCCAGGCAAAGAGGCTTGCGCTCTATGCGGGAATTCTCCCACTGTGCTGCCAATACTAGTCTAAAGCAAGCAGCAACAGCAGCCCACAAAACCGAATCTTTTTTCCTAGTGATTGCTATGCTTTCACAGAGGCTTTCCACTTGGCCTGAACCGCACTTTGCTGCTGTTTCCTCAGCAAGGATTTGGGTGTTTGCTCTGTCGCGTCAGGGAAGTCGATCTGCGGTAAAGCTGGTGCCTCTTGGGATTTGCTTTCCCGGGCTCCATGGTCGCATCCTGGGTTCACCCTTCCAGGGCGAACTACACAGACACAGCCACAAGACTGCAGCAGCGTGCGTGGCCTTGGATGACACTCCATGCCAACTGCCATCTCCTGGGGCAGTAAGGCTTGGCTTTTTGCTCTGGTGTTCAGGCTGACTCAGGGACTAGGCCAGTGCCTTCCCCATAGGAAAGGAGAGGCTACAGGATCCCTGCACAGCGCACATGCACTGGGGTGGGGAGCTGTGGAGGACTGTCCTCACTTCTACCCCGACACACCCCCTGCAACCCCCAACGCTACAACAACTTGGAGGAAGATGGCATCTGACTGCCCTTTCTTCCAGGGAGCTTTATCTGCGAGTTCCGGGTATGGCGCCTGGTGGGAAGCCCATGTCAGTCCTAGGGACAGGTGGCCTTGGAGATGCCGTCCCCTTTGGACAAGAGACACAGAACATGCCTGCCTTCTGCCCATAATCCTTCCTCAGAGTGGGATATGCGCGCTTGCCCTAGGCGTCCCCTCGTGTCTTCCTTTAGCCAGGCTTCTGTCTCTACGCACAGGGAACGGGTGACGATTGTCTTGCCACCATCCCGCTGTTCTCTCCAGGACAGGCTCTCCTGCTTTGCGACTGTTTCCCGACAACAAGGCCAACGGCTCCTTCACGTCTCCCGGGGAGGTGTTCTGCTCCTTCCCCAGACTTACTCCTGGGAGCACGGTGACATCCGTGTCCCTATCCTTAAGGCCCTTTCCAGATGTGCATCCATGGTTCTGTCTCAGGCAATGGGGATGCTAGGGCCAAGAGAATTTGGCTCCATTCGGGGTTCTTCCACCGTGCTGCGGAGACTAGCTCAGTCAAGCAGCATAAGCTTATCACAAAGCGACTCAGATTTCCCAACGAATCCTGTGCTTTCCCAGAGGAGAAGCCTGGGCAAAGTGCTGTCTATGGATGGTGGTTTTCCCACCTTGAGACTTGTTCTAGGCAAGCACGAGCAGTAGCACGCAGAAGTGAATCTGATTTCTCAGTATATGGAGAGCGTGACACTTGTCGTGCCAGCTCTCTGCTCTTCTTGCCATGGCAGGCTCTCCTGTTTCATGACCGTTTCAGGACAGCAAGGCCAAGGGCCCCTTCTCTTCTCCTAGATCGACGTGCTACGCCTGGAGCAGCAATGATCCCAGGGAGCACAGTACCAGAAGTTTCCCTTTCCTTAAGGCTGTTTCCACAGGCGGTAACACTCTTCTCTCTCAGGTAGAGGGGATGCCCAGGCAAAGAGGATTACGCTCCATTCGGGTTTATTACACCGTGCTTCGGAGACTCTGTTCATGCAAGCGGCATCAGCATCGCACAGAACCGACTCTGATTTCCCAAAGAATGCTGTGCTTTCCCTGAGGGGATGCCCGGGGAAAAAGGCTTTCTCTCTATGGAGGATACTCCCACCGTGCTGCCAATACTAGGCTAAGGCAAGCAGCAACAGCAGCCCACAGGACCGACTCTTTTTTCCTAGCGACTGCTATGCTTTCACAGAGGTTTTCAGTTGGCCTGAACCGCACTTCGCTGCTGCTTCCTCAGCAAGGCTTTGGGCGTTTGCTCTGTCACTTCAGGGAAGTAGATCTGCGGGAGAGCTGGTGCCTCTTCGGTCTTGCTTTCCCGGGCTCCATGGTCGCACCCTGGATTCACCATGCCACGCCGAACTACGCAGACACAGCCACAACCCTGCAGCAGCGTGCGAGGCCTTGACGACAGTCCATACCAACTTCCATCTAATGGCGTAGTAAGGCTTGGCTTTTTGCTCTGGCGTTCAGGCGTACTTGGGGACTCGTCCAGTGCCTTCCCCTTAGGAGAGGTGAGGTGACAGGATCCTTGCACAGGGCCCGTGTACTGGGATGGGGTGCTGTGGGGTACTGTCCCCACTTCTTCCCCGACACACCCCCTGCTACCCGCAAAGCTTCCACATCTTGGAGGAAGATGGCATCTGACTGCCCTTTCTTCCAGGGAGCTGTATCTGCGAGTTCCGGGTATGGCGCCTTGTGGCAGGCCCATGTCTGCCCTAAGGACAAGAGGCTTTGGAGATGCTGTCCCCTTGGGAAAAGAGGCACAGAACAGGCCTGCCGTCTGCCCAGACTACTTCCTCAGAGTGGAGTATGCGCGGCTGCCCTAGCCGTCCCCTCGTTTCTTCCTAAAGCCAGGCTTCCGTCCCTATGCACAGGAAGCGGTTGAGGCTTGTCTTGCCACCATCCCGCTGTTCTCGCCAGGGCAGGCTCTCCAGCTTTGCGACTGTTTCCCGACAACAAGGTCAACGACTCTGTCTCTTCTCTGGGGAGGCGTTCTGCTCCTTCCCCAGACTTGCTCTTGGGGAGCACGGTGACAGCCGTGTCCCTATCCTTAAGGCCCTTTCCAAATGTGCATCCACGCTTCTCTCACAGGCAATGGGGATTATAGGGCCAAGAGAATTTCAGTCCATGTGGCTTTCTTCCACCGTGCTGCGGAGTCTAGCTCAGGCAAGCAGCAGCAGCAGACCACAAACGCGATTCAGATTTCCCAACGAATGCTGTGCTTTCCCGTAGTAGAAGCCAGGGACAAAGAGGCTTTCGCTCTATGCTGGTTTCTCCCACCTTCAGACTTGGCCTAGGCAAGCAGGAGCAGCAGCTCGCAGAACCGACTCTGATTTCTAAGCAAACGGAGAGAGTGACAATTGTCTTGCCACACGCCCGCTATTTTTTCCAATGCAGGCTCTTCTGTTGCATGACCCTTTCCAGACAGCAAGGCCAAGGGCCCCTACTCTTCTGCTGGAGCAGCGTGGTACGCCTAGGCCAGACATTCTCACAGGGAGCGCAGTGACAGACTTTTCCCTTTCCTTAAGGCTGTATCCACAGGCGCAACCAAGATTCACTCTCAGGTAGAGGGGATGCCCAAGCAAAGAGGGTTTTGCTCCATGCGGGTTTATTACACCGTGCTTCAGAGACTATGTTCAGGCAAGCGGCATCAGCATCGCACAGAACCGACTCTGATTTCCCAAAGAATGCTGTGCTTTCCTAGAGTAGAAGCCTGCGCAAAGAGGTTTTCGCTGTATCCTGGTTTCTCCCACCTTGAGACTTGGCCTAGGCTTGCACGAGCAGCAGCCCGCAGAACCGACTCTGATTGCTAAGGAAAAAGAGAGGGTGACATTTGTCTTGCCACCTGCCCGCTATTCTTGCCTATGCGGGCTCTCTTGTTTCATGACTTTTCCTTAAGGCTGATTCCACAGGCGCAACCACGCTTCTCTCTCAGGTTGAGGTGGATACCCAGGCAAAAAGGATTTCACTCCAAGCAGGTTTATTACACCGTGTTTCGGAGGCTATGTTCAGGCAAGCGGCATCAGCATCGCACAGAACCGACTCTGATTTCCGAACGAATGCTGTGCTTTCCCAGAGGAGAAGCCTGGGCAAAGAGGCTTTCATTGTATCCTGGTTTCTCCCAACTTGAGACTTGGCCTAGGCATGCACGAGCTGCAGCCCGCAGAACCGACTCTGATTTCTAAGCAAACGGAGAGGGTGACACTTGTCTTGCCATCCGCCAGCTATTCTTGCCTATGCAGGCACTACTGTTTCATGAATTTCCTAAATGCTGTTTCCACAGGCACAACCACGTTTCTCTCTCATGTAGAGGGGATGCCTGGGCAAAGTGGATTTCACACCATGCGGTTTTATTACACAGTGTTTCAGAGACTATATTCAGGCAAGCGGCATCAGCATCACACAGAACCGACTCTGATTTCCCAAAGAATGCTGTGCTTTCCTAGAGGGGATGCCCAGGCAAAGAGGCTTTCGCTCTATGTGGGATTTTCCCACCGTGCTACCAGTACTAGGCTCAAGCAAGCAGCAACATCAACCCACAGAACCGACTCTTTTTTTCCTAGCGATTGTTATGCTTTCGCAGAGGTTTTCAGCTGGGCCTGAACCGTACTTCACTGTTGCTTCCTCAGCAAGGCTTTGGGCGTTTGCTCTGTCGCGTCAGGGAAGTAGATCTGCGGGAGAGCTGGTGCCTCTTGGGCCTTGCTTTCCCGGGCTCCATGGTCGCACCCTGGGTTCACCCTGCCAGGCCGAACTATGCAGACACAGGCTCAAGCCTGAAGCAGTGTGCGTGCCCTAGGATGATACTCCATGCCAACTGCCATCTACTGGCGTAAAAAGGCTTGGCTTTTTGCATTGGCGTTCAGGCGGACTCAGGGACTAGGCCAGTGACTTCACCTTAGGAGAGGAGAGGTGACAGGATCCCTGCACAGCGCCCGTACACTGGGATGGGGAGCTGTGCGGGACTGTCCCCACTTCTTCCCCGAAACACCCCCTGCTACCCCCAACACTGCCATATCTTGGAGGAAGATGGCATCTGACTGCCCTTTCTTCCAGGGACCTGTATCTGCGAATTCCGGGTATGGCACCTGTTGGCAGGCCCACGTCTGCCCTAGGGACAGGTGTCCTTGGAGATGCTGTCCCCTTGGGACAAGAGGCACAGAACAGGCATTCCTTCTGCCCAGACCCCTTCCTCAGAGTGGTGTATGCGCGCCTGCCCTAGACGTCCACTAGTGTCTGCCTTAAGACAGGCTTCCGTCTCTCCACACATTGAGCGGGAAACGATTGTCTTGACACCACCCCGCTGTTCTGACCAGGGCAGGCTCTCCTGCTTTTCGACTGTTTCCCAACAACAAGGCCAACGCTCCTTCTCTTCTCCTATGGAGGCATTCTGCTCCTGGGAGCACGGTGACAGACATTTCCCTATCCTTAAGGCCCTTTCTAAATGTGCATCCACTCTTCTCTCTCAGGTAGTGGGGATGCCAGGGTCAAGAGAATTTCGCTCCATGCATGTTTCTTCCACCGTGCAGTGGAGACTATCTCAGGCAAGCAGCAGCAGCAACCCACAAACCAGATTCAGATTTCCCAACGAATGCTGTGCTTTCCCAGAGGAGAAGCCTGGGCAAAGATGCTTTCGCTGTATGCTATTTTCTCGCACTTTGAGAATTGGCCTAGGCAAGCAGGAGCAGCAGTCTGCAGAAGTGACTCTGATTTCTCAGCAAATGGAGAGGGTGACACTTGTCGTTTCATCTTCCCACTGTTCTTGACATGGCAGGCTCCCCTGTTTCATGACCATTTCCAGACAGCAAGGCCAAGGGCCCCTTCTCTTCTCACGGAGCGGCGTGCTACGCCTGCCCAGCAATGCTCCCAGGGAGCACAGTAACAGACGTTTCCCTTTCCTTAGTACAGTTTCCACAGGCGCACCCACGCTTCTCTCACAGGCAGAGGGGTGCCCAGTATTTCGCTCCATGCGGGTTTTTTACACCGTGCTTCGGAGACTATGTTCAGGCAAGCGGCATCAGCATCGCACAGAACAGACTCTGATTTCCCAAGAATGCTGTGCTTTCCTAGAGGGGATGGCCAGGCAAAGAGGCTTTCGCTCTATGCGGGCTTCTCCCACCATGCTGCCTTACTAGGCTAAAGCAAGCAGCAACAGCAGCCCACAGAACCGACTCTTTTTTCCTATTGATTGCTATGATATCGCAGAGGTATTCAGCTTGGCCTCAACGGCACTTCGCTGCTGCTTCCTCAACAAGGCTTTGGGCGTTTGCGCTGTCACGTCAGGGAAGTAGATCTGCGGGAGAGCTTGTGCGTCTTGGGCCTTGCTTTGCCGGGCTCCGGGGTCGCATCTTGGGTTCACCCTGCCAGGCCGAACTACGCAGACACAGCCACCACGCTGCAGCAGCGTGCATGGCCTAGGATGACTGTCCATCCAACTGCCATCTCCTGCCGTAGTAAGGCTTGGCATTTTACTCTGGCGTTCAGGCGTTCTCGGGGACTAGGCCATTGCCTTCCCCATAGTAGAGGAGAGGCGACAGGATCCCTACACACTGTCCGTGCACTGGGATGGGGAGCTGTGGGAGACTATCCCCACTTCTTCCCCGACATATCTCCAGCCAACCCCAACGCTGCCACATCTTGGAGGAAGATGGCATCTGACTGTCCTTTCTTCCAGGTAGCTGTATCTGCGAGTTCCTGGTGTGTCGCCACGTGGCATTCTCAAGTCTGCCTTAGGGACAGGTGGCCTTGGAGATGCTGTCCCCTTGGGACAAGAGGCACAGAAGAGGCCTGCCTTCTGCCCAGACTCCTTCCTTAGGGTGGAGTAAGCGCGCCTGCCCTAGCCTTCCCCTCGTGTCTTCCTTAAGTCAGGCTTCCGTCTCTACGCACAGGGAGCGGGTGACGATTGTCTTGCCACCATCCCGCTGTTCTCGCCAGGGCAGGCTCTCCTGCTTAGCGACTGTTTCCCGACAACAAGGCCAACGGCTCCTTCTCTTCTCCCGGGGAGGCGTTCTGCTCCTTCCCCAGACTTGCTCTTGGGGAGCACGGTGACAGCCGTGTCCCTATCCTTAAGGCCCTTTCCAGATGTACATGCATGATTCTCTCTCAGGCAGTGGGGATGTTAGGGCCAAGAGAATTTCGCCCATGCGGGTTTCTTCCTCCGTGCTGTGGAGACTAGCTCAGGCAAGCAGCAACAACATTCCACAAAGCGACTCAGATTCCCCAACGAATTCTGTGCTTTCCCAGAGGAGAGGCCTGGGCAAAGAGGCTTTCGCTGTATGGTGGTTTCTCCCACCTTGAGACTTGGCCTAGACAAGCACGAACATCATCCCGCAGAACCGATTCTGATTTCTAAGCAAATGGAGAGGGTGACACTTGTCTTGCCACACACCCGCTGTTCCTGCCATGCCAGGCTCTCCTGTGTCATGACTTTTTTTTAAGGCTGTTTCCACAGGCGCAACCACGCTACTCTCTCAGGTAGAGGAGATGCCCGAAAAAGAGGATTTCACTCCATGCGTGTATATTACACCGTGCTTCGGAGACTATGTTCAGGCAAGCGGCATCTGCATCGCACAGAACTGTCTCTAATTTCCCATAGAATGCTGTGCTTTCCTAGAGGTGATGCCCAGGCAAAGAGGCTTTCGCTTTATGCGGGATTCTCCCACCGTGCTGCCAATACTAGGCTAAAGCAAGCAGTAATAGCAGCCCACAGAACCGACACTTTTTTCCTAGCGATTGCTATGCTTTCTCAGACGTTTTCAGCTTGTCCTGAACCGCACGTCGCTGCTGCTTCCTCAGCAAGGATTTGGGTGTTTGCTCTGTCGCGTCAGGAAATTAGATGTGTGGGAAAGCTGGTGCCTCTTGGGCCTTGCTTCCCAGGCTCCATGGTCGCATCCTGGGTTCACCCTGCCAAGCGAACTATGCAGACACAGCCACAAGCCGGCAGCAGCGTGCGTGACCTAGGAAGACAGTCCATGCCAACTGCCATCTCCTGGCGTAGTAAGGCTTGGCTTTTTGCTCTGGCGTTCATGCAGACTCGGGGACTAGGCCAGTGCCTTTCCCTTAGAAAGGGAGTGGTGACAGGTTCCCTGCACAGCGCCCGTGCACTGGGATGGGGAGCTGTGGGGAACTGTCCCCCTTCTTCCCCGACACACCCCCTGCAACTCCAAATGCTTCCACATCTTGGAAAAGATGGCATCTAACTGCCCTTTCTTCCAGGGAGCTGTATCTACGTGTTCCGGCTATGCGCCTGGTGGCAAGCCCACGTCTGCTCTAGGGACAGGTGGCCTTGGAGATGCTGTCCCCTTGGGACAAGAGGCACAGAACAGGCCTGCCTTCTGCCCAGACTCCTTCCTCAGAGTGGAGTATGCACGCCAGCCCTAGCCGTCCCCACGTGTCTTCCTAAAGCAAGGCTTCTGTCTCTACACACAGGGAGCGTGTGACGCTTGTCTTGCCACCGTCCCGCTGTTCTCTCCAGGGCAATTTCACCTGCTTTGCGACAGTTTCCCGACAACAAGGCCAACGTCTCCTTCTCTTCTCCCGGGGAGGCGTTCTGCTCCTTCCCCAGACTTGCTCTTGGGGAACACGATGACAGCCGTGTCTCTATCGTTAAGGCCCTTTCCAGATGTACATCCACGCTTTTCTTCAGGCAGTGGGGATGCTAAGGCCAAGAGAATTTCGCTCCATGCGGGTTTCTTCGACCGTGGTACAGAGACTAGTTCAGGCAAGAGGCAGCAGCATCCCACAAAGCAACTCAGATTTCCCAACGAATGCTGTGCTTTCCCAGAGGAAAAGCCTGGGCAAAGAGGCTTCGCTCTATGCTGGTTTCTCCCACCTTGAGACTTGGACTAGGCAAGTACGAGCATCAGCCCGCAGAACCATCTCTGATTTCCAAGCAAATGGAGCGGGTGACACATGTCTTGCCACCTGCCCGGTATTCTTGCCAATGCAGGCTCTCCTGTTGCATAACCCTTTCCAGAAAGCAAGGCCAAGGGCCCCTTCCCTTCTCCTGGAGCGGCGAGCTACGCCTGGCCCCAACATGCTCTCAGGGAGCGCAGTGACAGACGTTTAACTTTCCTTAAGTCTGTTTCCACAGGTGCAACCACGCTTCTCTCTCAGGCAGAGGGGATGCCCGGGCAAAGAGGATTTCGCTCCATGCGCGTTTATTACACCGTGCTTAGGAGACTATGTTCAGCAAGCGGCATCATCATCGCACAGAACTGACTGTGATTTCCCAAAGAATGCTGTGCTTTCCTAGAGGGATGCCCAGGCAAAGAGGCTTTCTCTCTATGCGGGATTCTCCCACTGTGCTGCCAATACTAGACTAAGGCAAGCAGAAACAGCAGCCCGTAAAACCGACTCTTTTTTCCTAGCGACTACTATGCTTCCGCAGAGGTTTTCAGCTTGGCTTGAATCGCAGTTCGCTGCTGCTTCCTCATCAAGGCTTTGGGCATTCGCTCTGTCGTGTCAGGGATGTAGATCTGCGGGAGAGCCGGTGCCTCTTGGGCCTTGCTTTCCAGGGCTCCATGTTCGGACCCTGGGATCACCCAGCCAGGCTGAATAACGCAGACACAGGCACAACCCTGCTGCAGCGTGCGTGGCCTAGGATGACACTCCATGTCAACTACCATCTCCTGGCGTAGTAAGGCTTGGCTTTTTGCTCTCGCGTTCAGGCGGACTAGCGGACTAGGCCAGTGCCTTCCCCATAGGAGAGGAGAGGCGACAGGATCCCTGCACAGCGCTCGTGCACTGGGATGGGGAGCAGTGGGGGACTGCCACACTTCGTCCCCGACACACCCCTGCCACCCCCAACGCTGCCACATCTTGGAAGAAGATGGCATCTGACTGCCCTTTCTTCCAGGGAGCTGTATCTGCGAGTTCCGGGTATGGCGCCTGGTGGCAGGACTACGTCTGCCCTACGCACTAGTGGCCGCGGACATGCTGTCCCCTTGGGACAAGAGGCAAGAACAGGCCTGCCGTCTGCCCAGACTCCTTCCGCAGAATGCAGTATGCGCGTCTGCCCTAGCCGTCCCCTCGTGTCTTCCTAAAGCCATTCTTCCTTTCCTACGCACAGGAAGCGGGTGACGCATGTCTTGTAACCGTTCCACTCTTCTGGCCAGGGCAGGCTCTCCTGCTTTGCGACTGTTTCCCGACAACAAGGACAACGGCTCCTTCTCTTCTCCCGGGGAGGCGTTCTGCTCCTTCCCCAGACTTGCTCTTGGGGAGCACGGTGACAGCCATGCCCCTTTCCTTAAGGCCCTTTCCAGATGTGCATCCATCTTCTCTCTCAGGCAGTGGGGATGCTAGGGCCAAGAGAATTTCGCTCCATGCGGTTTTTTCCACCGTGTTGCGGAGTAAAGCTCAGGCAAGCAGCATCAGCATCCCACAAACCCGATTCAGATTTCCCAACGAATGCTGTGCTTTCCCAGAGGAGGAGCCTGGGCAAAGAGGCTTTCACTGATACTGGGTTCTCCCACTTTGAGACTTGGCCTAGGTAAGCAGCAACAGCAGCCCACAGAACCGACTCTTTTTTCCCAGCGACTGCTATGCTTTCCCAGAGGTTTTAGCTTGGCCCGATCCGCACTTCGCTGCTGCTTCTTCAGCAAGGCTTTGGGCACGTGCTCTGTCGCGTCAGGGAAGTAGATCTGCGGGAGAGCTTGTGCCTCTTGGGCCTTGCTTTCCCGGGCTCCATGGTCGCATCCTGGGTTCACCCTGCCAGGCGAACTATGCAGACACAGCCACCAACCTGCAGCAGCGTGCGTGACCTAGAATGACAGTCCATGCCAACTGCCATCTCCTGGCGTAGTAAGGCTTGGCTTTTTGCTCTGGAGTTCAGGCGGACTCGGAGACTAGGCCAGTGCATTCCCCTGAGAAAGGAGAAGCGACAAGATCCCTGCACAGCGCCCGTGCACTGGGATGCGGAGCTGTGGGGGACTGTTTCCACTTCTTCCCCAAACAACCCCCTGCCAACCACAACGCTGTCACATCCTGAGGGAGAAGGAATCTGACTGTCCTTTCTTCCAGGGAGCTGTATCTGCGAGTTCCGGGTATGGCGCCTCGTGGCATGCCCACGTCTGCCCGAGGGACAGATGGCCTTGGAGATCCTGCCCCCTTGGGACAAGAGGCACAGAACAGGCCTGCCTTCAGCCCAGACCCATTATTCAGAGTGGAGTATGCGCGCTTGCCCTACCTGTCCCCTCTTGTCCTCCTTAAGCCAGTCTTCCGTCAATACTCACACAGAGCGGGTGACGATTGTCTTGCCACTATCCCGCTGTTCTCGTCAGGGCAGGCTCTCCTGCTTTGCGAGTGTTTCCTGACAACAAGGCCAACGGCTCCTTCTCTACTCCTGGGGAGGCGTTCTGCTCCTTTCCCAGACTTGCTCGTGGGGAGCACCGTGACAGCCATGTCCCTATCCTTAAGGCCATTTCCAGATGTGCATCCACGCTTCTCTCTCAGGCAGTGGGGATGCTAGGGCCAAGAGAATTTCGCTCCATGTGGGTTTCTTCCACCGTGCTGCGGAGACTAGCTCAGGCAAGCAGCAGCAGCATCCCACAAACCCGATTCAGATTTCCCAATGAATGCTGTGATTTCCCAGGGGAGAAGCCTGGGCAAAGAGGCTTTCACTGTATGGTGGTTTTTCCCACCTTGAGCCTTGGCCTAGGCAAGCACGAGCAGCAGCCCGCAAATTCGACTCTGATTTCTCAGCAAATGGAGTGGGTGACACTTGTCTTGCCACGCACCCGCTATTCTTGCCTATGCAGGCTCTCCTGTTTCATGACTTTTCCGTAAGGCAGTTTCCACAGGCGCAACCATGCTTCTGTCTCAGGTAGAGGGGATGCCCGGGTAAAGAGGATTTCGCTCCATGCGGCTTTATTACACCGTGCTTTGGAGACTATGTTCAGGCAATCGGCATCAGCATCGCACAGAACAGACTCTGATTTCCCAAAGAATGCTGTGCTTTCCCTGAGGCGATGCCCAGGGAAAAAGGCTTTCACTCTATGCGGGATTCTCCCACCGTGCTGCCAATACTAGGCTAAAGCAAGTAGCAACAGCAGCCTACAGAACCGACTCTTTTTTCCTAGCATTCGCTATGCTTTCGCAGAGGTTTTCAGCTTGGCCTGAACCGCACTACGCTGCTGCTTCTTCAGCAAGGCTTTGGGCATTTACTCTGTCGCATCAGGGAAGTAGATTTGCGGGAGAGCTGGTGCTCCTTGTTCCTTGTATCCCGGGTACCATGATCGCACCCTGGGTTCACACTGCCAGGCCGAACTCGCAGACACAGCCACAAGCCTGCAGCAGCGTGCGTGGCCTCGGATGACAATCCATGCCAACTGCCATCTCCTGGCCCGTACGGCTTGGCTTTTTGCTCTGGCATTCAGGCAGACTCAGGGACAAGGTCATTGCCTTCCCCATAGGAGAGGTGAGGCGACAGGATCCCTGCATACCGACCGTGCACTGGGATGGGAAGCTGTGGGGGACTGTCCCCACTTCTTCCCCGACACACCCCCTGCAAAGCCAAACGCTGCCATATCTTGTAGGAAGATGGCATTTGACTGCCCTTTCTTCCAGGGAGCTGTATCTGCGAGTTCCGGGTATGGCGCCTGGTGGTTGGCCCACGTCTGCCCTAGGGACAGGTGGCCTTGGAGATGCTGTCCCCTTGGGACAAGAGGCACAGAACAGGCCTTCCATCTGCCCAGACTCCTTCCTCAGAATGGAGTTTGCGCGCCTGCCCTAGCCATCCCCTCGTGTCTTCCCTAAGCCAGGCTTCCGTCTCTACGCACAGGGAGCGATTGACGCTTGTCTTGCCACCGTCCCGCTGTTCTCGCCAGGGCAGGCTCTCCTGCTTTGTGACTATTTCCGGACAACAAGGCCCACAGTGCCTTCTCTTCTCCAGGGTAGGCGTTCTGCTCCTTCCCAAGACTTGCTCTTGGGGAGCACGGTGAAAGCCATGTCCCTTTCATTAAGGCCTTTTCTAGATGTGCATCCACGCTCTCACTCAGGCAGTGGGGATGCTAGGGCCAAGAGACTTTCAATCCATGCGGGTTTCTTCCACCGTGCTGTGGAGACTAGCTGAGGCAAGCAGCAGCAGCATCCCACAAACACGATTGAGATTTTCCAACGAATGCTGTGCTTTCCCAGAGGAGAAGCCTGGGCAAAGAGGCTTTCGCTGTATGCTGGTTTCTCCCACTTGATACATGGCCTAGCATAGCAGAAGCAGCAGCGCGCAGAACCGAGTCTGATTTCTAAGCAAACGGAGAGGGTGAACTTGTCTTCCACCCGCCTGCTATTCTTGGCTATGCAGCCTCTCAGGTTTCAGGACTTTTCCTTAAGGCTGTTTCAACATTCGAAACCACGCTTCACTCTCAGGAAGAGGGGATGCCGGGGAAAGAGGATTTCACTCCATGAGGGTTTATTACACCATGCTTCGGAGACTCTTTTCAGGTAAGCGGCATCAGCATCGCACAGAACCGACTCTGATTTCCCAAAGAATGATGTGCTTTCCTAGAGGGGATGCCCAGGCAAAGAGGCTTTCGCTCTATGCAGGATTCTCCCACCGTGCTGCCAATACAAGGCTAAAGCAAGCAGCAACGGCAGCCCACAGAACCGTCTCTTTTTTCCAAGCGATTGCTATGCTTTCGCAGAGGTTTTCAGATTGTCCCGATCTGTACTTCGCTGTTGCTTCTTCAGCAAGGATTTGGGCATTTGTTTTGTCGCGTCAGGAAGTAGATCTGTGGGAGAACTGGTGCATCTTGGGTTTTGCTTTCCCGGGCTCCATTGTCGCATCCTGGGTTCACCCTGCCAGGCCTAACTGTGCAGACACAGCCACTACCCTGCAGCAGCGTGCGTGGCCTAGGGTGAGAGTCCATGCAAACGGCCATCTCCTAGCGTAGTAAGGCTTGGCTTTTTACTCTGCCGTTCAGGCGGACTTGGGGACTAGGCCAGTGCCTTCCCCTTAGGAAAGGAGAGGCGACATGATCCGTGCACAGAGCCCGTGCCCTGGGATGGGGAGCTGTGGGGGACTGTCCACACTTCTTCCCCGACACACCCCCTGCCACCCCCATAATTGCCCCATCTTGGAGGAAGATGGCATCTGACTGCCCTTTCTTCCAGGGAGCTGTATCTGCGAGTTCCGGGTATGGAGCCTGGTGGCAAGCCCCTGTATGCCCTAGGGACAGGTGTCCGTGGAGATGCTGTCCCCTTGGGACATGAGACACAGAACTGGCCTGCCGTCTTCCCAGACTCCTTCCTCAGAGTGTCGTATGCACGCCTGCCCTAGACGTCCCCTCCTGTTTTCCTAAAGCCAGGCTTCCATCTCTACGCACAGTGAGCCGGTGACGCTTGTCTTGCCACCCTCCCGCTGTACTCCCCAGGGCAGGCTCTCCTGCTTTGCGACTATTTCCCGACAACAAGGCCAACGGCTCCTTCTCTGTCCTGGGGAGGCGTTCTGCTCCTTCCCCAGACTTGCTCTTGGGGAGCACGGTGACAGCCGTGTCCCTATCCTTAAGGCCCTTTCAAGATATGCATCCACGCTTCTCTCGCAGGCAGTGGGGATGCTAGGGCCAAGAGAATTTCGCTCCATGCGAGTTTCTTCCACCGTGCTACGGAGACTAGCTCAGGCAAGCAGCAGCAACAGCCCCCAAACCCGATTCAGATTTCCCAACGAATGCTGTGCTTTCCCAGAGGAGAAGCCTGGGAAAAGAGGTTGTAACTATATGCTAATTTCTCCCACCTTGAGACTTGGCCTAGGCAAGCATGAGCGGTAGCCCACAGAACGGACTCTGATTTCTAAGCAAACGGAGAGGGTGACACTTGTCTTGCCAAACGCCCGCTGTTCTTTCCATGGCAGGCTCTCCTGTTTCATGACTTTTCCTTAAGGCTGATTCCACAGGCGCAACCACGCTTCTCTCCCGGGTAGAGCAAATGCCCGGGCAAAGAGGATTTCACTCCAAGCGGGTTTATTACACCATGCTTCGGAGACTATGTTCAGGCAAGAGGCATCAGCATCGCACAGAACCGACTCTGATTTCCCAACGAATGCTGTGCTTTCCCTGAGGTGAAGTCTGGGCAAAGAGGCTTTCGCTGTATGCTGGTTTTTCCCACCTTGAGACTTGGCCTAGGCAAGCAAGAGCAGCAGGGTGCAGAACCGACTCTGATTTCTAAGCAAACGGAGAGGGTGACCCTTGTTTTGCACCCGCCCGCTATTCTTGCCTATGCAGGCTCTCCTGTTAAATGACTTTTCCTTAAGGCTGTTTCCACAGGCGCAACCACGCTTCTCTCTCACGCAGAGGGGATGCCCGGGCAAAGAGGATTTCGCTGCATGCGGGTTTATTACACCGTTCTTCGGAGACTATGTTCAGGCAAGCGGCATCAGCATCGCACAGAACCGACTCTGATTTCCCAAAGAATGCTGTGCTTTCCTAGAGGGGATGCCCAGGCAAAGAGGCTTTTGCTCTATGCGGGATTCTCCCACCGTGCTGCCAATACTAGGCTAAAGCAAGTAGCAACAGCAGCCCACTGATCTGACTCTATTTTCCTAGCCACTGCTATGCTTTCACAGAGGTTTTCAGCTTGGCCTGAAACTCTCTTCGCTGTTGCTTCTTCAGAAAGGCTTTAGGCGTTTGCTCTGTTGCGTCAGGGAAATAGATCTGCGGTAGAGCTGGTGCCTCTTGGTCCTTGCTTTCCCGGGCTCCATGGTCGCATCCTGGGTTCACCATGCCAGGGCGAACTACGCAGACACAGCCACAGGACTGCAGCTTTGTGCGTGGCCTAGGATGACAGTCCATGCCAACTGCCATCTCCTGGTGTAGTAAGGCTTGGCTTTTTGCTCTGGCGTACAGGCGGATTTGGGGACTAGGCCAGTGCCTTCCCCTTAGGAAAGGATAGGCGACACGATCCCTGCACAGCGCCCGTGCACTAGGATGGGGATCTGTGGAGGACTGTCGCCACTTCTTGCCCCACACACCCCTGCCAACCCCAACGCTGCCACATCTTGTAGGAAGATGGCATCTAACTGCCCTTTCTTCCAGGGAGCTCTGTCTACGAGTTCCGGTTATGAAGCCTGGCGGCAAGCCCACGAATGCCCTAGGGAAAGGTGGCCTTGGAGATGCTGTCCCCTTGGGTCAAGAGTCACGGAACAGGCCTGCCTTCTGCTCAGACTCCTTCCTCAGACTGGAGTATGCACGCCAGCCCAAGCCATCCCTTCGTGTCTTCCTAAACCAAGGCTTCTGTCTCTACGTACAGGGAGCGGGTGACGATTGTCTTGCCACCGTCCCGCTGTTCTCGCCAGGGCGGGCACTCCTGCTTCATTACTTTTCCTTAGGCTTTTTCCACAGGGGCAACCATGCCTCTCTCTCAGGAAGAGGGGATGCCCGGGCAAAGAGGATTTTGCTCCATGCGGGTTTATTACACTGTGCTTCGGAGACTATGTTAGGCAAGCGGCATCAGCATCGCACAGAACCGACTCTGATTTCCCAAAGAGTGCTGTGCTTTCCTAGAGGGAATGCCCAGGCAAAGAGGCTTTTGCTCTATGCAGGTTCCTTCAACCGTGCTGCCAATACTAGGCTAAAGCAAGCAGCAACAGCAGCCCACAGAACCGACTCTTTTTTCCTAGCCCCTGCTATGCTTTCGCAGAGGTTTTCAGTTGGCCTGAACCGCACTTTGCTGCTGCCTCCTCACCAAGGCTTTGGGCGTTTGCTCTGTCGCTGCAGGGAAGTAGATCTGCGGGAAAGCTGGTGCCTCTTGGCCTTGCTTTCCCGAGCTCCATGGTCGCACCCTGGGTTCACCCTGCTAGGGCGAACTATGCAGACACATCCACAACCTGCAGCAGCGTACATGGCCTAGGATGACACTCCATGCCAAATGCTATCTAATGGCGTAGTAAGCCGTGGCTTTTTGCTCCGGCGTTCAGGCGGACACGGGGACTAGGCCAGTGCCTTCCCCTTAGTAGAGTAGAGGCGACAGGATCCCTGCAGAAGGCCCGTGTACCGGGATGGGGAGCTGTGAGGGACTGTCCCCACTTCTTCCCCGACACACCCCCTGCTACCCCCAACGCTGCCACATCTTGGAGGAAGATGGCATCTGACTGCCTTTTCTTCCAGGGAGCTGTATCTGCGAGTTCCGAGTATGGCGCCTGGTGGAAGGCCCACGTCTGCCCTAGGGACAGGTGGCCTTGGAGATGCTGTCGCCTTGGGACAAAAGTCACAGAACAGGCCTGCCATCTTCCCAGACTCCTTCCTCAGAGTGGAGTATGCGCGTCTGCCCTAGCCGTCCACTCGTGTCTTCCTAAAGCCAGGCTTCCATCACTACACACAGGAAGCGGCTGACGCATGTCTTGTCACCGTCCTGCTGTTCTCACCAGTGCGGGCTCTCCTTCTTTGCGACTGTTTCGTGAAAACAAGGCCAACGGCTCCTCTTCTCCTGGGGAGACGCTCTGTTCCTTCCCCCGACTTGCTCTTGGGGAGCACGGTGACAACCATATCCCTTTCCTTAAGGCCCTTGCCATATGAGCATCCATGCTTCTCTCTCAGGCAGTGGGGATGCTAGGGCCAAGAGAATTTCAGTCCATGCGGGTTTCTTATACCTTGCTGCGGAGACTAGCTCAGGCAAGCAGCAGCCGCATCCCACAAACCCTATTCAGATTTCCCAACGAATTCTGTGCTTTACCATAGTAGAAGCCGGGGACAAAGAGGCATTTGCTATATGCTCGTTTCTCCCATACTCAGACTTGGCCTAGGTAAGCAGGAGCAGCAGCCCACAGAACCGACTCTGATTTCTAAGCAAATGGAGAGGGTGACACTTGTCTTGCCACCCGCCCGCTATTCTTTCCTATGCTGGCTCTCCTGTCATGACTTTCCTTAAGGCTGTTTTCACAGGCGCAACCACGCTTCTCTCTCAGGCAGAGGGGATGCCTGGGCAAAGAGTATTTGGCTCCATGCGGGTTTATTACACCACGCTTCGGAGACTAAGTTCAGCCACGTGGCATCAGGATCACACAGAACCGACTCTGATTTCCCAAAGAATGCTGTGCTTTCCGAGAGGTGATGCCCAGGCAAAGAGGATTTCGCTCTATGCGGGATTCTCCCACCGTGCTGCCAGTACTAGGCTAAAGCAAGCAACAACAGCACCCCACAGAACCGACTCTTTTTTCCTACCGATTGCCATGATTCTGCAGAGGTTTTCAGCTTGGCCTGAACCGCACTTCGCTGCTTCTTACTCAGCAAGGCTTTGGGCGTATGCTCTGTCGCGTCTGGGAAGTAGATCTGCGTGAGAGCTGGTGCCTCTTGGGCCTTGCTTTCCCGGGCTCCATGGTGGCACACTGGATTCAGCCTACCAGGCCTAACTACGCAGACACAGGCACCATCCTCCAGCAGCGTGTGTGGCCTAGGATGACACTCCATCCCAACTGCCATCTCCTGGTGTAGTAAGGCTTGGCTTTTAGCTCTGGCGTTCAGGCAGACTCGGGGACTAAGCCAGTGCCTTCCCCATAGGAGAGGAGAGGCGACAGGATCCCTGCACAGGGCGCGTACACTGGGATGGGGAGCTGTGGGGGACTGTCCACACTTATTCCCCGACACACCGGCTGCCACCCACAACGCTGCCACATCTTGGAGGAAGATGGCATCTGACTGCCCTTTCTTCCAGGTACCTGTCTGCGAGTTCAGGGTATGGCAAACAAGATGGTATGGCAAACGGAGATGGTGACACTTGTCTTGCAACCCCTCCCGCTGTTCTTGCCATGGCTGGCTCTCATGTTTCATGACTTTTCCTTAAAGCTGATTCCACAGGCTCAACCACGCTTCTCTCTCAGGTAGAGGGGATGCCCGGGCAAAGAGGATTTCGATCCATGCGGGTTTATTACACTGTGCTTCGGAGACAATGTTCAGTCAAGCGGCATCAGCATGGCACAGAACTGACTCTGATTTCCCAACGATTGCTGTTCTTTCCCAGAGGAGAAGCCTGGGCAAAGAGGCTTTCGCTGTATGCTGGTTTCTCCCACCTTGAGACTTGGCTTAGGCAAGCACGAGCATCAGCCCGCAGAACCGACACTGATTTCTAAGCAAACGGAGATGGTGACACTTGTCTTGCAACCCCTCCCGCTGTTCTTGCCATGGCTGGCTCTCATGTTTCATGACTTTTCCTTAACGCTGATTCCACAGGCTCAACCACGCTTCTCTCTCAGGTAGAGGGGATGCCCGGGCCAAGAGAATTTCGCTCCATGCGGGTTTCTTCCACCGTGCTGCGGAGACTAGCTCAGGCAAGCAGCAGAAGCATCCCACAAACCCGATTCAGATTTCCCAACGAATTCTGTGCTTTCCCAGAAAAGAAGCCTGGGCAAAGAGGCTTTCGCTGTATGCTGGTTTCTTCCACCTTGAGACTTGGCCTAGGAAAGCATGAGCAGCAGGCCGCAGAACCGACAGATTTCTAAGCAAACGGAGAGGGTGACACTTGTCTTGCCACCCGCCCGCTATTCTTTCCTAAGAGGCTCTCTCTTTTCATGACTTTTCCTAAAGCCTTTTCCACAGGCGCAACCATGCTTCTCTCTCAGGTAGAGGGGATGCCCGGGCAAAGAGGATTTCGATCCATGCGGGTTTATTACACCGTGCTTCAGAGACTATGTTCAGGCAAGCGGCATCAGCATCGCACAGAACCGACTCTGATTTCCCAAGGAATGCTGTGCTTTCCGAGAGGGGATGCCCAGGCAAAGAGGCTTGCGCTCTATGCGGGAATTCTCCCACTGTGCTGCCAATACTAGTCTAAAGCAAGCAGCAACAGCAGCCCACAAAACCGACTCTTTTTTCCTAGCGATTGCTATGCTTTCACAGAGGCTTTCCGCTTGGCCTGAACCGCACTTTGCTGCTGTTTCCTCAGCAAGGATTTGGGTGTTTGCTCTGTCGCGTCAGGGAAGTCGATCTGCGGTAAAGCTGGTGCCTCTTGGGATTTGCTTTCCCGGGCTCCATGGTCGCATCCTGGGTTCACCCTTCCAGGGCGAACTACAAGACACAGCCACAAGACTGCAGCAGCGTGCGTGGCCTTGGATGACACTCCATGCCAACTGCCATCTCCTGGGGCAGTAAGGCTTGGCTTTTTGCTCTTGTGTTCAGGCTGACTCAGGGACTAGGCCAGTGCCTTCCCCATAGGAAAGGAGAGGCAACAGGATCCCTGCACAGCGCACATGCACTGGGGTGGGGAGCTGTGGAGGACCGTCCTCACTTGTACCCCGACACACCCCCTGCCACCCCCAACGCTACCACATCTTGGAATAAGATGGCATCTGACTGCCCTTTCTTCCAGGGAGCTTTATCTGCGAGTTCCGGGTATGGCGCCTGGTGGGAAGCCCATGTCTGCCCTAGGGACATGTATCCTTGGAGATGCTGTCCCCTTGGGACAAGAGGCACAGAACAGGCCTGCCTTCTGCCCAGACTCCTTCCTCAGAGTGCAGTATGTGCGCCAGCCCTAGCCGTCCCCTCGTGTCTTCCTTTAGCCAGGCTTCCGTCTCTACGCACAGGGAACGGTTGACGCTTGTATTGCCACCACCCCGCTGTTCTCGCCAGGCAGGCTCTCCTGTTTTGCGACTGTTTCCCGTCAAGAAGGCCAACAGCTCCTTCTCTTCTCCCGGGGAGGCGTTCTGTTCCTTCCCAAACGTGCTCTTGGGGAGCACGGAGACAGCCGTGTCCCTATATTAAGGCCCTTTCCAGATGTGCATCCACGCTTCTCTCTCAGGCAGTCGGGATGCTAGGGCCAAGAGAATTTCGCTCCATGCAGGTTTCTTCCACCGTGCTGCGGAGACTAGCTCAGGCAAGCAGCAGAAGCATCCCACAAACCCGATTCAGATTTCCCAACGAATTCTGTGCTTTCCCAGAGGAGAAGCCTGGGCAAAGAGGCTTTCAATGTATGCTGGTTTCTTCCACCTTGAGACTTGGCCTAGGAAAGCACGAGAGCAGCCCGCAGAACCGACAGATTTCTAAGCAAACGGAGAGGGTGACACTTGTCTTGCCACCCGCCCGCTATTCTTTCCTAAGAGGCTCTCTCTTTTCATGACTTTTCCTAAAGCCTTTTCCACAGGCGCAACCACGCTTCTCTCTCAGGTAGAGGGGATGCCCGGGCAAAGAGGATTTCGATCCATGCGGGTTTATTACACCGTGCTTCAGAGACTATGTTCAGGCAAGCGGCATCAGCATCGCACAGAACCGACTCTGATTTCCCAAGGAATGCTGTGCTTTCCTAGAGGGGATGCCCAGGCAAAGAGGCTTGCGCTCTATGCGGGAATTCTCCCACTGTGCTGCCAATACTAGTCTAAAGCAAGCAGCAACAGCAGCCCACAAAACCGACTCTTTTTTCCTAGTGATTGCTATGCTTTCACAGAGGCTTTCCACTTGGCCTGAACCGCACTTTGCTGCTGTTTCCTCAGCAAGGATTTGGGTGTTTGCTCTGTCACGTCAGGGAAGTCGATCTGCGGTAAAGCTGGTGCCTCTTGGGATTTGCTTTCCCGGGCTCCATGGTCGCATCCTGGGTTCACCCTTCCAGGGCGAACTACACAGACACAGCCACAAGACTGCAGCAGCGTGCGTGGCCTTGGATGACACTCCATGCCAACTGCCATCTCCTGGGGCAGTAAGGCTTGGCTTTTTGCTCTGGTGTTCAGGCTGACTCAGGGACTAGGCCAGTGCCTTCCCCATAGGAAAGGAGAGGCTACAGGATCCCTGCACAGCGCACATGCACTGGGGTGGGGAGCTGTGGAGGACTGTCCTCACTTCTACCCCGACACACCCCCTGCAACCCCCAACGCTACAACAACTTGGAGGAAGATGGCATCTGACTGCCCTTTCTTCCAGGGAACTTTATCTGCGAGTTCCGGGTATGGCGCCTGGTGGGAAGCCCATGTCAGTCCTAGGGACAGGTGGCCTTGGAGATGCCGTCCCCTTTGGACAAGAGACACAGAACATGCCTGCCTTCTGCCCATAATCCTTCCTCAGAGTGGGATATGCGCGCTTGCCCTAGGCGTCCCCTCGTGTCTTCCTTTAGCCAGGCTTCTGTCTCTACGCACAGGGAACGGGTGACGATTGTCTTGCCACCATCCCGCTGTTCTCTCCAGGACAGGCTCTCCTGCTTTGCGACTGTTTCCCGACAACAAGGCCAACGGCTCCTTCACGTCTCCCGGGGAGGTGTTCTGCTCCTTCCCCAGACTTACTCCTGGGAGCACGGTGACATCCGTGTCCCTATCCTTAAGGCCCTTTCCAGATGTGCATCCATGGTTCTGTCTCAGGCAATGGGGATGCTAGGGCCAAGAGAATTTGGCTCCATTCGGGGTTCTTCCACCGTGCTGCGGAGACTAGCTCAGTCAAGCAGCATAAGCTTATCACAAAGCGACTCAGATTTCCCAACGAATCCTGTGCTTTCCCAGAGGAGAAGCCTGGGCAAAGTGCTGTCTATGGATGGTGGTTTTCCCACCTTGAGACTTGTTCTAGGCAAGCACGAGCAGTAGCACGCAGAAGTGAATCTGATTTCTCAGTATATGGAGAGCGTGACACTTGTCGTGCCAGCTCTCTGCTCTTCTTGCCATGGCAGGCTCTCCTGTTTCATGACCGTTTCAGGACAGCAAGGCCAAGGGCCCCTTCTCTTCTCCTAGATCGACGTGCTACGCCTGGAGCAGCAATGATCCCAGGGAGCACAGTACCAGAAGTTTCCCTTTCCTTAAGGCTGTTTCCACAGGCGGTAACACTCTTCTCTCTCAGGTAGAGGGGATGCCCAGGCAAAGAGGATTACGCTCCATTCGGGTTTATTACACCGTGCTTCGGAGACTCTGTTCATGCAAGCGGCATCAGCATCGCACAGAACCGACTCTGATTTCCCAAAGAATGCTGTGCTTTCCCTGAGGGGATGCCCGGGGAAAAAGGCTTTCTCTCTATGGAGGATACTCCCACCGTGCTGCCAATACTAGGCTAAGGCAAGCAGCAACAGCAGCCCACAGGACCGACTCTTTTTTCCTAGCGACTGCTATGCTTTCACAGAGGTTTTCAGTTGGCCTGAACCGCACTTCGCTGCTGCTTCCTCAGCAAGGCTTTGGGCGTTTGCTCTGTCACTTCAGGGAAGTAGATCTGCGGGAGAGCTGGTGCCTCTTCGGTCTTGCTTTCCCGGGCTCCATGGTCGCACCCTGGATTCACCATGCCACGCCGAACTACGCAGACACAGCCACAACCCTGCAGCAGCGTGCGAGGCCTTGACGACAGTCCATACCAACTTCCATCTAATGGCGTAGTAAGGCTTGGCTTTTTGCTCTGGCGTTCAGGCGTACTTGGGGACTCGTCCAGTGCCTTCCCCTTAGGAGAGGTGAGGTGACAGGATCCTTGCACAGGGCCCGTGTACTGGGATGGGGTGCTGTGGGGTACTGTCCCCACTTCTTCCCCGACACACCCCCTGCTACCCGCAAAGCTTCCACATCTTGGAGGAAGATGGCATCTGACTGCCCTTTCTTCCAGGGAGCTGTATCTGCGAGTTCCGGGTATGGCGCCTTGTGGCAGGCCCATGTCTGCCCTAAGGACAAGAGGCTTTGGAGATGCTGTCCCCTTGGGAAAAGAGGCACAGAACAGGCCTGCCGTCTGCCCAGACTACTTCCTCAGAGTGGAGTATGCGCGGCTGCCCTAGCCGTCCCCTCGTTTCTTCCTAAAGCCAGGCTTCCGTCCCTATGCACAGGAAGCGGTTGAGGCTTGTCTTGCCACCATCCCGCTGTTCTCGCCAGGGCAGGCTCTCCAGCTTTGCGACTGTTTCCCGACAACAAGGTCAACGACTCTGTCTCTTCTCTGGGGAGGCGTTCTGCTCCTTCCCCAGACTTGCTCTTGGGGAGCACGGTGACAGCCGTGTCCCTATCCTTAAGGCCCTTTCCAAATGTGCATCCACGCTTCTCTCACAGGCAATGGGGATTATAGGGCCAAGAGAATTTCAGTCCATGTGGCTTTCTTCCACCGTGCTGCGGAGTCTAGCTCAGGCAAGCAGCAGCAGCAGACCACAAACGCGATTCAGATTTCCCAACGAATGCTGTGCTTTCCCGTAGTAGAAGCCAGGGACAAAGAGGCTTTCGCTCTATGCTGGTTTCTCCCACCTTCAGACTTGGCCTAGGCAAGCAGGAGCAGCAGCTCGCAGAACCGACTCTGATTTCTAAGCAAACGGAGAGAGTGACAATTGTCTTGCCACACGCCCGCTATTTTTTCCAATGCAGGCTCTTCTGTTGCATGACCCTTTCCAGACAGCAAGGCCAAGGGCCCCTACTCTTCTGCTGGAGCAGCGTGGTACGCCTAGGCCAGACATTCTCACAGGGAGCGCAGTGACAGACTTTTCCCTTTCCTTAAGGCTGTATCCACAGGCGCAACCAAGATTCACTCTCAGGTAGAGGGGATGCCCAAGCAAAGAGGGTTTTGCTCCATGCGGGTTTATTACACCGTGCTTCAGAGACTATGTTCAGGCAAGCGGCATCAGCATCGCACAGAACCGACTCTGATTTCCCAAAGAATGCTGTGCTTTCCTAGAGTAGAAGCCTGCGCAAAGAGGTTTTCGCTGTATCCTGGTTTCTCCCACCTTGAGACTTGGCCTAGGCTTGCACGAGCAGCAGCCCGCAGAACCGACTCTGATTGCTAAGGAAAAAGAGAGGGTGACATTTGTCTTGCCACCTGCCCGCTATTCTTGCCTATGCGGGCTCTCTTGTTTCATGACTTTTCCTTAAGGCTGATTCCACAGGCGCAACCACGCTTCTCTCTCAGGTTGAGGTGGATACCCAGGCAAAAAGGATTTCACTCCAAGCAGGTTTATTACACCGTGTTTCGGAGGCTATGTTCAGGCAAGCGGCATCAGCATCGCACAGAACCGACTCTGATTTCCGAACGAATGCTGTGCTTTCCCAGAGGAGAAGCCTGGGCAAAGAGGCTTTCATTGTATCCTGGTTTCTCCCAACTTGAGACTTGGCCTAGGCATGCACGAGCTGCAGCCCGCAGAACCGACTCTGATTTCTAAGCAAACGGAGAGGGTGACACTTGTCTTGCCATCCGCCAGCTATTCTTGCCTATGCAGGCACTACTGTTTCATGAATTTCCTAAATGCTGTTTCCACAGGCGCAACCACGTTTCTCTCTCATGTAGAGGGGATGCCTGGGCAAAGTGGATTTCACACCATGCGGTTTTATTACACAGTGTTTCAGAGACTATATTCAGGCAAGCGGCATCAGCATCACACAGAACCGACTCTGATTTCCCAAAGAATGCTGTGCTTTCCTAGAGGGGATGCCCAGGCAAAGAGGCTTTCGCTCTATGTGGGATTTTCCCACCGTGCTACCAGTACTAGGCTCAAGCAAGCAGCAACATCAACCCACAGAACCGACTCTTTTTTTCCTAGCGATTGTTATGCTTTCGCAGAGGTTTTCAGCTGGGCCTGAACCGTACTTCACTGTTGCTTCCTCAGCAAGGCTTTGGGCGTTTGCTCTGTCGCGTCAGGGAAGTAGATCTGCGGGAGAGCTGGTGCCTCTTGGGCCTTGCTTTCCCGGGCTCCATGGTCGCACCCTGGGTTCACCCTGCCAGGCCGAACTATGCAGACACAGGCTCAAGCCTGAAGCAGTGTGCGTGCCCTAGGATGATACTCCATGCCAACTGCCATCTACTGGCGTAAAAAGGCTTGGCTTTGTGCATTGGCGTTCAGGCGGACTCAGGGACTAGGCCAGTGACTTCACCTTAGGAGAGGAGAGGTGACAGGATCCCTGCACAGCGCCCGTACACTGGGATGGGGAGCTGTGCGGGACTGTCCCCCACTTCTTCCCCGAAACACCCCCTGCTACCCCCAACACTGCCATATCTTGGAGGAAGATGGCATCTGACTGCCCTTTCTTCCAGGGACCTGTATCTGCGAATTCCGGGTATGGCACCTGTTGGCAGGCCCACGTCTGCCCTAGGGACAGGTGTCCTTGGAGATGCTGTCCCCTTGGGACAAGAGGCACAGAACAGGCATTCCTTCTGCCCAGACCCCTTCCTCAGAGTGGTGTATGCGTGCCTGCCCTAGACGTCCACTAGTGTCTGCCTTAAGACAGGCTTCCGTCTCTCCACACATTGAGCGGGAAACGATTGTCTTGACACCACCCCGCTGTTCTGACCAGGGCAGGCTCTCCTGCTTTTCGACTGTTTCCCAACAACAAGGCCAACGCTCCTTCTCTTCTCCTATGGAGGCATTCTGCTCCTGGGAGCACGGTGACAGACATTTCCCTATCCTTAAGGCCCTTTCTAAATGTGCATCCACTCTTCTCTCTCAGGTAGTGGGGATGCCAGGGTCAAGAGAATTTCGCTCCATGCATGTTTCTTCCACCGTGCAGTGGAGACTATCTCAGGCAAGCAGCAGCAGCAACCCACAAACCAGATTCAGATTTCCCAACGAATGCTGTGCTTTCCCAGAGGAGAAGCCTGGGCAAAGATGCTTTCGCTGTATGCTATTTTCTCGCACTTTGAGAATTGGCCTAGGCAAGCAGGGGCAGCAGTCTGCAGAAGTGACTCTGATTTCTCAGCAAATGGAGAGGGTGACACTTGTCGTTTCATCTTCCCACTGTTCTTGACATGGCAGGCTCCCCTGTTTCATGACCATTTCCAGACAGCAAGGCCAAGGGCCCCTTCTCTTCTCACGGAGCGGCGTGCTACGCCTGCCCAGCAATGCTCCCAGGGAGCACAGTAACAGACGTTTCCCTTTCCTTAGTACAGTTTCCACAGGCGCACCCACGCTTCTCTCACAGGCAGAGGGGTGCCCAGTATTTCGCTCCATGCGGGTTTTTTACACCGTGCTTCGGAGACTATGTTCAGGCAAGCGGCATCAGCATCGCACAGAACAGACTCTGATTTCCCAAGAATGCTGTGCTTTCCTAGAGGGGATGGCCAGGCAAAGAGGCTTTCGCTCTATGCGGGCTTCTCCCACCATGCTGCCTTACTAGGCTAAAGCAAGCAGCAACAGCAGCCCACAGAACCGACTCTTTTTTCCTATTGATTGCTATGATATCGCAGAGGTATTCAGCTTGGCCTCAACGGCACTTCGCTGCTGCTTCCTCAACAAGGCTTTGGGCGTTTGCGCTGTCACGTCAGGGAAGTAGATCTGCGGGAGAGCTTGTGCGTCTTGGGCCTTGCTTTGCCGGGCTCCGGGGTCGCATCTTGGGTTCACCCTGCCAGGCCGAACTACGCAGACACAGCCACCACGCTGCAGCAGCGTGCATGGCCTAGGATGACTGTCCATCCAACTGCCATCTCCTGCCGTAGTAAGGCTTGGCATTTTACTCTGGCGTTCAGGCGTTCTCGGGGACTAGGCCATTGCCTTCCCCATAGTAGAGGAGAGGCGACAGGATCCCTACACACTGTCCGTGCACTGGGATGGGGAGCTGTGGGAGACTATCCCCACTTCTTCCCCGACATATCTCCAGCCAACCCCAACGCTGCCACATCTTGGAGGAAGATGGCATCTGACTGTCCTTTCTTCCAGGTAGCTGTATCTGCGAGTTCCTGGTGTGTCGCCACGTGGCATTCTCAAGTCTGCCTTAGGGACAGGTGGCCTTGGAGATGCTGTCCCCTTGGGACAAGAGGCACAGAAGAGGCCTGCCTTCTGCCCAGACTCCTTCCTTAGGGTGGAGTAAGCGCGCCTGCCCTAGCCTTCCCCTCGTGTCTTCCTTAAGTCAGGCTTCCGTCTCTACGCACAGGGAGCGGGTGACGATTGTCTTGCCACCATCCCGCTGTTCTCGCCAGGGCAGGCTCTCCTGCTTAGCGACTGTTTCCCGACAACAAGGCCAACGGCTCCTTCTCTTCTCCCGGGGAGGCGTTCTGCTCCTTCCCCAGACTTGCTCTTGGGGAGCACGGTGACAGCCGTGTCCCTATCCTTAAGGCCCTTTCCAGATGTACATGCATGATTCTCTCTCAGGCAGTGGGGATGTTAGGGCCAAGAGAATTTCGCCCATGCGGGTTTCTTCCTCCGTGCTGTGGAGACTAGCTCAGGCAAGCAGCAACAACATTCCACAAAGCGACTCAGATTCCCCAACGAATTCTGTGCTTTCCCAGAGGAGAGGCCTGGGCAAAGAGGCTTTCGCTGTATGGTGGTTTCTCCCACCTTGAGACTTGGCCTAGACAAGCACGAACATCATCCCGCAGAACCGATTCTGATTTCTAAGCAAATGGAGAGGGTGACACTTGTCTTGCCACACACCCGCTGTTCCTGCCATGCCAGGCTCTCCTGTGTCATGACTTTTTTTTAAGGCTGTTTCCACAGGCGCAACCACGCTACTCTCTCAGGTAGAGGAGATGCCCGAAAAAGAGGATTTCACTCCATGCGTGTATATTACACCGTGCTTCGGAGACTATGTTCAGGCAAGCGGCATCTGCATCGCACAGAACTGTCTCTAATTTCCCATAGAATGCTGTGCTTTCCTAGAGGTGATGCCCAGGCAAAGAGGCTTTCGCTTTATGCGGGATTCTCCCACCGTGCTGCCAATACTAGGCTAAAGCAAGCAGTAATAGCAGCCCACAGAACCGACACTTTTTTCCTAGCGATTGCTATGCTTTCTCAGACGTTTTCAGCTTGTCCTGAACCGCACGTCGCTGCTGCTTCCTCAGCAAGGATTTGGGTGTTTGCTCTGTCGCGTCAGGAAATTAGATGTGTGGGAAAGCTGGTGCCTCTTGGGCCTTGCTTCCCAGGCTCCATGGTCGCATCCTGGGTTCACCCTGCCAAGCGAACTATGCAGACACAGCCACAAGCCGGCAGCAGCGTGCGTGACCTAGGAAGACAGTCCATGCCAACTGCCATCTCCTGGCGTAGTAAGGCTTGGCTTTTTGCTCTGGCGTTCATGCAGACTCGGGGACTAGGCCAGTGCCTTTCCCTTAGAAAGGGAGTGGTGACAGGTTCCCTGCACAGCGCCCGTGCACTGGGATGGGGAGCTGTGGGGAACTGTCCCCCTTCTTCCCCGACACACCCCCTGCAACTCCAAATGCTTCCACATCTTGGAAAAGATGGCATCTAACTGCCCTTTCTTCCAGGGAGCTGTATCTACGTGTTCCGGCTATGCGCCTGGTGGCAAGCCCACGTCTGCTCTAGGGACAGGTGGCCTTGGAGATGCTGTCCCCTTGGGACAAGAGGCACAGAACAGGCCTGCCTTCTGCCCAGACTCCTTCCTCAGAGTGGAGTATGCACGCCAGCCCTAGCCGTCCCCACGTGTCTTCCTAAAGCAAGGCTTCTGTCTCTACACACAGGGAGCGTGTGACGCTTGTCTTGCCACCGTCCCGCTGTTCTCTCCAGGGCAATTTCACCTGCTTTGCGACAGTTTCCCGACAACAAGGCCAACGTCTCCTTCTCTTCTCCCGGGGAGGCGTTCTGCTCCTTCCCCAGACTTGCTCTTGGGGAACACGATGACAGCCGTGTCTCTATCGTTAAGGCCCTTTCCAGATGTACATCCACGCTTTTCTTCAGGCAGTGGGGATGCTAAGGCCAAGAGAATTTCGCTCCATGCGGGTTTCTTCGACCGTGGTACAGAGACTAGTTCAGGCAAGAGGCAGCAGCATCCCACAAAGCAACTCAGATTTCCCAACGAATGCTGTGCTTTCCCAGAGGAAAAGCCTGGGCAAAGAGGCTTCGCTCTATGCTGGTTTCTCCCACCTTGAGACTTGGACTAGGCAAGTACGAGCATCAGCCCGCAGAACCATCTCTGATTTCCAAGCAAATGGAGCGGGTGACACATGTCTTGCCACCTGCCCGGTATTCTTGCCAATGCAGGCTCTCCTGTTGCATAACCCTTTCCAGAAAGCAAGGCCAAGGGCCCCTTCCCTTCTCCTGGAGCGGCGAGCTACGCCTGGCCCCAACATGCTCTCAGGGAGCGCAGTGACAGACGTTTAACTTTCCTTAAGTCTGTTTCCACAGGTGCAACCACGCTTCTCTCTCAGGCAGAGGGGATGCCCGGGCAAAGAGGATTTCGCTCCATGCGCGTTTATTACACCGTGCTTAGGAGACTATGTTCAGCAAGCGGCATCATCATCGCACAGAACTGACTGTGATTTCCCAAAGAATGCTGTGCTTTCCTAGAGGGATGCCCAGACAAAGAGGCTTTCTCTCTATGCGGGATTCTCCCACTGTGCTGCCAATACTAGACTAAGGCAAGCAGAAACAGCAGCCCGTAAAACCGACTCTTTTTTCCTAGCGACTACTATGCTTCCGCAGAGGTTTTCAGCTTGGCTTGAATCGCAGTTCGCTGCTGCTTCCTCATCAAGGCTTTGGGCATTCGCTCTGTCGTGTCAGGGATGTAGATCTGCGGGAGAGCCGGTGCCTCTTGGGCCTTGCTTTCCAGGGCTCCATGTTCGGACCCTGGGATCACCCAGCCAGGCTGAATAACGCAGACACAGGCACAACCCTGCTGCAGCGTGCGTGGCCTAGGATGACACTCCATGTCAACTACCATCTCCTGGCGTAGTAAGGCTTGGCTTTTTGCTCTCGCGTTCAGGCGGACTAGCGGACTAGGCCAGTGCCTTCCCCATAGGAGAGGAGAGGCGACAGGATCCCTGCACAGCGCTCGTGCACTGGGATGGGGAGCAGTGGGGGACTGCCACACTTCGTCCCCGACACACCCCTGCCACCCCCAACGCTGCCACATCTTGGAAGAAGATGGCATCTGACTGCCCTTTCTTCCAGGGAGCTGTATCTGCGAGTTCCGGGTATGGCGCCTGGTGGCAGGACTACGTCTGCCCTACGCACTAGTGGCCGCGGACATGCTGTCCCCTTGGGACAAGAGGCAAGAACAGGCCTGCCGTCTGCCCAGACTCCTTCCGCAGAATGCAGTATGCGCGTCTGCCCTAGCCGTCCCCTCGTGTCTTCCTAAAGCCATTCTTCCTTTCCTACGCACAGGAAGCGGGTGACGCATGTCTTGTAACCGTTCCACTCTTCTGGCCAGGGCAGGCTCTCCTGCTTTGCGACTGTTTCCCGACAACAAGGACAACGGCTCCTTCTCTTCTCCCGGGGAGGCGTTCTGCTCCTTCCCCAGACTTGCTCTTGGGGAGCACGGTGACAGCCATGCCCCTTTCCTTAAGGCCCTTTCCAGATGTGCATCCATCTTCTCTCTCAGGCAGTGGGGATGCTAGGGCCAAGAGAATTTCGCTCCATGCGGTTTTTTCCACCGTGGTGCGGAGTAAAGCTCAGGCAAGCAGCATCAGCATCCCACAAACCCGATTCAGATTTCCCAACGAATGCTGTGCTTTCCCAGAGGAGGAGCCTGGGCAAAGAGGCTTTCACTGATACTGGGTTCTCCCACTTTGAGACTTGGCCTAGGTAAGCAGCAACAGCAGCCCACAGAACCGACTCTTTTTTCCCAGCGACTGCTATGCTTTCCCAGAGGTTTTAGCTTGGCCCGATCCGCACTTCGCTGCTGCTTCTTCAGCAAGGCTTTGGGCACGTGCTCTGTCGCGTCAGGGAAGTAGATCTGCGGGAGAGCTTGTGCCTCTTGGGCCTTGCTTTCCCGGGCTCCATGGTCGCATCCTGGGTTCACCCTGCCAGGCGAACTATGCAGACACAGCCACCAACCTGCAGCAGCGTGCGTGACCTAGAATGACAGTCCATGCCAACTGCCATCTCCTGGCGTAGTAAGGCTTGGCTTTTTGCTCTGGAGTTCAGGCGGACTCGGAGACTAGGCCAGTGCATTCCCCTGAGAAAGGAGAAGCGACAAGATCCCTGCACAGCGCCCGTGCACTGGGATGCGGAGCTGTGGGGGACTGTTTCCACTTCTTCCCCAAACAACCCCCTGCCAACCACAACGCTGTCACATCCTGAGGGAGAAGGAATCTGACTGTCCTTTCTTCCAGGGAGCTGTATCTGCGAGTTCCGGGTATGGCGCCTCGTGGCATGCCCACGTCTGCCCGAGGGACAGATGGCCTTGGAGATGCTGTCCCCTTGGGACAAGAGGCACAGAACAGGCCTGCCTTCAGCCCAGACCCATTATTCAGAGTGGAGTATGCGCGCTTGCCCTACCTGTCCCCTCTTGTCCTCCTTAAGCCAGTCTTCCGTCAATACTCACACAGAGCGGGTGACGATTGTCTTGCCACTATCCCGCTGTTCTCGTCAGGGCAGGCTCTCCTGCTTTGCGAGTGTTTCCTGACAACAAGGCCAACGGCTCCTTCTCTACTCCTGGGGAGGCGTTCTGCTCCTTTCCCAGACTTGCTCGTGGGGAGCACCGTGACAGCCATGTCCCTATCCTTAAGGCCATTTCCAGATGTGCATCCACGCTTCTCTCTCAGGCAGTGGGGATGCTAGGGCCAAGAGAATTTCGCTCCATGTGGGTTTCTTCCACCGTGCTGCGGAGACTAGCTCAGGCAAGCAGCAGCAGCATCCCACAAACCCGATTCAGATTTCCCAATGAATGCTGTGATTTCCCAGGGGAGAAGCCTGGGCAAAGAGGCTTTCACTGTATGGTGGTTTTTCCCACCTTGAGCCTTGGCCTAGGCAAGCACGAGCAGCAGCCCGCAAATTCGACTCTGATTTCTCAGCAAATGGAGTGGGTGACACTTGTCTTGCCACGCACCCCGCTATTCTTGCCTATGCAGGCTCTCCTGTTTCATGACTTTTCCGTAAGGCAGTTTCCACAGGCGCAACCATGCTTCTGTCTCAGGTAGAGGGGATGCCCGGGTAAAGAGGATTTCGCTCCATGCGGCTTTATTACACCGTGCTTTGGAGACTATGTTCAGGCAATCGGCATCAGCATCGCACAGAACAGACTCTGATTTCCCAAAGAATGCTGTGCTTTCCCTGAGGCGATGCCCAGGGAAAAAGGCTTTCGCTCTATGCGGGATTCTCCCACCGTGCTGCCAATACTAGGCTAAAGCAAGTAGCAACAGCAGCCTACAGAACCGACTCTTTTTTCCTAGCATTCGCTATGCTTTCGCAGAGGTTTTCAGCTTGGCCTGAACCGCACTACGCTGCTGCTTCTTCAGCAAGGCTTTGGGCATTTACTCTGTCGCATCAGGGAAGTAGATTTGCGGGAGAGCTGGTGCTCCTTGTTCCTTGTATCCCGGGTACCATGATCGCACCCTGGGTTCACACTGCCAGGCCGAACTCGCAGACACAGCCACAAGCCTGCAGCAGCGTGCGTGGCCTCGGATGACAATCCATGCCAACTGCCATCTCCTGGCCCGTACGGCTTGGCTTTTTGCTCTGGCATTCAGGCAGACTCGGGGACAAGGT
The DNA here is from genome assembly GCF_020171115.1 of Neogale vison. Lineage (NCBI taxonomy): Eukaryota > Metazoa > Chordata > Mammalia > Carnivora > Mustelidae > Neogale > Neogale vison. Next base: position 44,123,360 of record NC_058104.1, read on the forward strand.
CATTGCCTTCCCCATAGGAGAGGTGAGGCGACAGGATCCCTGCATACCGACCGTGCACTGGGATGGGAAGCTGTGGGGGACTGTCCCCACTTCTTCCCCGACACACCCCCTGCAAAGCCAAACGCTGCCATATCTTGTAGGAAGATGGCATTTGACTGCCCTTTCTTCCAGGGAGCTGTATCTGCGAGTTCCGGGTATGGCGCCTGGTGGTTGGCCCACGTCTGCCCTAGGGACAGGTGGCCTTGGAGATGCTGTCCCCTTGGGACAAGAGGCACAGAACAGGCCTTCCATCTGCCCAGACTCCTTCCTCAGAATGGAGTTTGCGCGCCTGCCCTAGCCATCCCCTCGTGTCTTCCCTAAGCCAGGCTTCCGTCTCTACGCACAGGGAGCGATTGACGCTTGTCTTGCCACCGTCCCGCTGTTCTCGCCAGGGCAGGCTCTCCTGCTTTGTGACTATTTCCGGACAACAAGGCCCACAGTGCCTTCTCTTCTCCAGGGTAGGCGTTCTGCTCCTTCCCAAGACTTGCTCTTGGGGAGCACGGTGAAAGCCGTGTCCCTTTCATTAAGGCCTTTTCTAGATGTGCATCCACGCTCTCACTCAGGCAGTGGGGATGCTAGGGCCAAGAGACTTTCAATCCATGCGGGTTTCTTCCACCGTGCTGTGGAGACTAGCTGAGGCAAGCAGCAGCAGCATCCCACAAACACGATTGAGATTTTCCAACGAATGCTGTGCTTTCCCAGAGGAGAAGCCTGGGCAAAGAGGCTTTCGCTGTATGCTGGTTTCTCCCACTTGATACATGGCCTAGCATAGCAGAAGCAGCAGCGCGCAGAACCGAGTCTGATTTCTAAGCAAACGGAGAGGGTGAACTTGTCTTCCACCCGCCTGCTATTCTTGGCTATGCAGCCTCTCAGGTTTCAGGACTTTTCCTTAAGGCTGTTTCAACATTCGAAACCACGCTTCACTCTCAGGAAGAGGGGATGCCGGGGAAAGAGGATTTCACTCCATGAGGGTTTATTACACCATGCTTCGGAGACTCTTTTCAGGTAAGCGGCATCAGCATCGCACAGAACCGACTCTGATTTCCCAAAGAATGATGTGCTTTCCTAGAGGGGATGCCCAGGCAAAGAGGCTTTCGCTCTATGCAGGATTCTCCCACCGTGCTGCCAATACAAGGCTAAAGCAAGCAGCAACGGCAGCCCACAGAACCGTCTCTTTTTTCCAAGCGATTGCTATGCTTTCGCAGAGGATTTCAGATTGTCCCGATCTGTACTTCGCTGTTGCTTCTTCAGCAAGGATTTGGGCATTTGTTATGTCGCGTCAGGAAGTAGATCTGTGGGAGAACTGGTGCATCTTGGGTTTTGCTTTCCCGGGCTCCATTGTCGCATCCTGGGTTCACCCTGCCAGGCCTAACTGTGCAGACACAGCCACTACCCTGCAGCAGCGTGCGTGGCCTAGGGTGAGAGTCCATGCAAACGGCCATCTCCTAGCGTAGTAAGGCTTGGCTTTTTACTCTGCCGTTCAGGCGGACTTGGGGACTAGGCCAGTGCCTTCCCCTTAGGAAAGGAGAGGCGACATGATCCGTGCACAGAGCCCGTGCCCTGGGATGGGGAGCTGTGGGGGACTGTCCACACTTCTTCCCCGACACACCCCCTGCCACCCCCATAATTGCCCCATCTTGGAGGAAGATGGCATCTGACTGCCCTTTCTTCCAGGGAGCTGTATCTGCGAGTTCCGGGTATGGAGCCTGGTGGCAAGCCCCCGTATGCCCTAGGGACAGGTGTCCGTGGAGATGCTGTCCCCTTGGGACATGAGACACAGAACTGGCCTGCCGTCTTCCCAGACTCCTTCCTCAGAGTGTCGTATGCACGCCTGCCCTAGACGTCCCCTCCTGTTTTCCTAAAGCCAGGCTTCCATCTCTACGCACAGTGAGCCGGTGACGCTTGTCTTGCCACCCTCCCGCTGTACTCCCCAGGGCAGGCTCTCCTGCTTTGCGACTATTTCCCGACAACAAGGCCAACGGCTCCTTCTCTGTCCTGGGGAGGCGTTCTGCTCCTTCCCCAGACTTGCTCTTGGGGAGCACGGTGACAGCCGTGTCCCTATCCTTAAGGCCCTTTCAAGATATGCATCCACGCTTCTCTCGCAGGCAGTGGGGATGCTAGGGCCAAGAGAATTTCGCTCCATGCGAGTTTCTTCCACCGTGCTACGGAGACTAGCTCAGGCAAGCAGCAGCAACAGCCCCCAAACCCGATTCAGATTTCCCAACGAATGCTGTGCTTTCCCAGAGGAGAAGCCTGGGAAAAGAGGTTGTAACTATATGCTAATTTCTCCCACCTTGAGACTTGGCCTAGGCAAGCATGAGCAGTAGCCCACAGAACGGACTCTGATTTCTAAGCAAACGGAGAGGGTGACACTTGTCTTGCCAAACGCCCGCTGTTCTTTCCATGGCAGGCTCTCCTGTTTCATGACTTTTCCTTAAGGCTGATTCCACAGGCGCAACCACGCTTCTCTCCCGGGTAGAGCAAATGCCCGGGCAAAGAGGATTTCACTCCAAGCGGGTTTATTACACCATGCTTCGGAGACTATGTTCAGGCAAGAGGCATCAGCATCGCACAGAACCGACTCTGATTTCCCAACGAATGCTGTGCTTTCCCTGAGGTGAAGTCTGGGCAAAGAGGCTTTCGCTGTATGCTGGTTTCTCCCACCTTGAGACTTGGCCTAGGCAAGCAAGAGCAGCAGGGTGCAGAACCGACTCTGATTTCTAAGCAAACGGAGAGGGTGACCCTTGTTTTGCACCCGCCCGCTATTCTTGCCTATGCAGGCTCTCCTGTTAAATGACTTTTCCTTAAGGCTGTTTCCACAGGCGCAACCACGCTTCTCTCTCACGCAGAGGGGATGCCCGGGCAAAGAGGATTTCGCTGCATGCGGGTTTATTACACCGTTCTTCGGAGACTATGTTCAGGCAAGCGGCATCAGCATCGCACAGAACCGACTCTGATTTCCCAAAGAATGCTGTGCTTTCCTAGAGGGGATGCCCAGGCAAAGAGGCTTTTGCTCTATGCGGGATTCTCCCACCGTGCTGCCAATACTAGGCTAAAGCAAGTAGCAACAGCAGCCCACTGATCTGACTCTATTTTCCTAGCCACTGCTATGCTTTCACAGAGGTTTTCAGCTTGGCCTGAAACTCTCTTCGCTGTTGCTTCTTCAGAAAGGCTTTAGGCGTTTGCTCTGTTGCGTCAGGGAAATAGATCTGCGGTAGAGCTGGTGCCTCTTGGTCCTTGCTTTCCCGGGCTCCATGGTCGCATCCTGGGTTCACCATGCCAGGGCGAACTACGCAGACACAGCCACAGGACTGCAGCTTTGTGCGTGGCCTAGGATGACAGTCCATGCCAACTGCCATCTCCTGGTGTAGTAAGGCTTGGCTTTTTGCTCTGGCGTACAGGCGGATTTGGGGACTAGGCCAGTGCCTTCCCCTTAGGAAAGGATAGGCGACACGATCCCTGCACAGCGCCCGTGCACTAGGATGGGGATCTGTGGAGGACTGTCGCCACTTCTTGCCCCACACACCCCTGCCAACCCCAACGCTGCCACATCTTGTAGGAAGATGGCATCTAACTGCCCTTTCTTCCAGGGAGCTCTGTCTACGAGTTCCGGTTATGAAGCCTGGCGGCAAGCCCACGAATGCCCTAGGGAAAGGTGGCCTTGGAGATGCTGTCCCCTTGGGTCAAGAGTCACGGAACAGGCCTGCCTTCTGCTCAGACTCCTTCCTCAGACTGGAGTATGCACGCCAGCCCAAGCCATCCCTTCGTGTCTTCCTAAACCAAGGCTTCTGTCTCTACGTACAGGGAGCGGGTGACGATTGTCTTGCCACCGTCCCGCTGTTCTCGCCAGGGCGGGCACTCCTGCTTCATTACTTTTCCTTAGGCTTTTTCCACAGGGGCAACCATGCCTCTCTCTCAGGAAGAGGGGATGCCCGGGCAAAGAGGATTTTGCTCCATGCGGGTTTATTACACTGTGCTTCGGAGACTATGTTAGGCAAGCGGCATCAGCATCGCACAGAACCGACTCTGATTTCCCAAAGAGTGCTGTGCTTTCCTAGAGGGAATGCCCAGGCAAAGAGGCTTTTGCTCTATGCAGGTTCCTTCAACCGTGCTGCCAATACTAGGCTAAAGCAAGCAGCAACAGCAGCCCACAGAACCGACTCTTTTTTCCTAGCCCCTGCTATGCTTTCGCAGAGGTTTTCAGTTGGCCTGAACCGCACTTTGCTGCTGCCTCCTCACCAAGGCTTTGGGCGTTTGCTCTGTCGCTGCAGGGAAGTAGATCTGCGGGAAAGCTGGTGCCTCTTGGCCTTGCTTTCCCGAGCTCCATGGTCGCACCCTGGGTTCACCCTGCTAGGCCGAACTATGCAGACACATCCACAACCTGCAGCAGCCTACATGGCCTAGGATGACACTCCATGCCAAATGCTATCTAATGGCGTAGTAAGCCGTGGCTTTTTGCTCCGGCGTTCAGGCGGACACGGGGACTAGGCCAGTGCCTTCCCCTTAGTAGAGTAGAGGCGACAGGATCCCTGCAGAAGGCCCGTGTACCGGGATGGGGAGCTGTGAGGGACTGTCCCCACTTCTTCCCCGACACACCCCCTGCTACCCCCAACGCTGCCACATCTTGGAGGAAGATGGCATCTGACTGCCTTTTCTTCCAGGGAGCTGTATCTGCGAGTTCCGAGTATGGCGCCTGGTGGAAGGCCCACGTCTGCCCTAGGGACAGGTGGCCTTGGAGATGCTGTCGCCTTGGGACAAAAGTCACAGAACAGGCCTGCCATCTTCCCAGACTCCTTCCTCAGAGTGGAGTATGCGCGTCTGCCCTAGCCATCCACTCGTGTCTTCCTAAAGCCAGGCTTCCATCACTACACACAGGAAGCGGCTGACGCATGTCTTGTCACCGTCCTGCTGTTCTCACCAGTGCGGGCTCTCCTTCTTTGCGACTGTTTCGTGAAAACAAGGCCAACGGCTCCTCTTCTCCTGGGGAGACGCTCTGTTCCTTCCCCCGACTTGCTCTTGGGGAGCACGGTGACAACCATATCCCTTTCCTTAAGGCCCTTGCCATATGAGCATCCATGCTTCTCTCTCAGGCAGTGGGGATGCTAGGGCCAAGAGAATTTCAGTCCATGCGGGTTTCTTATACCTTGCTGCGGAGACTAGCTCAGGCAAGCAGCAGCCGCATCCCACAAACCCTATTCAGATTTCCCAACGAATTCTGTGCTTTACCATAGTAGAAGCCGGGGACAAAGAGGCATTTGCTATATGCTCGTTTCTCCCATACTCAGACTTGGCCTAGGTAAGCAGGAGCAGCAGCCCACAGAATCGACTCTGATTTCTAAGCAAATGGAGAGGGTGACACTTGTCTTGCCACCCGCCCGCTATTCTTTCCTATGCTGGCTCTCCTGTCATGACTTTCCTTAAGGCTGTTTTCACAGGCGCAACCACGCTTCTCTCTCAGGCAGAGGGGATGCCTGGGCAAAGAGTATTTGGCTCCATGCGGGTTTATTACACCACGCTTCGGAGACTAAGTTCAGCCACGTGGCATCAGGATCACACAGAACCGACTCTGATTTCCCAAAGAATGCTGTGCTTTCCGAGAGGTGATGCCCAGGCAAAGAGGATTTCGCTCTATGCGGGATTCTCCCACCGTGCTGCCAGTACTAGGCTAAAGCAAGCAACAACAGCACCCCACAGAACCGACTCTTTTTTCCTACCGATTGCCATGATTCTGCAGAGGTTTTCAGCTTGGCCTGAACCGCACTTCGCTGCTTCTTACTCAGCAAGGCTTTGGGCGTATGCTCTGTCGCGTCTGGGAAGTAGATCTGCGTGAGAGCTGGTGCCTCTTGGGCCTTGCTTTCCCGGGCTCCATGGTGGCACACTGGATTCAGCCTACCAGGCCTAACTACGCAGACACAGGCACCATCCTCCAGCAGCGTGTGTGGCCTAGGATGACACTCCATCCCAACTGCCATCTCCTGGTGTAGTAAGGCTTGGCTTTTAGCTCTGGCGTTCAGGCAGACTCGGGGACTAAGCCAGTGCCTTCCCCATAGGAGAGGAGAGGCGACAGGATCCCTGCACAGGGCGCGTACACTGGGATGGGGAGCTGTGGGGGACTGTCCACACTTATTCCCCGACACACCGGCTGCCACCCACAACGCTGCCACATCTTGGAGGAAGATGGCATCTGACTGCCCTTTCTTCCAGGTACCTGTCTGCGAGTTCAGGGTATGGCAAACAAGATGGTATGGCAAACGGAGATGGTGACACTTGTCTTGCAACCCCTCCCGCTGTTCTTGCCATGGCTGGCTCTCATGTTTCATGACTTTTCCTTAAAGCTGATTCCACAGGCTCAACCACGCTTCTCTCTCAGGTAGAGGGGATGCCCGGGCAAAGAGGATTTCGATCCATGCGGGTTTATTACACCGTGCTTCGGAGACAATGTTCAGTCAAGCGGCATCAGCATGGCACAGAACTGACTCTGATTTCCCAACGATTGCTGTTCTTTCCCAGAGGAGAAGCCTGGGCAAAGAGGCTTTCGCTGTATGCTGGTTTCTCCCACCTTGAGACTTGGCTTAGGCAAGCACGAGCATCAGCCCGCAGAACCGACACTGATTTCTAAGCAAACGGAGATGGTGACACTTGTCTTGCAACCCCTCCCGCTGTTCTTGCCATGGCTGGCTCTCATGTTTCATGACTTTTCCTTAACGCTGATTCCACAGGCTCAACCACGCTTCTCTCTCAGGTAGAGGGGATGCCCGGGCCAAGAGAATTTCGCTCCATGCGGGTTTCTTCCACCGTGCTGCGGAGACTAGCTCAGGCAAGCAGCAGAAGCATCCCACAAACCCGATTCAGATTTCCCAACGAATTCTGTGCTTTCCCAGAAAAGAAGCCTGGGCAAAGAGGCTTTCGCTGTATGCTGGTTTCTTCCACCTTGAGACTTGGCCTAGGAAAGCATGAGCAGCAGGCCGCAGAACCGACAGATTTCTAAGCAAACGGAGAGGGTGACACTTGTCTTGCCACCCGCCCGCTATTCTTTCCTAAGAGGCTCTCTCTTTTCATGACTTTTCCTAAAGCCTTTTCCACAGGCGCAACCACGCTTCTCTCTCAGGTAGAGGGGATGCCCGGGCAAAGAGGATTTCGATCCATGCGGGTTTATTACACCGTGCTTCAGAGACTATGTTCAGGCAAGCGGCATCAGCATCGCAGAGAACCGACTCTGATTTCCCAAGGAATGCTGTGCTTTCCGAGAGGGGATGCCCAGGCAAAGAGGCTTGCGCTCTATGCGGGAATTCTCCCACTGTGCTGCCAATACTAGTCTAAAGCAAGCAGCAACAGCAGCCCACAAAACCGACTCTTTTTTCCTAGCGATTGCTATGCTTTCACAGAGGCTTTCCGCTTGGCCTGAACCGCACTTTGCTGCTGTTTCCTCAGCAAGGATTTGGGTGTTTGCTCTGTCGCGTCAGGGAAGTCGATCTGCGGTAAAGCTGGTGCCTCTTGGGATTTGCTTTCCCGGGCTCCATGGTCGCATCCTGGGTTCACCCTTCCAGGGCGAACTACAAGACACAGCCACAAGACTGCAGCAGCGTGCGTGGCCTTGGATGACACTCCATGCCAACTGCCATCTCCTGGGGCAGTAAGGCTTGGCTTTTTGCTCTTGTGTTCAGGCTGACTCAGGGACTAGGCCAGTGCCTTCCCCATAGGAAAGGAGAGGCAACAGGATCCCTGCACAGCGCACATGCACTGGGGTGGGGAGCTGTGGAGGACCGTCCTCACTTGTACCCCGACACACCCCCTGCCACCCCCAACGCTACCACATCTTGGAATAAGATGGCATCTGACTGCCCTTTCTTCCAGGGAGCTTTATCTGCGAGTTCCGGGTATGGCGCCTGGTGGGAAGCCCATGTCTGCCCTAGGGACATGTATCCTTGGAGATGCTGTCCCCTTGGGACAAGAGGCACAGAACAGGCCTGCCTTCTGCCCAGACTCCTTCCTCAGAGTGCAGTATGTGCGCCAGCCCTAGCCGTCCCCTCGTGTCTTCCTTTAGCCAGGCTTCCGTCTCTACGCACAGGGAACGGTTGACGCTTGTATTGCCACCACCCCGCTGTTCTCGCCAGGCAGGCTCTCCTGTTTTGCGACTGTTTCCCGTCAAGAAGGCCAACAGCTCCTTCTCTTCTCCCGGGGAGGCGTTCTGTTCCTTCCCAAACGTGCTCTTGGGGAGCACGGAGACAGCCGTGTCCCTATATTAAGGCCCTTTCCAGATGTGCATCCACGCTTCTCTCTCAGGCAGTCGGGATGCTAGGGCCAAGAGAATTTCGCTCCATGCGGGTTTCTTCCACCGTGCTGCGGAGACTAGCTCAGGCAAGCAGCAGAAGCATCCCACAAACCCGATTCAGATTTCCCAACGAATTCTGTGCTTTCCCAGAGGAGAAGCCTGGGCAAAGAGGCTTTCAATGTATGCTGGTTTCTTCCACCTTGAGACTTGGCCTAGGAAAGCACGAGAGCAGCCCGCAGAACCGACAGATTTCTAAGCAAACGGAGAGGGTGACACTTGTCTTGCCACCCGCCCGCTATTCTTTCCTAAGAGGCTCTCTCTTTTCATGACTTTTCCTAAAGCCTTTTCCACAGGCGCAACCACGCTTCTCTCTCAGGTAGAGGGGATGCCCGGGCAAAGAGGATTTCGATCCATGCGGGTTTATTACACCGTGCTTCGGAGACAATGTTCAGTCAAGCGGCATCAGCATGGCACAGAACTGACTCTGATTTCCCAACGATTGCTGTTCTTTCCCAGAGGAGAAGCCTGGGCAAAGAGGCTTTCGCTGTATGCTGGTTTCTCCCACCTTGAGACTTGGCTTAGGCAAGCACGAGCATCAGCCCGCAGAACCGACACTGATTTCTAAGCAAACGGAGATGGTGACACTTGTCTTGCAACCCCTCCCGCTGTTCTTGCCATGGCTGGCTCTCATGTTTCATGACTTTTCCTTAACGCTGATTCCACAGGCTCAACCACGCTTCTCTCTCAGGTAGAGGGGATGCCCGGGCCAAGAGAATTTCGCTCCATGCGGGTTTCTTCCACCGTGCTGCGGAGACTAGCTCAGGCAAGCAGCAGAAGCATCCCACAAACCCGATTCAGATTTCCCAACGAATTCTGTGCTTTCCCAGAAAAGAAGCCTGGGCAAAGAGGCTTTCGCTGTATGCTGGTTTCTTCCACCTTGAGACTTGGCCTAGGAAAGCATGAGCAGCAGGCCGCAGAACCGACAGATTTCTAAGCAAACGGAGAGGGTGACACTTGTCTTGCCACCCGCCCGCTATTCTTTCCTAAGAGGCTCTCTCTTTTCATGACTTTTCCTAAAGCCTTTTCCACAGGCGCAACCACGCTTCTCTCTCAGGTAGAGGGGATGCCCGGGCAAAGAGGATTTCGATCCATGCGGGTTTATTACACCGTGCTTCAGAGACTATGTTCAGGCAAGCGGCATCAGCATCGCAGAGAACCGACTCTGATTTCCCAAGGAATGCTGTGCTTTCCGAGAGGGGATGCCCAGGCAAAGAGGCTTGCGCTCTATGCGGGAATTCTCCCACTGTGCTGCCAATACTAGTCTAAAGCAAGCAGCAACAGCAGCCCACAAAACCGATTCTTTTTTCCTAGCGATTGCTATGCTTTCACAGAGGCTTTCCGCTTGGCCTGAACCGCACTTTGCTGCTGTTTCCTCAGCAAGGATTTGGGTGTTTGCTCTGTCGCGTCAGGGAAGTCGATCTGCGGTAAAGCTGGTGCCTCTTGGGATTTGCTTTCCCGGGCTCCATGGTCGCATCCTGGGTTCACCCTTCCAGGGCGAACTACAAGACACAGCCACAAGACTGCAGCAGCATGCGTGGCCTTGGATGACACTCCATGCCAACTGCCATCTCCTGGGGCAGTAAGGCTTGGCTTTTTGCTCTTGTGTTCAGGCTGACTCAGGGACTAGGCCAGTGCCTTCCCCATAGGAAAGGAGAGGCAACAGGATCCCTGCACAGCGCACATGCACTGGGGTGGGGAGCTCTGGAGGACCGTCCTCACTTGTACCCCGACACACCCCCTGCCACCCCCAACGCTACCACATCTTGGAATAAGATGGCATCTGACTGCCCTTTCTTCCAGGGAGCTTTATCTGCGAGTTCCGGGTATGGCGCCTGGTGGGAAGCCCATGTCTGCCCTAGGGACATGTATCCTTGGAGATGCTGTCCCCTTGGGACAAGAGGCACAGAACAGGCCTGCCTTCTGCCCAGACTCCTTCCTCAGAGTGCAGTATGTGCGCCAGCCCTAGCCGTCCCCTCGTGTCTTCCTTTAGCCAGGCTTCCGTCTCTACGCACAGGGAACGGTTGACGCTTGTATTGCCACCACCCCGCTGTTCTCGCCAGGCAGGCTCTCCTGTTTTGCGACTGTTTCCCGTCAAGAAGGCCAACAGCTCCTTCTCTTCTCCCGGGGAGGCGTTCTGTTCCTTCCCAAACGTGCTCTTGGGGAGCACGGAGACAGCCGTGTCCCTATATTAAGGCCCTTTCCAGATGTGCATCCACGCTTCTCTCTCAGGCAGTCGGGATGCTAGGGCCAAGAGAATTTCGCTCCATGCGGGTTTCTTCCACCGTGCTGCGGAGACTAGCTCAGGCAAGCAGCAGAAGCATCCCACAAACCTGATTCAGATTTCCCAACGAATTCTGTGCTTTCCCAGAGGAGAAGCCTGGGCAAAGAGGCTTTCAATGTATGCTGGTTTCTTCCACCTTGAGACTTGGCCTAGGAAAGCACGAGAGCAGCCCGCAGAACCGACAGATTTCTAAGCAAACGGAGAGGGTGACACTTGTCTTGCCACCCGCCCGCTATTCTTTCCTAAGAGGCTCTCTCTTTTCATGACTTTTCCTAAAGCCTTTTCCACAGGCGCAACCACGCTTCTCTCTCAGGTAGAGGGGATGCCCGGGCAAAGAGGATTTCGATCCATGCGGGTTTATTACACCGTGCTTCAGAGACTATGTTCAGGCAAGCGGCATCAGCATCGCACAGAACCGACTCTGATTTCCCAAGGAATGCTGTGCTTTCCGAGAGGGGATGCCCAGGCAAAGAGGCTTGCGCTCTATGCGGGAATTCTCCCACTGTGCTGCCAATACTAGTCTAAAGCAAGCAGCAACAGCAGCCCACAAAACCGACTCTTTTTTCCTAGTGATTGCTATGCTTTCACAGAGGCTTTCCACTTGGCCTGAACCGCACTTTGCTGCTGTTTCCTCAGCAAGGATTTGGGTGTTTGCTCTGTCGCGTCAGGGAAGTCGATCTGCGGTAAAGCTGGTGCCTCTTGGGATTTGCTTTCCCGGGCTCCATGGTCGCATCCTGGGTTCACCCTTCCAGGGCGAACTACACAGACACAGCCACAAGACTGCAGCAGCGTGCGTGGCCTTGGATGACACTCCATGCCAACTGCCATCTCCTGGGGCAGTAAGGCTTGGCTTTTTGCTCTGGTGTTCAGGCTGACTCAGGGACTAGGCCAGTGCCTTCCCCATAGGAAAGGAGAGGCTACAGGATCCCTGCACAGCGCACATGCACTGGGGTGGGGAGCTGTGGAGGACTGTCCTCACTTCTACCCCGACACACCCCCTGCAACCCCCAACGCTACAACAACTTGGAGGAAGATGGCATCTGACTGCCCTTTCTTCCAGGGAGCTTTATCTGCGAGTTCCGGGTATGGCGCCTGGTGGGAAGCCCATGTCAGTCCTAGGGACAGGTGGCCTTGGAGATGCCGTCCCCTTTGGACAAGAGACACAGAACATGCCTGCCTTCTGCCCATAATCCTTCCTCAGAGTGGGATATGCGCGCTTGCCCTAGGCGTCCCCTCGTGTCTTCCTTTAGCCAGGCTTCTGTCTCTACGCACAGGGAACGGGTGACGATTGTCTTGCCACCATCCCGCTGTTCTCTCCAGGACAGGCTCTCCTGCTTTGCGACTGTTTCCCGACAACAAGGCCAACGGCTCCTTCACGTCTCCCGGGGAGGTGTTCTGCTCCTTCCCCAGACTTACTCCTGGGAGCACGGTGACATCCGTGTCCCTATCCTTAAGGCCCTTTCCAGATGTGCATCCATGGTTCTGTCTCAGGCAATGGGGATGCTAGGGCCAAGAGAATTTGGCTCCATTCGGGGTTCTTCCACCGTGCTGCGGAGACTAGCTCAGTCAAGCAGCATAAGCTTATCACAAAGCGACTCAGATTTCCCAACGAATCCTGTGCTTTCCCAGAGGAGAAGCCTGGGCAAAGTGCTGTCTATGGATGGTGGTTTTCCCACCTTGAGACTTGTTCTAGGCAAGCACGAGCAGTAGCACGCAGAAGTGAATCTGATTTCTCAGTATATGGAGAGCGTGACACTTGTCGTGCCAGCTCTCTGCTCTTCTTGCCATGGCAGGCTCTCCTGTTTCATGACCGTTTCAGGACAGCAAGGCCAAGGGCCCCTTCTCTTCTCCTAGATCGACGTGCTACGCCTGGAGCAGCAATGATCCCAGGGAGCACAGTACCAGAAGTTTCCCTTTCCTTAAGGCTGTTTCCACAGGCGGTAACACTCTTCTCTCTCAGGTAGAGGGGATGCCCAGGCAAAGAGGATTACGCTCCATTCGGGTTTATTACACCGTGCTTCGGAGACTCTGTTCATGCAAGCGGCATCAGCATCGCACAGAACCGACTCTGATTTCCCAAAGAATGCTGTGCTTTCCCTGAGGGGATGCCCGGGGAAAAAGGCTTTCTCTCTATGGAGGATACTCCCACCGTGCTGCCAATACTAGGCTAAGGCAAGCAGCAACAGCAGCCCACAGGACCGACTCTTTTTTCCTAGCGACTGCTATGCTTTCACAGAGGTTTTCAGTTGGCCTGAACCGCACTTCGCTGCTGCTTCCTCAGCAAGGCTTTGGGCGTTTGCTCTGTCACTTCAGGGAAGTAGATCTGCGGGAGAGCTGGTGCCTCTTCGGTCTTGCTTTCCCGGGCTCCATGGTCGCACCCTGGATTCACCATGCCACGCCGAACTACGCAGACACAGCCACAACCCTGCAGCAGCGTGCGAGGCCTTGACGACAGTCCATACCAACTTCCATCTAATGGCGTAGTAAGGCTTGGCTTTTTGCTCTGGCGTTCAGGCGTACTTGGGGACTCGTCCAGTGCCTTCCCCTTAGGAGAGGTGAGGTGACAGGATCCTTGCACAGGGCCCGTGTACTGGGATGGGGTGCTGTGGGGTACTGTCCCCACTTCTTCCCCGACACACCCCCTGCTACCCGCAAAGCTTCCACATCTTGGAGGAAGATGGCATCTGACTGCCCTTTCTTCCAGGGAGCTGTATCTGCGAGTTCCGGGTATGGCGCCTTGTGGCAGGCCCATGTCTGCCCTAAGGACAAGAGGCTTTGGAGATGCTGTCCCCTTGGGAAAAGAGGCACAGAACAGGCCTGCCGTCTGCCCAGACTACTTCCTCAGAGTGGAGTATGCGCGGCTGCCCTAGCCGTCCCCTCGTTTCTTCCTAAAGCCAGGCTTCCGTCCCTATGCACAGGAAGCGGTTGAGGCTTGTCTTGCCACCATCCCGCTGTTCTCGCCAGGGCAGGCTCTCCAGCTTTGCGACTGTTTCCCGACAACAAGGTCAACGACTCTGTCTCTTCTCTGGGGAGGCGTTCTGCTCCTTCCCCAGACTTGCTCTTGGGGAGCACGGTGACAGCCGTGTCCCTATCCTTAAGGCCCTTTCCAAATGTGCATCCACGCTTCTCTCACAGGCAATGGGGATTATAGGGCCAAGAGAATTTCAGTCCATGTGGCTTTCTTCCACCGTGCTGCGGAGTCTAGCTCAGGCAAGCAGCAGCAGCAGACCACAAACGCGATTCAGATTTCCCAACGAATGCTGTGCTTTCCCGTAGTAGAAGCCAGGGACAAAGAGGCTTTCGCTCTATGCTGGTTTCTCCCACCTTCAGACTTGGCCTAGGCAAGCAGGAGCAGCAGCTCGCAGAACCGACTCTGATTTCTAAGCAAACGGAGAGAGTGACAATTGTCTTGCCACACGCCCGCTATTTTTTCCAATGCAGGCTCTTCTGTTGCATGACCCTTTCCAGACAGCAAGGCCAAGGGCCCCTACTCTTCTGCTGGAGCAGCGTGGTACGCCTAGGCCAGACATTCTCACAGGGAGCGCAGTGACAGACTTTTCCCTTTCCTTAAGGCTGTATCCACAGGCGCAACCAAGATTCACTCTCAGGTAGAGGGGATGCCCAAGCAAAGAGGGTTTTGCTCCATGCGGGTTTATTACACCGTGCTTCAGAGACTATGTTCAGGCAAGCGGCATCAGCATCGCACAGAACCGACTCTGATTTCCCAAAGAATGCTGTGCTTTCCTAGAGTAGAAGCCTGCGCAAAGAGGTTTTCGCTGTATCCTGGTTTCTCCCACCTTGAGACTTGGCCTAGGCTTGCACGAGCAGCAGCCCGCAGAACCGACTCTGATTGCTAAGGAAAAAGAGAGGGTGACATTTGTCTTGCCACCTGCCCGCTATTCTTGCCTATGCGGGCTCTCTTGTTTCATGACTTTTCCTTAAGGCTGATTCCACAGGCGCAACCACGCTTCTCTCTCAGGTTGAGGTGGATACCCAGGCAAAAAGGATTTCACTCCAAGCAGGTTTATTACACCGTGTTTCGGAGGCTATGTTCAGGCAAGCGGCATCAGCATCGCACAGAACCGACTCTGATTTCCGAACGAATGCTGTGCTTTCCCAGAGGAGAAGCCTGGGCAAAGAGGCTTTCATTGTATCCTGGTTTCTCCCAACTTGAGACTTGGCCTAGGCATGCACGAGCTGCAGCCCGCAGAACCGACTCTGATTTCTAAGCAAACGGAGAGGGTGACACTTGTCTTGCCATCCGCCAGCTATTCTTGCCTATGCAGGCACTACTGTTTCATGAATTTCCTAAATGCTGTTTCCACAGGCGCAACCACGTTTCTCTCTCATGTAGAGGGGATGCCTGGGCAAAGTGGATTTCACACCATGCGGTTTTATTACACAGTGTTTCAGAGACTATATTCAGGCAAGCGGCATCAGCATCACACAGAACCGACTCTGATTTCCCAAAGAATGCTGTGCTTTCCTAGAGGGGATGCCCAGGCAAAGAGGCTTTCGCTCTATGTGGGATTTTCCCACCGTGCTACCAGTACTAGGCTCAAGCAAGCAGCAACATCAACCCACAGAACCGACTCTTTTTTTCCTAGCGATTGTTATGCTTTCGCAGAGGTTTTCAGCTGGGCCTGAACCGTACTTCACTGTTGCTTCCTCAGCAAGGCTTTGGGCGTTTGCTCTGTCGCGTCAGGGAAGTAGATCTGCGGGAGAGCTGGTGCCTCTTGGGCCTTGCTTTCCCGGGCTCCATGGTCGCACCCTGGGTTCACCCTGCCAGGCCGAACTATGCAGACACAGGCTCAAGCCTGAAGCAGTGTGCGTGCCCTAGGATGATACTCCATGCCAACTGCCATCTACTGGCGTAAAAAGGCTTGGCTTTTTGCATTGGCGTTCAGGCGGACTCAGGGACTAGGCCAGTGACTTCACCTTAGGAGAGGAGAGGTGACAGGATCCCTGCACAGCGCCCGTACACTGGGATGGGGAGCTGTGCGGGACTGTCCCCACTTCTTCCCCGAAACACCCCCTGCTACCCCCAACACTGCCATATCTTGGAGGAAGATGGCATCTGACTGCCCTTTCTTCCAGGGACCTGTATCTGCGAATTCCGGGTATGGCACCTGTTGGCAGGCCCACGTCTGCCCTAGGGACAGGTGTCCTTGGAGATGCTGTCCCCTTGGGACAAGAGGCACAGAACAGGCATTCCTTCTGCCCAGACCCCTTCCTCAGAGTGGTGTATGCGCGCCTGCCCTAGACGTCCACTAGTGTCTGCCTTAAGACAGGCTTCCGTCTCTCCACACATTGAGCGGGAAACGATTGTCTTGACACCACCCCGCTGTTCTGACCAGGGCAGGCTCTCCTGCTTTTCGACTGTTTCCCAACAACAAGGCCAACGCTCCTTCTCTTCTCCTATGGAGGCATTCTGCTCCTGGGAGCACGGTGACAGACATTTCCCTATCCTTAAGGCCCTTTCTAAATGTGCATCCACTCTTCTCTCTCAGGTAGTGGGGATGCCAGGGTCAAGAGAATTTCGCTCCATGCATGTTTCTTCCACCGTGCAGTGGAGACTATCTCAGGCAAGCAGCAGCAGCAACCCACAAACCAGATTCAGATTTCCCAACGAATGCTGTGCTTTCCCAGAGGAGAAGCCTGGGCAAAGATGCTTTCGCTGTATGCTATTTTCTCGCACTTTGAGAATTGGCCTAGGCAAGCAGGAGCAGCAGTCTGCAGAAGTGACTCTGATTTCTCAGCAAATGGAGAGGGTGACACTTGTCGTTTCATCTTCCCACTGTTCTTGACATGGCAGGCTCCCCTGTTTCATGACCATTTCCAGACAGCAAGGCCAAGGGCCCCTTCTCTTCTCACGGAGCGGCGTGCTACGCCTGCCCAGCAATGCTCCCAGGGAGCACAGTAACAGACGTTTCCCTTTCCTTAGTACAGTTTCCACAGGCGCACCCACGCTTCTCTCACAGGCAGAGGGGTGCCCAGTATTTCGCTCCATGCGGGTTTTTTACACCGTGCTTCGGAGACTATGTTCAGGCAAGCGGCATCAGCATCGCACAGAACAGACTCTGATTTCCCAAGAATGCTGTGCTTTCCTAGAGGGGATGGCCAGGCAAAGAGGCTTTCGCTCTATGCGGGCTTCTCCCACCATGCTGCCTTACTAGGCTAAAGCAAGCAGCAACAGCAGCCCACAGAACCGACTCTTTTTTCCTATTGATTGCTATGATATCGCAGAGGTATTCAGCTTGGCCTCAACGGCACTTCGCTGCTGCTTCCTCAACAAGGCTTTGGGCGTTTGCGCTGTCACGTCAGGGAAGTAGATCTGCGGGAGAGCTTGTGCGTCTTGGGCCTTGCTTTGCCGGGCTCCGGGGTCGCATCTTGGGTTCACCCTGCCAGGCCGAACTACGCAGACACAGCCACCACGCTGCAGCAGCGTGCATGGCCTAGGATGACTGTCCATCCAACTGCCATCTCCTGCCGTAGTAAGGCTTGGCATTTTACTCTGGCGTTCAGGCGTTCTCGGGGACTAGGCCATTGCCTTCCCCATAGTAGAGGAGAGGCGACAGGATCCCTACACACTGTCCGTGCACTGGGATGGGGAGCTGTGGGAGACTATCCCCACTTCTTCCCCGACATATCTCCAGCCAACCCCAACGCTGCCACATCTTGGAGGAAGATGGCATCTGACTGTCCTTTCTTCCAGGTAGCTGTATCTGCGAGTTCCTGGTGTGTCGCCACGTGGCATTCTCAAGTCTGCCTTAGGGACAGGTGGCCTTGGAGATGCTGTCCCCTTGGGACAAGAGGCACAGAAGAGGCCTGCCTTCTGCCCAGACTCCTTCCTTAGGGTGGAGTAAGCGCGCCTGCCCTAGCCTTCCCCTCGTGTCTTCCTTAAGTCAGGCTTCCGTCTCTACGCACAGGGAGCGGGTGACGATTGTCTTGCCACCATCCCGCTGTTCTCGCCAGGGCAGGCTCTCCTGCTTAGCGACTGTTTCCCGACAACAAGGCCAACGGCTCCTTCTCTTCTCCCGGGGAGGCGTTCTGCTCCTTCCCCAGACTTGCTCTTGGGGAGCACGGTGACAGCCGTGTCCCTATCCTTAAGGCCCTTTCCAGATGTACATGCATGATTCTCTCTCAGGCAGTGGGGATGTTAGGGCCAAGAGAATTTCGCCCATGCGGGTTTCTTCCTCCGTGCTGTGGAGACTAGCTCAGGCAAGCAGCAACAACATTCCACAAAGCGACTCAGATTCCCCAACGAATTCTGTGCTTTCCCAGAGGAGAGGCCTGGGCAAAGAGGCTTTCGCTGTATGGTGGTTTCTCCCACCTTGAGACTTGGCCTAGACAAGCACGAACATCATCCCGCAGAACCGATTCTGATTTCTAAGCAAATGGAGAGGGTGACACTTGTCTTGCCACACACCCGCTGTTCCTGCCATGCCAGGCTCTCCTGTGTCATGACTTTTTTTTAAGGCTGTTTCCACAGGCGCAACCACGCTACTCTCTCAGGTAGAGGAGATGCCCGAAAAAGAGGATTTCACTCCATGCGTGTATATTACACCGTGCTTCGGAGACTATGTTCAGGCAAGCGGCATCTGCATCGCACAGAACTGTCTCTAATTTCCCATAGAATGCTGTGCTTTCCTAGAGGTGATGCCCAGGCAAAGAGGCTTTCGCTTTATGCGGGATTCTCCCACCGTGCTGCCAATACTAGGCTAAAGCAAGCAGTAATAGCAGCCCACAGAACCGACACTTTTTTCCTAGCGATTGCTATGCTTTCTCAGACGTTTTCAGCTTGTCCTGAACCGCACGTCGCTGCTGCTTCCTCAGCAAGGATTTGGGTGTTTGCTCTGTCGCGTCAGGAAATTAGATGTGTGAGAAAGCTGGTGCCTCTTGGGCCTTGCTTCCCAGGCTCCATGGTCGCATCCTGGGTTCACCCTGCCAAGCGAACTATGCAGACACAGCCACAAGCCGGCAGCAGCGTGCGTGACCTAGGAAGACAGTCCATGCCAACTGCCATCTCCTGGCGTAGTAAGGCTTGGCTTTTTGCTCTGGCGTTCATGCAGACTCGGGGACTAGGCCAGTGCCTTTCCCTTAGAAAGGGAGTGGTGACAGGTTCCCTGCACAGCGCCCGTGCACTGGGATGGGGAGCTGTGGGGAACTGTCCCCCTTCTTCCCCGACACACCCCCTGCAACTCCAAATGCTTCCACATCTTGGAAAAGATGGCATCTAACTGCCCTTTCTTCCAGGGAGCTGTATCTACGTGTTCCGGCTATGCGCCTGGTGGCAAGCCCACGTCTGCTCTAGGGACAGGTGGCCTTGGAGATGCTGTCCCCTTGGGACAAGAGGCACAGAACAGGCCTGCCTTCTGCCCAGACTCCTTCCTCAGAGTGGAGTATGCACGCCAGCCCTAGCCGTCCCCACGTGTCTTCCTAAAGCAAGGCTTCCGTCTCTACACACAGGGAGCGTGTGACGCTTGTCTTGCCACCGTCCCGCTGTTCTCTCCAGGGCAATTTCACCTGCTTTGCGACAGTTTCCCGACAACAAGGCCAACGTCTCCTTCTCTTCTCCCGGGGAGGCGTTCTGCTCCTTCCCCAGACTTGCTCTTGGGGAACACGATGACAGCCGTGTCTCTATCGTTAAGGCCCTTTCCAGATGTACATCCACGCTTTTCTTCAGGCAGTGGGGATGCTAAGGCCAAGAGAATTTCGCTCCATGCGGGTTTCTTCGACCGTGGTACAGAGACTAGTTCAGGCAAGAGGCAGCAGCATCCCACAAAGCAACTCAGATTTCCCAACGAATGCTGTGCTTTCCCAGAGGAAAAGCCTGGGCAAAGAGGCTTCGCTCTATGCTGGTTTCTCCCACCTTGAGACTTGGACTAGGCAAGTACGAGCATCAGCCCGCAGAACCATCTCTGATTTCCAAGCAAATGGAGCGGGTGACACATGTCTTGCCACCTGCCCGGTATTCTTGCCAATGCAGGCTCTCCTGTTGCATAACCCTTTCCAGAAAGCAAGGCCAAGGGCCCCTTCCCTTCTCCTGGAGCGGCGAGCTACGCCTGGCCCCAACATGCTCTCAGGGAGCGCAGTGACAGACGTTTAACTTTCCTTAAGTCTGTTTCCACAGGTGCAACCACGCTTCTCTCTCAGGCAGAGGGGATGCCCGGGCAAAGAGGATTTCGCTCCATGCGCGTTTATTACACCGTGCTTAGGAGACTATGTTCAGCAAGCGGCATCATCATCGCACAGAACTGACTGTGATTTCCCAAAGAATGCTGTGCTTTCCTAGAGGGATGCCCAGGCAAAGAGGCTTTCTCTCTATGCGGGATTCTCCCACTGTGCTGCCAATACTAGACTAAGGCAAGCAGAAACAGCAGCCCGTAAAACCGACTCTTTTTTCCTAGCGACTACTATGCTTCCGCAGAGGTTTTCAGCTTGGCTTGAATCGCAGTTCGCTGCTGCTTCCTCATCAAGGCTTTGGGCATTCGCTCTGTCGTGTCAGGGATGTAGATCTGCGGGAGAGCCGGTGCCTCTTGGGCCTTGCTTTCCAGGGCTCCATGTTCGGACCCTGGGATCACCCAGCCAGGCTGAATAACGCAGACACAGGCACAACCCTGCTGCAGCGTGCGTGGCCTAGGATGACACTCCATGTCAACTACCATCTCCTGGCGTAGTAAGGCTTGGCTTTTTGCTCTCGCGTTCAGGCGGACTAGCGGACTAGGCCAGTGCCTTCCCCATAGGAGAGGAGAGGCGACAGGATCCCTGCACAGCGCTCGTGCACTGGGATGGGGAGCAGTGGGGGACTGCCACACTTCGTCCCCGACACACCCCTGCCACCCCCAACGCTGCCACATCTTGGAAGAAGATGGCATCTGACTGCCCTTTCTTCCAGGGAGCTGTATCTGCGAGTTCCGGGTATGGCGCCTGGTGGCAGGACTACGTCTGCCCTACGCACTAGTGGCCGCGGACATGCTGTCCCCTTGGGACAAGAGGCAAGAACAGGCCTGCCGTCTGCCCAGACTCCTTCCGCAGAATGCAGTATGCGCGTCTGCCCTAGCCGTCCCCTCGTGTCTTCCTAAAGCCATTCTTCCTTTCCTACGCACAGGAAGCGGGTGACGCATGTCTTGTAACCGTTCCACTCTTCTGGCCAGGGCAGGCTCTCCTGCTTTGCGACTGTTTCCCGACAACAAGGACAACGGCTCCTTCTCTTCTCCCGGGGAGGCGTTCTGCTCCTTCCCCAGACTTGCTCTTGGGGAGCACGGTGACAGCCATGCCCCTTTCCTTAAGGCCCTTTCCAGATGTGCATCCATCTTCTCTCTCAGGCAGTGGGGATGCTAGGGCCAAGAGAATTTCGCTCCATGCGGTTTTTTCCACCGTGTTGCGGAGTAAAGCTCAGGCAAGCAGCATCAGCATCCCACAAACCCGATTCAGATTTCCCAACGAATGCTGTGCTTTCCCAGAGGAGGAGCCTGGGCAAAGAGGCTTTCACTGATACTGGGTTCTCCCACTTTGAGACTTGGCCTAGGTAAGCAGCAACAGCAGCCCACAGAACCGACTCTTTTTTCCCAGCGACTGCTATGCTTTCCCAGAGGTTTTAGCTTGGCCCGATCCGCACTTCGCTGCTGCTTCTTCAGCAAGGCTTTGGGCACGTGCTCTGTCGCGTCAGGGAAGTAGATCTGCGGGAGAGCTTGTGCCTCTTGGGCCTTGCTTTCCCGGGCTCCATGGTCGCATCCTGGGTTCACCCTGCCAGGCGAACTATGCAGACACAGCCACCAACCTGCAGCAGCGTGCGTGACCTAGAATGACAGTCCATGCCAACTGCCATCTCCTGGCGTAGTAAGGCTTGGCTTTTTGCTCTGGAGTTCAGGCGGACTCGGAGACTAGGCCAGTGCATTCCCCTGAGAAAGGAGAAGCGACAAGATCCCTGCACAGCGCCCGTGCACTGGGATGCGGAGCTGTGGGGGACTGTTTCCACTTCTTCCCCAAACAACCCCCTGCCAACCACAACGCTGTCACATCCTGAGGGAGAAGGAATCTGACTGTCCTTTCTTCCAGGGAGCTGTATCTGCGAGTTCCGGGTATGGCGCCTCGTGGCATGCCCACGTCTGCCCGAGGGACAGATGGCCTTGGAGATGCTGTCCCCTTGGGACAAGAGGCACAGAACAGGCCTGCCTTCAGCCCAGACCCATTATTCAGAGTGGAGTATGCGCGCTTGCCCTACCTGTCCCCTCTTGTCCTCCTTAAGCCAGTCTTCCGTCAATACTCACACAGAGCGGGTGACGATTGTCTTGCCACTATCCCGCTGTTCTCGTCAGGGCAGGCTCTCCTGCTTTGCGAGTGTTTCCTGACAACAAGGCCAACGGCTCCTTCTCTACTCCTGGGGAGGCGTTCTGCTCCTTTCCCAGACTTGCTCGTGGGGAGCACCGTGACAGCCATGTCCCTATCCTTAAGGCCATTTCCAGATGTGCATCCACGCTTCTCTCTCAGGCAGTGGGGATGCTAGGGCCAAGAGAATTTCGCTCCATGTGGGTTTCTTCCACCGTGCTGCGGAGACTAGCTCAGGCAAGCAGCAGCAGCATCCCACAAACCCGATTCAGATTTCCCAATGAATGCTGTGATTTCCCAGGGGAGAAGCCTGGGCAAAGAGGCTTTCACTGTATGGTGGTTTTTCCCACCTTGAGCCTTGGCCTAGGCAAGCACGAGCAGCAGCCCGCAAATTCGACTCTGATTTCTCAGCAAATGGAGTGGGTGACACTTGTCTTGCCACGCACCCGCTATTCTTGCCTATGCAGGCTCTCCTGTTTCATGACTTTTCCGTAAGGCAGTTTCCACAGGCGCAACCATGCTTCTGTCTCAGGTAGAGGGGATGCCCGGGTAAAGAGGATTTCGCTCCATGCGGCTTTATTACACCGTGCTTTGGAGACTATGTTCAGGCAATCGGCATCAGCATCGCACAGAACAGACTCTGATTTCCCAAAGAATGCTGTGCTTTCCCTGAGGCGATGCCCAGGGAAAAAGGCTTTCGCTCTATGCGGGATTCTCCCACCGTGCTGCCAATACTAGGCTAAAGCAAGTAGCAACAGCAGCCTACAGAACCGACTCTTTTTTCCTAGCATTCGCTATGCTTTCGCAGAGGTTTTCAGCTTGGCCTGAACCGCACTACGCTGCTGCTTCTTCAGCAAGGCTTTGGGCATTTACTCTGTCGCATCAGGGAAGTAGATTTGCGGGAGAGCTGGTGCTCCTTGTTCCTTGTATCCCGGGTACCATGATCGCACCCTGGGTTCACACTGCCAGGCCGAACTCGCAGACACAGCCACAAGCCTGCAGCAGCGTGCGTGGCCTCGGATGACAATCCATGCCAACTGCCATCTCCTGGCCCGTACGGCTTGGCTTTTTGCTCTGGCATTCAGGCAGACTCGGGGACAAGGTCATTGCCTTCCCCATAGGAGAGGTGAGGCGACAGGATCCCTGCATACCGACCGTGCACTGGGATGGGAAGCTGTGGGGGACTGTCCCCACTTCTTCCCCGACACACCCCCTGCAAAGCCAAACGCTGCCATATCTTGTAGGAAGATGGCATTTGACTGCCCTTTCTTCCAGGGAGCTGTATCTGCGAGTTCCGGGTATGGCGCCTGGTGGTTGGCCCACGTCTGCCCTAGGGACAGGTGGCCTTGGAGATGCTGTCCCCTTGGGACAAGAGGCACAGAACAGGCCTTCCATCTGCCCAGACTCCTTCCTCAGAATGGAGTTTGCGCGCCTGCCCTAGCCATCCCCTCGTGTCTTCCCTAAGCCAGGCTTCCGTCTCTACGCACAGGGAGCGATTGACGCTTGTCTTGCCACCGTCCCGCTGTTCTCGCCAGGGCAGGCTCTCCTGCTTTGTGACTATTTCCGGACAACAAGGCCCACAGTGCCTTCTCTTCTCCAGGGTAGGCGTTCTGCTCCTTCCCAAGACTTGCTCTTGGGGAGCACGGTGAAAGCCGTGTCCCTTTCATTAAGGCCTTTTCTAGATGTGCATCCACGCTCTCACTCAGGCAGTGGGGATGCTAGGGCCAAGAGACTTTCAATCCATGCGGGTTTCTTCCACCGTGCTGTGGAGACTAGCTGAGGCAAGCAGCAGCAGCATCCCACAAACACGATTGAGATTTTCCAACGAATGCTGTGCTTTCCCAGAGGAGAAGCCTGGGCAAAGAGGCTTTCGCTGTATGCTGGTTTCTCCCACTTGATACATGGCCTAGCATAGCAGAAGCAGCAGCGCGCAGAACCGAGTCTGATTTCTAAGCAAACGGAGAGGGTGAACTTGTCTTCCACCCGCCTGCTATTCTTGGCTATGCAGCCTCTCAGGTTTCAGGACTTTTCCTTAAGGCTGTTTCAACATTCGAAACCACGCTTCACTCTCAGGAAGAGGGGATGCCGGGGAAAGAGGATTTCACTCCATGAGGGTTTATTACACCATGCTTCGGAGACTCTTTTCAGGTAAGCGGCATCAGCATCGCACAGAACCGACTCTGATTTCCCAAAGAATGATGTGCTTTCCTAGAGGGGATGCCCAGGCAAAGAGGCTTTCGCTCTATGCAGGATTCTCCCACCGTGCTGCCAATACAAGGCTAAAGCAAGCAGCAACGGCAGCCCACAGAACCGTCTCTTTTTTCCAAGCGATTGCTATGCTTTCGCAGAGGTTTTCAGATTGTCCCGATCTGTACTTCGCTGTTGCTTCTTCAGCAAGGATTTGGGCATTTGTTATGTCGCGTCAGGAAGTAGATCTGTGGGAGAACTGGTGCATCTTGGGTTTTGCTTTCCCGGGCTCCATTGTCGCATCCTGGGTTCACCCTGCCAGGCCTAACTGTGCAGACACAGCCACTACCCTGCAGCAGCGTGCGTGGCCTAGGGTGAGAGTCCATGCAAACGGCCATCTCCTAGCGTAGTAAGGCTTGGCTTTTTACTCTGCCGTTCAGGCGGACTTGGGGACTAGGCCAGTGCCTTCCCCTTAGGAAAGGAGAGGCGACATGATCCGTGCACAGAGCCCGTGCCCTGGGATGGGGAGCTGTGGGGGACTGTCCACACTTCTTCCCCGACACACCCCCTGCCACCCCCATAATTGCCCCATCTTGGAGGAAGATGGCATCTGACTGCCCTTTCTTCCAGGGAGCTGTATCTGCGAGTTCCGGGTATGGAGCCTGGTGGCAAGCCCCCGTATGCCCTAGGGACAGGTGTCCGTGGAGATGCTGTCCCCTTGGGACATGAGACACAGAACTGGCCTGCCGTCTTCCCAGACTCCTTCCTCAGAGTGTCGTATGCACGCCTGCCCTAGACGTCCCCTCCTGTTTTCCTAAAGCCAGGCTTCCATCTCTACGCACAGTGAGCCGGTGACGCTTGTCTTGCCACCCTCCCGCTGTACTCCCCAGGGCAGGCTCTCCTGCTTTGCGACTATTTCCCGACAACAAGGCCAACGGCTCCTTCTCTGTCCTGGGGAGGCGTTCTGCTCCTTCCCCAGACTTGCTCTTGGGGAGCACGGTGACAGCCGTGTCCCTATCCTTAAGGCCCTTTCAAGATATGCATCCACGCTTCTCTCGCAGGCAGTGGGGATGCTAGGGCCAAGAGAATTTCGCTCCATGCGAGTTTCTTCCACCGTGCTACGGAGACTAGCTCAGGCAAGCAGCAGCAACAGCCCCCAAACCCGATTCAGATTTCCCAACGAATGCTGTGCTTTCCCAGAGGAGAAGCCTGGGAAAAGAGGTTGTAACTATATGCTAATTTCTCCCACCTTGAGACTTGGCCTAGGCAAGCATGAGCGGTAGCCCACAGAACGGACTCTGATTTCTAAGCAAACGGAGAGGGTGACACTTGTCTTGCCAAACGCCCGCTGTTCTTTCCATGGCAGGCTCTCCTGTTTCATGACTTTTCCTTAAGGCTGATTCCACAGGCGCAACCACGCTTCTCTCCCGGGTAGAGCAAATGCCCGGGCAAAGAGGATTTCACTCCAAGCGGGTTTATTACACCATGCTTCGGAGACTATGTTCAGGCAAGAGGCATCAGCATCGCACAGAACCGACTCTGATTTCCCAACGAATGCTGTGCTTTCCCTGAGGTGAAGTCTGGGCAAAGAGGCTTTCGCTGTATGCTGGTTTCTCCCACCTTGAGACTTGGCCTAGGCAAGCAAGAGCAGCAGGGTGCAGAACCGACTCTGATTTCTAAGCAAACGGAGAGGGTGACCCTTGTTTTGCACCCGCCCGCTATTCTTGCCTATGCAGGCTCTCCTGTTAAATGACTTTTCCTTAAGGCTGTTTCCACAGGCGCAACCACGCTTCTCTCTCACGCAGAGGGGATGCCCGGGCAAAGAGGATTTCGCTGCATGCGGGTTTATTACACCGTTCTTCGGAGACTATGTTCAGGCAAGCGGCATCAGCATCGCACAGAACCGACTCTGATTTCCCAAAGAATGCTGTGCTTTCCTAGAGGGGATGCCCAGGCAAAGAGGCTTTTGCTCTATGCGGGATTCTCCCACCGTGCTGCCAATACTAGGCTAAAGCAAGTAGCAACAGCAGCCCACTGATCTGACTCTATTTTCCTAGCCACTGCTATGCTTTCACAGAGGTTTTCAGCTTGGCCTGAAACTCTCTTCGCTGTTGCTTCTTCAGAAAGGCTTTAGGCGTTTGCTCTGTTGCGTCAGGGAAATAGATCTGCGGTAGAGCTGGTGCCTCTTGGTCCTTGCTTTCCCGGGCTCCATGGTCGCATCCTGGGTTCACCATGCCAGGGCGAACTACGCAGACACAGCCACAGGACTGCAGCTTTGTGCGTGGCCTAGGATGACAGTCCATGCCAACTGCCATCTCCTGGTGTAGTAAGGCTTGGCTTTTTGCTCTGGCGTACAGGCGGATTTGGGGACTAGGCCAGTGCCTTCCCCTTAGGAAAGGATAGGCGACACGATCCCTGCACAGCGCCCGTGCACTAGGATGGGGATCTGTGGAGGACTGTCGCCACTTCTTGCCCCACACACCCCTGCCAACCCCAACGCTGCCACATCTTGTAGGAAGATGGCATCTAACTGCCCTTTCTTCCAGGGAGCTCTGTCTACGAGTTCCGGTTATGAAGCCTGGCGGCAAGCCCACGAATGCCCTAGGGAAAGGTGGCCTTGGAGATGCTGTCCCCTTGGGTCAAGAGTCACGGAACAGGCCTGCCTTCTGCTCAGACTCCTTCCTCAGACTGGAGTATGCACGCCAGCCCAAGCCATCCCTTCGTGTCTTCCTAAACCAAGGCTTCTGTCTCTACGTACAGGGAGCGGGTGACGATTGTCTTGCCACCGTCCCGCTGTTCTCGCCAGGGCGGGCACTCCTGCTTCATTACTTTTCCTTAGGCTTTTTCCACAGGGGCAACCATGCCTCTCTCTCAGGAAGAGGGGATGCCCGGGCAAAGAGGATTTTGCTCCATGCGGGTTTATTACACTGTGCTTCGGAGACTATGTTAGGCAAGCGGCATCAGCATCGCACAGAACCGACTCTGATTTCCCAAAGAGTGCTGTGCTTTCCTAGAGGGAATGCCCAGGCAAAGAGGCTTTTGCTCTATGCAGGTTCCTTCAACCGTGCTGCCAATACTAGGCTAAAGCAAGCAGCAACAGCAGCCCACAGAACCGACTCTTTTTTCCTAGCCCCTGCTATGCTTTCGCAGAGGTTTTCAGTTGGCCTGAACCGCACTTTGCTGCTGCCTCCTCACCAAGGCTTTGGGCGTTTGCTCTGTCGCTGCAGGGAAGTAGATCTGCGGGAAAGCTGGTGCCTCTTGGCCTTGCTTTCCCGAGCTCCATGGTCGCACCCTGGGTTCACCCTGCTAGGCCGAACTATGCAGACACATCCACAACCTGCAGCAGCCTACATGGCCTAGGATGACACTCCATGCCAAATGCTATCTAATGGCGTAGTAAGCCGTGGCTTTTTGCTCCGGCGTTCAGGCGGACACGGGGACTAGGCCAGTGCCTTCCCCTTAGTAGAGTAGAGGCGACAGGATCCCTGCAGAAGGCCCGTGTACCGGGATGGGGAGCTGTGAGGGACTGTCCCCACTTCTTCCCCGACACACCCCCTGCTACCCCCAACGCTGCCACATCTTGGAGGAAGATGGCATCTGACTGCCTTTTCTTCCAGGGAGCTGTATCTGCGAGTTCCGAGTATGGCGCCTGGTGGAAGGCCCACGTCTGCCCTAGGGACAGGTGGCCTTGGAGATGCTGTCGCCTTGGGACAAAAGTCACAGAACAGGCCTGCCATCTTCCCAGACTCCTTCCTCAGAGTGGAGTATGCGCGTCTGCCCTAGCCGTCCACTCGTGTCTTCCTAAAGCCAGGCTTCCATCACTACACACAGGAAGCGGCTGACGCATGTCTTGTCACCGTCCTGCTGTTCTCACCAGTGCGGGCTCTCCTTCTTTGCGACTGTTTCGTGAAAACAAGGCCAACGGCTCCTCTTCTCCTGGGGAGACGCTCTGTTCCTTCCCCCGACTTGCTCTTGGGGAGCACGGTGACAACCATATCCCTTTCCTTAAGGCCCTTGCCATATGAGCATCCATGCTTCTCTCTCAGGCAGTGGGGATGCTAGGGCCAAGAGAATTTCAGTCCATGCGGGTTTCTTATACCTTGCTGCGGAGACTAGCTCAGGCAAGCAGCAGCCGCATCCCACAAACCCTATTCAGATTTCCCAACGAATTCTGTGCTTTACCATAGTAGAAGCCGGGGACAAAGAGGCATTTGCTATATGCTCGTTTCTCCCATACTCAGACTTGGCCTAGGTAAGCAGGAGCAGCAGCCCACAGAATCGACTCTGATTTCTAAGCAAATGGAGAGGGTGACACTTGTCTTGCCACCCGCCCGCTATTCTTTCCTATGCTGGCTCTCCTGTCATGACTCTCCTTAAGGCTGTTTTCACAGGCGCAACCACGCTTCTCTCTCAGGCAGAGGGGATGCCTGGGCAAAGAGTATTTGGCTCCATGCGGGTTTATTACACCACGCTTCGGAGACTAAGTTCAGCCACGTGGCATCAGGATCACACAGAACCGACTCTGATTTCCCAAAGAATGCTGTGCTTTCCGAGAGGTGATGCCCAGGCAAAGAGGATTTCGCTCTATGCGGGATTCTCCCACCGTGCTGCCAGTACTAGGCTAAAGCAAGCAACAACAGCACCCCACAGAACCGACTCTTTTTTCCTACCGATTGCCATGATTCTGCAGAGGTTTTCAGCTTGGCCTGAACCGCACTTCGCTGCTTCTTACTCAGCAAGGCTTTGGGCGTATGCTCTGTCGCGTCTGGGAAGTAGATCTGCGTGAGAGCTGGTGCCTCTTGGGCCTTGCTTTCCCGGGCTCCATGGTGGCACACTGGATTCAGCCTACCAGGCCTAACTACGCAGACACAGGCACCATCCTCCAGCAGCGTGTGTGGCCTAGGATGACACTCCATCCCAACTGCCATCTCCTGGTGTAGTAAGGCTTGGCTTTTAGCTCTGGCGTTCAGGCAGACTCGGGGACTAAGCCAGTGCCTTCCCCATAGGAGAGGAGAGGCGACAGGATCCCTGCACAGGGCGCGTACACTGGGATGGGGAGCTGTGGGGGACTGTCCACACTTATTCCCCGACACACCGGCTGCCACCCACAACGCTGCCACATCTTGGAGGAAGATGGCATCTGACTGCCCTTTCTTCCAGGTACCTGTCTGCGAGTTCAGGGTATGGCAAACAAGATGGTATGGCAAACGGAGATGGTGACACTTGTCTTGCAACCCCTCCCGCTGTTCTTGCCATGGCTGGCTCTCATGTTTCATGACTTTTCCTTAAAGCTGATTCCACAGGCTCAACCACGCTTCTCTCTCAGGTAGAGGGGATGCCCGGGCAAAGAGGATTTCGATCCATGCGGGTTTATTACACCGTGCTTCGGAGACAATGTTCAGTCAAGCGGCATCAGCATGGCACAGAACTGACTCTGATTTCCCAACGATTGCTGTTCTTTCCCAGAGGAGAAGCCTGGGCAAAGAGGCTTTCGCTGTATGCTGGTTTCTCCCACCTTGAGACTTGGCTTAGGCAAGCACGAGCATCAGCCCGCAGAACCGACACTGATTTCTAAGCAAACGGAGATGGTGACACTTGTCTTGCAACCCCTCCCGCTGTTCTTGCCATGGCTGGCTCTCATGTTTCATGACTTTTCCTTAACGCTGATTCCACAGGCTCAACCACGCTTCTCTCTCAGGTAGAGGGGATGCCCGGGCCAAGAGAATTTCGCTCCATGCGGGTTTCTTCCACCGTGCTGCGGAGACTAGCTCAGGCAAGCAGCAGAAGCATCCCACAAACCCGATTCAGATTTCCCAACGAATTCTGTGCTTTCCCAGAAAAGAAGCCTGGGCAAAGAGGCTTTCGCTGTATGCTGGTTTCTTCCACCTTGAGACTTGGCCTAGGAAAGCATGAGCAGCAGGCCGCAGAACCGACAGATTTCTAAGCAAACGGAGAGGGTGACACTTGTCTTGCCACCCGCCCGCTATTCTTTCCTAAGAGGCTCTCTCTTTTCATGACTTTTCCTAAAGCCTTTTCCACAGGCGCAACCACGCTTCTCTCTCAGGTAGAGGGGATGCCCGGGCAAAGAGGATTTCGATCCATGCGGGTTTATTACACCGTGCTTCAGAGACTATGTTCAGGCAAGCGGCATCAGCATCGCAGAGAACCGACTCTGATTTCCCAAGGAATGCTGTGCTTTCCGAGAGGGGATGCCCAGGCAAAGAGGCTTGCGCTCTATGCGGGAATTCTCCCACTGTGCTGCCAATACTAGTCTAAAGCAAGCAGCAACAGCAGCCCACAAAACCGAATCTTTTTTCCTAGTGATTGCTATGCTTTCACAGAGGCTTTCCACTTGGCCTGAACCGCACTTTGCTGCTGTTTCCTCAGCAAGGATTTGGGTGTTTGCTCTGTCGCGTCAGGGAAGTCGATCTGCGGTAAAGCTGGTGCCTCTTGGGATTTGCTTTCCCGGGCTCCATGGTCGCATCCTGGGTTCACCCTTCCAGGGCGAACTACACAGACACAGCCACAAGACTGCAGCAGCGTGCGTGGCCTTGGATGACACTCCATGCCAACTGCCATCTCCTGGGGCAGTAAGGCTTGGCTTTTTGCTCTGGTGTTCAGGCTGACTCAGGGACTAGGCCAGTGCCTTCCCCATAGGAAAGGAGAGGCTACAGGATCCCTGCACAGCGCACATGCACTGGGGTGGGGAGCTGTGGAGGACTGTCCTCACTTCTACCCCGACACACCCCCTGCAACCCCCAACGCTACAACAACTTGGAGGAAGATGGCATCTGACTGCCCTTTCTTCCAGGGAGCTTTATCTGCGAGTTCCGGGTATGGCGCCTGGTGGGAAGCCCATGTCAGTCCTAGGGACAGGTGGCCTTGGAGATGCCGTCCCCTTTGGACAAGAGACACAGAACATGCCTGCCTTCTGCCCATAATCCTTCCTCAGAGTGGGATATGCGCGCTTGCCCTAGGCGTCCCCTCGTGTCTTCCTTTAGCCAGGCTTCTGTCTCTACGCACAGGGAACGGGTGACGATTGTCTTGCCACCATCCCGCTGTTCTCTCCAGGACAGGCTCTCCTGCTTTGCGACTGTTTCCCGACAACAAGGCCAACGGCTCCTTCACGTCTCCCGGGGAGGTGTTCTGCTCCTTCCCCAGACTTACTCCTGGGAGCACGGTGACATCCGTGTCCCTATCCTTAAGGCCCTTTCCAGATGTGCATCCATGGTTCTGTCTCAGGCAATGGGGATGCTAGGGCCAAGAGAATTTGGCTCCATTCGGGGTTCTTCCACCGTGCTGCGGAGACTAGCTCAGTCAAGCAGCATAAGCTTATCACAAAGCGACTCAGATTTCCCAACGAATCCTGTGCTTTCCCAGAGGAGAAGCCTGGGCAAAGTGCTGTCTATGGATGGTGGTTTTCCCACCTTGAGACTTGTTCTAGGCAAGCACGAGCAGTAGCACGCAGAAGTGAATCTGATTTCTCAGTATATGGAGAGCGTGACACTTGTCGTGCCAGCTCTCTGCTCTTCTTGCCATGGCAGGCTCTCCTGTTTCATGACCGTTTCAGGACAGCAAGG
This sequence comes from Neogale vison, assembly GCF_020171115.1. Taxonomy (NCBI): domain Eukaryota; kingdom Metazoa; phylum Chordata; class Mammalia; order Carnivora; family Mustelidae; genus Neogale; species Neogale vison. The sequence continues at coordinate 44,155,110 of NC_058104.1, forward strand.
CCAAGGGCCCCTTCTCTTCTCCTAGATCGACGTGCTACGCCTGGAGCAGCAATGATCCCAGGGAGCACAGTACCAGAAGTTTCCCTTTCCTTAAGGCTGTTTCCACAGGCGGTAACACTCTTCTCTCTCAGGTAGAGGGGATGCCCAGGCAAAGAGGATTACGCTCCATTCGGGTTTATTACACCGTGCTTCGGAGACTCTGTTCATGCAAGCGGCATCAGCATCGCACAGAACCGACTCTGATTTCCCAAAGAATGCTGTGCTTTCCCTGAGGGGATGCCCGGGGAAAAAGGCTTTCTCTCTATGGAGGATACTCCCACCGTGCTGCCAATACTAGGCTAAGGCAAGCAGCAACAGCAGCCCACAGGACCGACTCTTTTTTCCTAGCGACTGCTATGCTTTCACAGAGGTTTTCAGTTGGCCTGAACCGCACTTCGCTGCTGCTTCCTCAGCAAGGCTTTGGGCCTTTGCTCTGTCACTTCAGGGAAGTAGATCTGCGGGAGAGCTGGTGCCTCTTCGGTCTTGCTTTCCCGGGCTCCATGGTCGCACCCTGGATTCACCATGCCACGCCGAACTACGCAGACACAGCCACAACCCTGCAGCAGCGTGCGAGGCCTTGACGACAGTCCATACCAACTTCCATCTAATGGCGTAGTAAGGCTTGGCTTTTTGCTCTGGCGTTCAGGCGTACTTGGGGACTCGTCCAGTGCCTTCCCCTTAGGAGAGGTGAGGTGACAGGATCCTTGCACAGGGCCCGTGTACTGGGATGGGGTGCTGTGGGGTACTGTCCCCACTTCTTCCCCGACACACCCCCTGCTACCCGCAAAGCTTCCACATCTTGGAGGAAGATGGCATCTGACTGCCCTTTCTTCCAGGGAGCTGTATCTGCGAGTTCCGGGTATGGCGCCTTGTGGCAGGCCCATGTCTGCCCTAAGGACAAGAGGCTTTGGAGATGCTGTCCCCTTGGGAAAAGAGGCACAGAACAGGCCTGCCGTCTGCCCAGACTACTTCCTCAGAGTGGAGTATGCGCGGCTGCCCTAGCCGTCCCCTCGTTTCTTCCTAAAGCCAGGCTTCCGTCCCTATGCACAGGAAGCGGTTGAGGCTTGTCTTGCCACCATCCCGCTGTTCTCGCCAGGGCAGGCTCTCCAGCTTTGCGACTGTTTCCCGACAACAAGGTCAACGACTCTGTCTCTTCTCTGGGGAGGCGTTCTGCTCCTTCCCCAGACTTGCTCTTGGGGAGCACGGTGACAGCCGTGTCCCTATCCTTAAGGCCCTTTCCAAATGTGCATCCACGCTTCTCTCACAGGCAATGGGGATTATAGGGCCAAGAGAATTTCAGTCCATGTGGCTTTCTTCCACCGTGCTGCGGAGTCTAGCTCAGGCAAGCAGCAGCAGCAGACCACAAACGCGATTCAGATTTCCCAACGAATGCTGTGCTTTCCCGTAGTAGAAGCCAGGGACAAAGAGGCTTTCGCTCTATGCTGGTTTCTCCCACCTTCAGACTTGGCCTAGGCAAGCAGGAGCAGCAGCTCGCAGAACCGACTCTGATTTCTAAGCAAACGGAGAGAGTGACAATTGTCTTGCCACACGCCCGCTATTTTTTCCAATGCAGGCTCTTCTGTTGCATGACCCTTTCCAGACAGCAAGGCCAAGGGCCCCTACTCTTCTGCTGGAGCAGCGTGGTACGCCTAGGCCAGACATTCTCACAGGGAGCGCAGTGACAGACTTTTCCCTTTCCTTAAGGCTGTATCCACAGGCGCAACCAAGATTCACTCTCAGGTAGAGGGGATGCCCAAGCAAAGAGGGTTTTGCTCCATGCGGGTTTATTACACCGTGCTTCAGAGACTATGTTCAGGCAAGCGGCATCAGCATCGCACAGAACCGACTCTGATTTCCCAAAGAATGCTGTGCTTTCCTAGAGTAGAAGCCTGCGCAAAGAGGTTTTCGCTGTATCCTGGTTTCTCCCACCTTGAGACTTGGCCTAGGCTTGCACGAGCAGCAGCCCGCAGAACCGACTCTGATTGCTAAGGAAAAAGAGAGGGTGACATTTGTCTTGCCACCTGCCCGCTATTCTTGCCTATGCGGGCTCTCTTGTTTCATGACTTTTCCTTAAGGCTGATTCCACAGGCGCAACCACGCTTCTCTCTCAGGTTGAGGTGGATACCCAGGCAAAAAGGATTTCACTCCAAGCAGGTTTATTACACCGTGTTTCGGAGGCTATGTTCAGGCAAGCGGCATCAGCATCGCACAGAACCGACTCTGATTTCCGAACGAATGCTGTGCTTTCCCAGAGGAGAAGCCTGGGCAAAGAGGCTTTCATTGTATCCTGGTTTCTCCCAACTTGAGACTTGGCCTAGGCATGCACGAGCTGCAGCCCGCAGAACCGACTCTGATTTCTAAGCAAACGGAGAGGGTGACACTTGTCTTGCCATCCGCCAGCTATTCTTGCCTATGCAGGCACTACTGTTTCATGAATTTCCTAAATGCTGTTTCCACAGGCGCAACCACGTTTCTCTCTCATGTAGAGGGGATGCCTGGGCAAAGTGGATTTCACACCATGCGGTTTTATTACACAGTGTTTCAGAGACTATATTCAGGCAAGCGGCATCAGCATCACACAGAACCGACTCTGATTTCCCAAAGAATGCTGTGCTTTCCTAGAGGGGATGCCCAGGCAAAGAGGCTTTCGCTCTATGTGGGATTTTCCCACCGTGCTACCAGTACTAGGCTCAAACAAGCAGCAACATCAACCCACAGAACCGACTCTTTTTTTCCTAGCGATTGTTATGCTTTCGCAGAGGTTTTCAGCTGGGCCTGAACCGTACTTCACTGTTGCTTCCTCAGCAAGGCTTTGGGCGTTTGCTCTGTCGCGTCAGGGAAGTAGATCTGCGGGAGAGCTGGTGCCTCTTGGGCCTTGCTTTCCCGGGCTCCATGGTCGCACCCTGGGTTCACCCTGCCAGGCCGAACTATGCAGACACAGGCTCAAGCCTGAAGCAGTGTGCGTGCCCTAGGATGATACTCCATGCCAACTGCCATCTACTGGCGTAAAAAGGCTTGGCTTTTTGCATTGGCGTTCAGGCGGACTCAGGGACTAGGCCAGTGACTTCACCTTAGGAGAGGAGAGGTGACAGGATCCCTGCACAGCGCCCGTACACTGGGATGGGGAGCTGTGCGGGACTGTCCCCACTTCTTCCCCGAAACACCCCCTGCTACCCCCAACACTGCCATATCTTGGAGGAAGATGGCATCTGACTGCCCTTTCTTCCAGGGACCTGTATCTGCGAATTCCGGGTATGGCACCTGTTGGCAGGCCCACGTCTGCCCTAGGGACAGGTGTCCTTGGAGATGCTGTCCCCTTGGGACAAGAGGCACAGAACAGGCATTCCTTCTGCCCAGACCCCTTCCTCAGAGTGGTGTATGCGCGCCTGCCCTAGACGTCCACTAGTGTCTGCCTTAAGACAGGCTTCCGTCTCTCCACACATTGAGCGGGAAACGATTGTCTTGACACCACCCCGCTGTTCTGACCAGGGCAGGCTCTCCTGCTTTTCGACTGTTTCCCAACAACAAGGCCAACGCTCCTTCTCTTCTCCTATGGAGGCATTCTGCTCCTGGGAGCACGGTGACAGACATTTCCCTATCCTTAAGGCCCTTTCTAAATGTGCATCCACTCTTCTCTCTCAGGTAGTGGGGATGCCAGGGTCAAGAGAATTTCGCTCCATGCATGTTTCTTCCACCGTGCAGTGGAGACTATCTCAGGCAAGCAGCAGCAGCAACCCACAAACCAGATTCAGATTTCCCAACGAATGCTGTGCTTTCCCAGAGGAGAAGCCTGGGCAAAGATGCTTTCGCTGTATGCTATTTTCTCGCACTTTGAGAATTGGCCTAGGCAAGCAGGAGCAGCAGTCTGCAGAAGTGACTCTGATTTCTCAGCAAATGGAGAGGGTGACACTTGTCGTTTCATCTTCCCACTGTTCTTGACATGGCAGGCTCCCCTGTTTCATGACCATTTCCAGACAGCAAGGCCAAGGGCCCCTTCTCTTCTCACGGAGCGGCGTGCTACGCCTGCCCAGCAATGCTCCCAGGGAGCACAGTAACAGACGTTTCCCTTTCCTTAGTACAGTTTCCACAGGCGCACCCACGCTTCTCTCACAGGCAGAGGGGTGCCCAGTATTTCGCTCCATGCGGGTTTTTTACACCGTGCTTCGGAGACTATGTTCAGGCAAGCGGCATCAGCATCGCACAGAACAGACTCTGATTTCCCAAGAATGCTGTGCTTTCCTAGAGGGGATGGCCAGGCAAAGAGGCTTTCGCTCTATGCGGGCTTCTCCCACCATGCTGCCTTACTAGGCTAAAGCAAGCAGCAACAGCAGCCCACAGAACCGACTCTTTTTTCCTATTGATTGCTATGATATCGCAGAGGTATTCAGCTTGGCCTCAACGGCACTTCGCTGCTGCTTCCTCAACAAGGCTTTGGGCGTTTGCGCTGTCACGTCAGGGAAGTAGATCTGCGGGAGAGCTTGTGCGTCTTGGGCCTTGCTTTGCCGGGCTCCGGGGTCGCATCTTGGGTTCACCCTGCCAGGCCGAACTACGCAGACACAGCCACCACGCTGCAGCAGCGTGCATGGCCTAGGATGACTGTCCATCCAACTGCCATCTCCTGCCGTAGTAAGGCTTGGCATTTTACTCTGGCGTTCAGGCGTTCTCGGGGACTAGGCCATTGCCTTCCCCATAGTAGAGGAGAGGCGACAGGATCCCTACACACTGTCCGTGCACTGGGATGGGGAGCTGTGGGAGACTATCCCCACTTCTTCCCCGACATATCTCCAGCCAACCCCAACGCTGCCACATCTTGGAGGAAGATGGCATCTGACTGTCCTTTCTTCCAGGTAGCTGTATCTGCGAGTTCCTGGTGTGTCGCCACGTGGCATTCTCAAGTCTGCCTTAGGGACAGGTGGCCTTGGAGATGCTGTCCCCTTGGGACAAGAGGCACAGAAGAGGCCTGCCTTCTGCCCAGACTCCTTCCTTAGGGTGGAGTAAGCGCGCCTGCCCTAGCCTTCCCCTCGTGTCTTCCTTAAGTCAGGCTTCCGTCTCTACGCACAGGGAGCGGGTGACGATTGTCTTGCCACCATCCCGCTGTTCTCGCCAGGGCAGGCTCTCCTGCTTAGCGACTGTTTCCCGACAACAAGGCCAACGGCTCCTTCTCTTCTCCCGGGGAGGCGTTCTGCTCCTTCCCCAGACTTGCTCTTGGGGAGCACGGTGACAGCCGTGTCCCTATCCTTAAGGCCCTTTCCAGATGTACATGCATGATTCTCTCTCAGGCAGTGGGGATGTTAGGGCCAAGAGAATTTCGCCCATGCGGGTTTCTTCCTCCGTGCTGTGGAGACTAGCTCAGGCAAGCAGCAACAACATTCCACAAAGCGACTCAGATTCCCCAACGAATTCTGTGCTTTCCCAGAGGAGAGGCCTGGGCAAAGAGGCTTTCGCTGTATGGTGGTTTCTCCCACCTTGAGACTTGGCCTAGACAAGCACGAACATCATCCCGCAGAACCGATTCTGATTTCTAAGCAAATGGAGAGGGTGACACTTGTCTTGCCACACACCCGCTGTTCCTGCCATGCCAGGCTCTCCTGTGTCATGACTTTTTTTTAAGGCTGTTTCCACAGGCGCAACCACGCTACTCTCTCAGGTAGAGGAGATGCCCGAAAAAGAGGATTTCACTCCATGCGTGTATATTACACCGTGCTTCGGAGACTATGTTCAGGCAAGCGGCATCTGCATCGCACAGAACTGTCTCTAATTTCCCATAGAATGCTGTGCTTTCCTAGAGGTGATGCCCAGGCAAAGAGGCTTTCGCTTTATGCGGGATTCTCCCACCGTGCTGCCAATACTAGGCTAAAGCAAGCAGTAATAGCAGCCCACAGAACCGACACTTTTTTCCTAGCGATTGCTATGCTTTCTCAGACGTTTTCAGCTTGTCCTGAACCGCACGTCGCTGCTGCTTCCTCAGCAAGGATTTGGGTGTTTGCTCTGTCGCGTCAGGAAATTAGATGTGTGGGAAAGCTGGTGCCTCTTGGGCCTTGCTTCCCAGGCTCCATGGTCGCATCCTGGGTTCACCCTGCCAAGCGAACTATGCAGACACAGCCACAAGCCGGCAGCAGCGTGCGTGACCTAGGAAGACAGTCCATGCCAACTGCCATCTCCTGGCGTAGTAAGGCTTGGCTTTTTGCTCTGGCGTTCATGCAGACTCGGGGACTAGGCCAGTGCCTTTCCCTTAGAAAGGGAGTGGTGACAGGTTCCCTGCACAGCGCCCGTGCACTGGGATGGGGAGCTGTGGGGAACTGTCCCCCTTCTTCCCCGACACACCCCCTGCAACTCCAAATGCTTCCACATCTTGGAAAAGATGGCATCTAACTGCCCTTTCTTCCAGGGAGCTGTATCTACGTGTTCCGGCTATGCGCCTGGTGGCAAGCCCACGTCTGCTCTAGGGACAGGTGGCCTTGGAGATGCTGTCCCCTTGGGACAAGAGGCACAGAACAGGCCTGCCTTCTGCCCAGACTCCTTCCTCAGAGTGGAGTATGCACGCCAGCCCTAGCCGTCCCCACGTGTCTTCCTAAAGCAAGGCTTCTGTCTCTACACACAGGGAGCGTGTGACGCTTGTCTTGCCACCGTCCCGCTGTTCTCTCCAGGGCAATTTCACCTGCTTTGCGACAGTTTCCCGACAACAAGGCCAACGTCTCCTTCTCTTCTCCCGGGGAGGCGTTCTGCTCCTTCCCCAGACTTGCTCTTGGGGAACACGATGACAGCCGTGTCTCTATCGTTAAGGCCCTTTCCAGATGTACATCCACGCTTTTCTTCAGGCAGTGGGGATGCTAAGGCCAAGAGAATTTCGCTCCATGCGGGTTTCTTCGACCGTGGTACAGAGACTAGTTCAGGCAAGAGGCAGCAGCATCCCACAAAGCAACTCAGATTTCCCAACGAATGCTGTGCTTTCCCAGAGGAAAAGCCTGGGCAAAGAGGCTTCGCTCTATGCTGGTTTCTCCCACCTTGAGACTTGGACTAGGCAAGTACGAGCATCAGCCCGCAGAACCATCTCTGATTTCCAAGCAAATGGAGCGGGTGACACATGTCTTGCCACCTGCCCGGTATTCTTGCCAATGCAGGCTCTCCTGTTGCATAACCCTTTCCAGAAAGCAAGGCCAAGGGCCCCTTCCCTTCTCCTGGAGCGGCGAGCTACGCCTGGCCCCAACATGCTCTCAGGGAGCGCAGTGACAGACGTTTAACTTTCCTTAAGTCTGTTTCCACAGGTGCAACCACGCTTCTCTCTCAGGCAGAGGGGATGCCCGGGCAAAGAGGATTTCGCTCCATGCGCGTTTATTACACCGTGCTTAGGAGACTATGTTCAGCAAGCGGCATCATCATCGCACAGAACTGACTGTGATTTCCCAAAGAATGCTGTGCTTTCCTAGAGGGATGCCCAGGCAAAGAGGCTTTCTCTCTATGCGGGATTCTCCCACTGTGCTGCCAATACTAGACTAAGGCAAGCAGAAACAGCAGCCCGTAAAACCGACTCTTTTTTCCTAGCGACTACTATGCTTCCGCAGAGGTTTTCAGCTTGGCTTGAATCGCAGTTCGCTGCTGCTTCCTCATCAAGGCTTTGGGCATTCGCTCTGTCGTGTCAGGGATGTAGATCTGCGGGAGAGCCGGTGCCTCTTGGGCCTTGCTTTCCAGGGCTCCATGTTCGGACCCTGGGATCACCCAGCCAGGCTGAATAACGCAGACACAGGCACAACCCTGCTGCAGCGTGCGTGGCCTAGGATGACACTCCATGTCAACTACCATCTCCTGGCGTAGTAAGGCTTGGCTTTTTGCTCTCGCGTTCAGGCGGACTAGCGGACTAGGCCAGTGCCTTCCCCATAGGAGAGGAGAGGCGACAGGATCCCTGCACAGCGCTCGTGCACTGGGATGGGGAGCAGTGGGGGACTGCCACACTTCGTCCCCGACACACCCCTGCCACCCCCAACGCTGCCACATCTTGGAAGAAGATGGCATCTGACTGCCCTTTCTTCCAGGGAGCTGTATCTGCGAGTTCCGGGTATGGCGCCTGGTGGCAGGACTACGTCTGCCCTACGCACTAGTGGCCGCGGACATGCTGTCCCCTTGGGACAAGAGGCAAGAACAGGCCTGCCGTCTGCCCAGACTCCTTCCGCAGAATGCAGTATGCGCGTCTGCCCTAGCCGTCCCCTCGTGTCTTCCTAAAGCCATTCTTCCTTTCCTACGCACAGGAAGCGGGTGACGCATGTCTTGTAACCGTTCCACTCTTCTGGCCAGGGCAGGCTCTCCTGCTTTGCGACTGTTTCCCGACAACAAGGACAACGGCTCCTTCTCTTCTCCCGGGGAGGCGTTCTGCTCCTTCCCCAGACTTGCTCTTGGGGAGCACGGTGACAGCCATGCCCCTTTCCTTAAGGCCCTTTCCAGATGTGCATCCATCTTCTCTCTCAGGCAGTGGGGATGCTAGGGCCAAGAGAATTTCGCTCCATGCGGTTTTTTCCACCGTGGTGCGGAGTAAAGCTCAGGCAAGCAGCATCAGCATCCCACAAACCCGATTCAGATTTCCCAACGAATGCTGTGCTTTCCCAGAGGAGGAGCCTGGGCAAAGAGGCTTTCACTGATACTGGGTTCTCCCACTTTGAGACTTGGCCTAGGTAAGCAGCAACAGCAGCCCACAGAACCGACTCTTTTTTCCCAGCGACTGCTATGCTTTCCCAGAGGTTTTAGCTTGGCCCGATCCGCACTTCGCTGCTGCTTCTTCAGCAAGGCTTTGGGCACGTGCTCTGTCGCGTCAGGGAAGTAGATCTGCGGGAGAGCTTGTGCCTCTTGGGCCTTGCTTTCCCGGGCTCCATGGTCGCATCCTGGGTTCACCCTGCCAGGCGAACTATGCAGACACAGCCACCAACCTGCAGCAGCGTGCGTGACCTAGAATGACAGTCCATGCCAACTGCCATCTCCTGGCGTAGTAAGGCTTGGCTTTTTGCTCTGGAGTTCAGGCGGACTCGGAGACTAGGCCAGTGCATTCCCCTGAGAAAGGAGAAGCGACAAGATCCCTGCACAGCGCCCGTGCACTGGGATGCGGAGCTGTGGGGGACTGTTTCCACTTCTTCCCCAAACAACCCCCTGCCAACCACAACGCTGTCACATCCTGAGGGAGAAGGAATCTGACTGTCCTTTCTTCCAGGGAGCTGTATCTGCGAGTTCCGGGTATGGCGCCTCGTGGCATGCCCACGTCTGCCCGAGGGACAGATGGCCTTGGAGATGCTGTCCCCTTGGGACAAGAGGCACAGAACAGGCCTGCCTTCAGCCCAGACCCATTATTCAGAGTGGAGTATGCGCGCTTGCCCTACCTGTCCCCTCTTGTCCTCCTTAAGCCAGTCTTCCGTCAATACTCACACAGAGCGGGTGACGATTGTCTTGCCACTATCCCGCTGTTCTCGTCAGGGCAGGCTCTCCTGCTTTGCGAGTGTTTCCTGACAACAAGGCCAACGGCTCCTTCTCTACTCCTGGGGAGGCGTTCTGCTCCTTTCCCAGACTTGCTCGTGGGGAGCACCGTGACAGCCATGTCCCTATCCTTAAGGCCATTTCCAGATGTGCATCCACGCTTCTCTCTCAGGCAGTGGGGATGCTAGGGCCAAGAGAATTTCGCTCCATGTGGGTTTCTTCCACCGTGCTGCGGAGACTAGCTCAGGCAAGCAGCAGCAGCATCCCACAAACCCGATTCAGATTTCCCAATGAATGCTGTGATTTCCCAGGGGAGAAGCCTGGGCAAAGAGGCTTTCACTGTATGGTGGTTTTTCCCACCTTGAGCCTTGGCCTAGGCAAGCACGAGCAGCAGCCCGCAAATTCGACTCTGATTTCTCAGCAAATGGAGTGGGTGACACTTGTCTTGCCACGCACCCGCTATTCTTGCCTATGCAGGCTCTCCTGTTTCATGACTTTTCCGTAAGGCAGTTTCCACAGGCGCAACCATGCTTCTGTCTCAGGTAGAGGGGATGCCCGGGTAAAGAGGATTTCGCTCCATGCGGCTTTATTACACCGTGCTTTGGAGACTATGTTCAGGCAATCGGCATCAGCATCGCACAGAACAGACTCTGATTTCCCAAAGAATGCTGTGCTTTCCCTGAGGCGATGCCCAGGGAAAAAGGCTTTCGCTCTATGCGGGATTCTCCCACCGTGCTGCCAATACTAGGCTAAAGCAAGTAGCAACAGCAGCCTACAGAACCGACTCTTTTTTCCTAGCATTCGCTATGCTTTCGCAGAGGTTTTCAGCTTGGCCTGAACCGCACTACGCTGCTGCTTCTTCAGCAAGGCTTTGGGCATTTACTCTGTCGCATCAGGGAAGTAGATTTGCGGGAGAGCTGGTGCTCCTTGTTCCTTGTATCCCGGGTACCATGATCGCACCCTGGGTTCACACTGCCAGGCCGAACTCGCAGACACAGCCACAAGCCTGCAGCAGCGTGCGTGGCCTCGGATGACAATCCATGCCAACTGCCATCTCCTGGCCCGTACGGCTTGGCTTTTTGCTCTGGCATTCAGGCAGACTCGGGGACAAGGTCATTGCCTTCCCCATAGGAGAGGTGAGGCGACAGGATCCCTGCATACCGACCGTGCACTGGGATGGGAAGCTGTGGGGGACTGTCCCCACTTCTTCCCCGACACACCCCCTGCAAAGCCAAACGCTGCCATATCTTGTAGGAAGATGGCATTTGACTGCCCTTTCTTCCAGGGAGCTGTATCTGCGAGTTCCGGGTATGGCGCCTGGTGGTTGGCCCACGTCTGCCCTAGGGACAGGTGGCCTTGGAGATGCTGTCCCCTTGGGACAAGAGGCACAGAACAGGCCTTCCATCTGCCCAGACTCCTTCCTCAGAATGGAGTTTGCGCGCCTGCCCTAGCCATCCCCTCGTGTCTTCCCTAAGCCAGGCTTCCGTCTCTACGCACAGGGAGCGATTGACGCTTGTCTTGCCACCGTCCCGCTGTTCTCGCCAGGGCAGGCTCTCCTGCTTTGTGACTATTTCCGGACAACAAGGCCCACAGTGCCTTCTCTTCTCCAGGGTAGGCGTTCTGCTCCTTCCCAAGACTTGCTCTTGGGGAGCACGGTGAAAGCCGTGTCCCTTTCATTAAGGCCTTTTCTAGATGTGCATCCACGCTCTCACTCAGGCAGTGGGGATGCTAGGGCCAAGAGACTTTCAATCCATGCGGGTTTCTTCCACCGTGCTGTGGAGACTAGCTGAGGCAAGCAGCAGCAGCATCCCACAAACACGATTGAGATTTTCCAACGAATGCTGTGCTTTCCCAGAGGAGAAGCCTGGGCAAAGAGGCTTTCGCTGTATGCTGGTTTCTCCCACTTGATACATGGCCTAGCATAGCAGAAGCAGCAGCGCGCAGAACCGAGTCTGATTTCTAAGCAAACGGAGAGGGTGAACTTGTCTTCCACCCGCCTGCTATTCTTGGCTATGCAGCCTCTCAGGTTTCAGGACTTTTCCTTAAGGCTGTTTCAACATTCGAAACCACGCTTCACTCTCAGGAAGAGGGGATGCCGGGGAAAGAGGATTTCACTCCATGAGGGTTTATTACACCATGCTTCGGAGACTCTTTTCAGGTAAGCGGCATCAGCATCGCACAGAACCGACTCTGATTTCCCAAAGAATGATGTGCTTTCCTAGAGGGGATGCCCAGGCAAAGAGGCTTTCGCTCTATGCAGGATTCTCCCACCGTGCTGCCAATACAAGGCTAAAGCAAGCAGCAACGGCAGCCCACAGAACCGTCTCTTTTTTCCAAGCGATTGCTATGCTTTCGCAGAGGTTTTCAGATTGTCCCGATCTGTACTTCGCTGTTGCTTCTTCAGCAAGGATTTGGGCATTTGTTATGTCGCGTCAGGAAGTAGATCTGTGGGAGAACTGGTGCATCTTGGGTTTTGCTTTCCCGGGCTCCATTGTCGCATCCTGGGTTCACCCTGCCAGGCCTAACTGTGCAGACACAGCCACTACCCTGCAGCAGCGTGCGTGGCCTAGGGTGAGAGTCCATGCAAACGGCCATCTCCTAGCGTAGTAAGGCTTGGCTTTTTACTCTGCCGTTCAGGCGGACTTGGGGACTAGGCCAGTGCCTTCCCCTTAGGAAAGGAGAGGCGACATGATCCGTGCACAGAGCCCGTGCCCTGGGATGGGGAGCTGTGGGGGACTGTCCACACTTCTTCCCCGACACACCCCCTGCCACCCCCATAATTGCCCCATCTTGGAGGAAGATGGCATCTGACTGCCCTTTCTTCCAGGGAGCTGTATCTGCGAGTTCCGGGTATGGAGCCTGGTGGCAAGCCCCCGTATGCCCTAGGGACAGGTGTCCGTGGAGATGCTGTCCCCTTGGGACATGAGACACAGAACTGGCCTGCCGTCTTCCCAGACTCCTTCCTCAGAGTGTCGTATGCACGCCTGCCCTAGACGTCCCCTCCTGTTTTCCTAAAGCCAGGCTTCCATCTCTACGCACAGTGAGCCGGTGACGCTTGTCTTGCCACCCTCCCGCTGTACTCCCCAGGGCAGGCTCTCCTGCTTTGCGACTATTTCCCGACAACAAGGCCAACGGCTCCTTCTCTGTCCTGGGGAGGCGTTCTGCTCCTTCCCCAGACTTGCTCTTGGGGAGCACGGTGACAGCCGTGTCCCTATCCTTAAGGCCCTTTCAAGATATGCATCCACGCTTCTCTCGCAGGCAGTGGGGATGCTAGGGCCAAGAGAATTTCGCTCCATGCGAGTTTCTTCCACCGTGCTACGGAGACTAGCTCAGGCAAGCAGCAGCAACAGCCCCCAAACCCGATTCAGATTTCCCAACGAATGCTGTGCTTTCCCAGAGGAGAAGCCTGGGAAAAGAGGTTGTAACTATATGCTAATTTCTCCCACCTTGAGACTTGGCCTAGGCAAGCATGAGCGGTAGCCCACAGAACGGACTCTGATTTCTAAGCAAACGGAGAGGGTGACACTTGTCTTGCCAAACGCCCGCTGTTCTTTCCATGGCAGGCTCTCCTGTTTCATGACTTTTCCTTAAGGCTGATTCCACAGGCGCAACCACGCTTCTCTCCCGGGTAGAGCAAATGCCCGGGCAAAGAGGATTTCACTCCAAGCGGGTTTATTACACCATGCTTCGGAGACTATGTTCAGGCAAGAGGCATCAGCATCGCACAGAACCGACTCTGATTTCCCAACGAATGCTGTGCTTTCCCTGAGGTGAAGTCTGGGCAAAGAGGCTTTCGCTGTATGCTGGTTTCTCCCACCTTGAGACTTGGCCTAGGCAAGCAAGAGCAGCAGGGTGCAGAACCGACTCTGATTTCTAAGCAAACGGAGAGGGTGACCCTTGTTTTGCACCCGCCCGCTATTCTTGCCTATGCAGGCTCTCCTGTTAAATGACTTTTCCTTAAGGCTGTTTCCACAGGCGCAACCACGCTTCTCTCTCACGCAGAGGGGATGCCCGGGCAAAGAGGATTTCGCTGCATGCGGGTTTATTACACCGTTCTTCGGAGACTATGTTCAGGCAAGCGGCATCAGCATCGCACAGAACCGACTCTGATTTCCCAAAGAATGCTGTGCTTTCCTAGAGGGGATGCCCAGGCAAAGAGGCTTTTGCTCTATGCGGGATTCTCCCACCGTGCTGCCAATACTAGGCTAAAGCAAGTAGCAACAGCAGCCCACTGATCTGACTCTATTTTCCTAGCCACTGCTATGCTTTCACAGAGGTTTTCAGCTTGGCCTGAAACTCTCTTCGCTGTTGCTTCTTCAGAAAGGCTTTAGGCGTTTGCTCTGTTGCGTCAGGGAAATAGATCTGCGGTAGAGCTGGTGCCTCTTGGTCCTTGCTTTCCCGGGCTCCATGGTCGCATCCTGGGTTCACCATGCCAGGGCGAACTACGCAGACACAGCCACAGGACTGCAGCTTTGTGCGTGGCCTAGGATGACAGTCCATGCCAACTGCCATCTCCTGGTGTAGTAAGGCTTGGCTTTTTGCTCTGGCGTACAGGCGGATTTGGGGACTAGGCCAGTGCCTTCCCCTTAGGAAAGGATAGGCGACACGATCCCTGCACAGCGCCCGTGCACTAGGATGGGGATCTGTGGAGGACTGTCGCCACTTCTTGCCCCACACACCCCTGCCAACCCCAACGCTGCCACATCTTGTAGGAAGATGGCATCTAACTGCCCTTTCTTCCAGGGAGCTCTGTCTACGAGTTCCGGTTATGAAGCCTGGCGGCAAGCCCACGAATGCCCTAGGGAAAGGTGGCCTTGGAGATGCTGTCCCCTTGGGTCAAGAGTCACGGAACAGGCCTGCCTTCTGCTCAGACTCCTTCCTCAGACTGGAGTATGCACGCCAGCCCAAGCCATCCCTTCGTGTCTTCCTAAACCAAGGCTTCTGTCTCTACGTACAGGGAGCGGGTGACGATTGTCTTGCCACCGTCCCGCTGTTCTCGCCAGGGCGGGCACTCCTGCTTCATTACTTTTCCTTAGGCTTTTTCCACAGGGGCAACCATGCCTCTCTCTCAGGAAGAGGGGATGCCCGGGCAAAGAGGATTTTGCTCCATGCGGGTTTATTACACTGTGCTTCGGAGACTATGTTAGGCAAGCGGCATCAGCATCGCACAGAACCGACTCTGATTTCCCAAAGAGTGCTGTGCTTTCCTAGAGGGAATGCCCAGGCAAAGAGGCTTTTGCTCTATGCAGGTTCCTTCAACCGTGCTGCCAATACTAGGCTAAAGCAAGCAGCAACAGCAGCCCACAGAACCGACTCTTTTTTCCTAGCCCCTGCTATGCTTTCGCAGAGGTTTTCAGTTGGCCTGAACCGCACTTTGCTGCTGCCTCCTCACCAAGGCTTTGGGCGTTTGCTCTGTCGCTGCAGGGAAGTAGATCTGCGGGAAAGCTGGTGCCTCTTGGCCTTGCTTTCCCGAGCTCCATGGTCGCACCCTGGGTTCACCCTGCTAGGCCGAACTATGCAGACACATCCACAACCTGCAGCAGCGTACATGGCCTAGGATGACACTCCATGCCAAATGCTATCTAATGGCGTAGTAAGCCGTGGCTTTTTGCTCCGGCGTTCAGGCGGACACGGGGACTAGGCCAGTGCCTTCCCCTTAGTAGAGTAGAGGCGACAGGATCCCTGCAGAAGGCCCGTGTACCGGGATGGGGAGCTGTGAGGGACTGTCCCCACTTCTTCCCCGACACACCCCCTGCTACCCCCAACGCTGCCACATCTTGGAGGAAGATGGCATCTGACTGCCTTTTCTTCCAGGGAGCTGTATCTGCGAGTTCCGAGTATGGCGCCTGGTGGAAGGCCCACGTCTGCCCTAGGGACAGGTGGCCTTGGAGATGCTGTCGCCTTGGGACAAAAGTCACAGAACAGGCCTGCCATCTTCCCAGACTCCTTCCTCAGAGTGGAGTATGCGCGTCTGCCCTAGCCGTCCACTCGTGTCTTCCTAAAGCCAGGCTTCCATCACTACACACAGGAAGCGGCTGACGCATGTCTTGTCACCGTCCTGCTGTTCTCACCAGTGCGGGCTCTCCTTCTTTGCGACTGTTTCGTGAAAACAAGGCCAACGGCTCCTCTTCTCCTGGGGAGACGCTCTGTTCCTTCCACCGACTTGCTCTTGGGGAGCACGGTGACAACCATATCCCTTTCCTTAAGGCCCTTGCCATATGAGCATCCATGCTTCTCTCTCAGGCAGTGGGGATGCTAGGGCCAAGAGAATTTCAGTCCATGCGGGTTTCTTATACCTTGCTGCGGAGACTAGCTCAGGCAAGCAGCAGCCGCATCCCACAAACCCTATTCAGATTTCCCAACGAATTCTGTGCTTTACCATAGTAGAAGCCGGGGACAAAGAGGCATTTGCTATATGCTCGTTTCTCCCATACTCAGACTTGGCCTAGGTAAGCAGGAGCAGCAGCCCACAGAACCGACTCTGATTTCTAAGCAAATGGAGAGGGTGACACTTGTCTTGCCACCCGCCCGCTATTCTTTCCTATGCTGGCTCTCCTGTCATGACTTTCCTTAAGGCTGTTTTCACAGGCGCAACCACGCTTCTCTCTCAGGCAGAGGGGATGCCTGGGCAAAGAGTATTTGGCTCCATGCGGGTTTATTACACCACGCTTCGGAGACTAAGTTCAGCCACGTGGCATCAGGATCACACAGAACCGACTCTGATTTCCCAAAGAATGCTGTGCTTTCCGAGAGGTGATGCCCAGGCAAAGAGGATTTCGCTCTATGCGGGATTCTCCCACCGTGCTGCCAGTACTAGGCTAAAGCAAGCAACAACAGCACCCCACAGAACCGACTCTTTTTTCCTACCGATTGCCATGATTCTGCAGAGGTTTTCAGCTTGGCCTGAACCGCACTTCGCTGCTTCTTACTCAGCAAGGCTTTGGGCGTATGCTCTGTCGCGTCTGGGAAGTAGATCTGCGTGAGAGCTGGTGCCTCTTGGGCCTTGCTTTCCCGGGCTCCATGGTGGCACACTGGATTCAGCCTACCAGGCCTAACTACGCAGACACAGGCACCATCCTCCAGCAGCGTGTGTGGCCTAGGATGACACTCCATCCCAACTGCCATCTCCTGGTGTAGTAAGGCTTGGCTTTTAGCTCTGGCGTTCAGGCAGACTCGGGGACTAAGCCAGTGCCTTCGCCATAGGAGAGGAGAGGCGACAGGATCCCTGCACAGGGCGCGTACACTGGGATGGGGAGCTGTGGGGGACTGTCCACACTTATTCCCCGACACACCGGCTGCCACCCACAACGCTGCCACATCTTGGAGGAAGATGGCATCTGACTGCCCTTTCTTCCAGGTACCTGTCTGCGAGTTCAGGGTATGGCAAACAAGATGGTATGGCAAACGGAGATGGTGACACTTGTCTTGCAACCCCTCCCGCTGTTCTTGCCATGGCTGGCTCTCATGTTTCATGACTTTTCCTTAAAGCTGATTCCACAGGCTCAACCACGCTTCTCTCTCAGGTAGAGGGGATGCCCGGGCAAAGAGGATTTCGATCCATGCGGGTTTATTACACCGTGCTTCGGAGACAATGTTCAGTCAAGCGGCATCAGCATGGCACAGAACTGACTCTGATTTCCCAACGATTGCTGTTCTTTCCCAGAGGAGAAGCCTGGGCAAAGAGGCTTTCGCTGTATGCTGGTTTCTCCCACCTTGAGACTTGGCTTAGGCAAGCACGAGCATCAGCCCGCAGAACCGACACTGATTTCTAAGCAAACGGAGATGGTGACACTTGTTTTGCAACCCCTCCCGCTGTTCTTGCCATGGCTGGCTCTCATGTTTCATGACTTTTCCTTAACGCTGATTCCACAGGCTCAACCACGCTTCTCTCTCAGGTAGAGGGGATGCCCGGGCCAAGAGAATTTCGCTCCATGCGGGTTTCTTCCACCGTGCTGCGGAGACTAGCTCAGGCAAGCAGCAGAAGCATCCCACAAACCCGATTCAGATTTCCCAACGAATTCTGTGCTTTCCCAGAAAAGAAGCCTGGGCAAAGAGGCTTTCGCTGTATGCTGGTTTCTTCCACCTTGAGACTTGGCCTAGGAAAGCATGAGCAGCAGGCCGCAGAACCGACAGATTTCTAAGCAAACGGAGAGGGTGACACTTGTCTTGCCACCCGCCCGCTATTCTTTCCTAAGAGGCTCTCTCTTTTCATGACTTTTCCTAAAGCCTTTTCCACAGGCGCAACCACGCTTCTCTCTCAGGTAGAGGGGATGCCCGGGCAAAGAGGATTTCGATCCATGCGGGTTTATTACACCGTGCTTCAGAGACTATGTTCAGGCAAGCGGCATCAGCATCGCACAGAACCGACTCTGATTTCCCAAGGAATGCTGTGCTTTCCGAGAGGGGATGCCCAGGCAAAGAGGCTTGCGCTCTATGCGGGAATTCTCCCACTGTGCTGCCAATACTAGTCTAAAGCAAGCAGCAACAGCAGCCCACAAAACCGACTCTTTTTTCCTAGCGATTGCTATGCTTTCACAGAGGCTTTCCGCTTGGCCTGAACCGCACTTTGCTGCTGTTTCCTCAGCAAGGATTTGGGTGTTTGCTCTGTCGCGTCAGGGAAGTCGATCTGCGGTAAAGCTGGTGCCTCTTGGGATTTGCTTTCCCGGGCTCCATGGTCGCATCCTGGGTTCACCCTTCCAGGGCGAACTACAAGACACAGCCACAAGACTGCAGCAGCGTGCGTGGCCTTGGATGACACTCCATGCCAACTGCCATCTCCTGGGGCAGTAAGGCTTGGCTTTTTGCTCTTGTGTTCAGGCTGACTCAGGGACTAGGCCAGTGCCTTCCCCATAGGAAAGGAGAGGCAACAGGATCCCTGCACAGCGCACATGCACTGGGGTGGGGAGCTGTGGAGGACCGTCCTCACTTGTACCCCGACACACCCCCTGCCACCCCCAACGCTACCACATCTTGGAATAAGATGGCATCTGACTGCCCTTTCTTCCAGGGAGCTTTATCTGCGAGTTCCGGGTATGGCGCCTGGTGGGAAGCCCATGTCTGCCCTAGGGACATGTATCCTTGGAGATGCTGTCCCCTTGGGACAAGAGGCACAGAACAGGCCTGCCTTCTGCCCAGACTCCTTCCTCAGAGTGCAGTATGTGCGCCAGCCCTAGCCGTCCCCTCGTGTCTTCCTTTAGCCAGGCTTCCGTCTCTACGCACAGGGAACGGTTGACGCTTGTATTGCCACCACCCCGCTGTTCTCGCCAGGCAGGCTCTCCTGTTTTGCGACTGTTTCCCGTCAAGAAGGCCAACAGCTCCTTCTCTTCTCCCGGGGAGGCGTTCTGTTCCTTCCCAAACGTGCTCTTGGGGAGCACGGAGACAGCCGTGTCCCTATATTAAGGCCCTTTCCAGATGTGCATCCACGCTTCTCTCTCAGGCAGTCGGGATGCTAGGGCCAAGAGAATTTCGCTCCATGCGGGTTTCTTCCACCGTGCTGCGGAGACTAGCTCAGGCAAGCAGCAGAAGCATCCCACAAACCCGATTCAGATTTCCCAACGAATTCTGTGCTTTCCCAGAGGAGAAGCCTGGGCAAAGAGGCTTTCAATGTATGCTGGTTTCTTCCACCTTGAGACTTGGCCTAGGAAAGCACGAGAGCAGCCCGCAGAACCGACAGATTTCTAAGCAAACGGAGAGGGTGACACTTGTCTTGCCACCCGCCCGCTATTCTTTCCTAAGAGGCTCTCTCTTTTCATGACTTTTCCTAAAGCCTTTTCCACAGGCGCAACCACGCTTCTCTCTCAGGTAGAGGGGATGCCCGGGCAAAGAGGATTTCGATCCATGCGGGTTTATTACACCGTGCTTCAGAGACTATGTTCAGGCAAGCGGCATCAGCATCGCACAGAACCGACTCTGATTTCCCAAGGAATGCTGTGCTTTCCTAGAGGGGATGCCCAGGCAAAGAGGCTTGCGCTCTATGCGGGAATTCTCCCACTGTGCTGCCAATACTAGTCTAAAGCAAGCAGCAACAGCAGCCCACAAAACCGACTCTTTTTTCCTAGTGATTGCTATGCTTTCACAGAGGCTTTCCACTTGGCCTGAACCGCACTTTGCTGCTGTTTCCTCAGCAAGGATTTGGGTGTTTGCTCTGTCGCGTCAGGGAAGTCGATCTGCGGTAAAGCTGGTGCCTCTTGGGATTTGCTTTCCCGGGCTCCATGGTCGCATCCTGGGTTCACCCTTCCAGGGCGAACTACACAGACACAGCCACAAGACTGCAGCAGCGTGCGTGGCCTTGGATGACACTCCATGCCAACTGCCATCTCCTGGGGCAGTAAGGCTTGGCTTTTTGCTCTGGTGTTCAGGCTGACTCAGGGACTAGGCCAGTGCCTTCCCCATAGGAAAGGAGAGGCTACAGGATCCCTGCACAGCGCACATGCACTGGGGTGGGGAGCTGTGGAGGACTGTCCTCACTTCTACCCCGACACACCCCCTGCAACCCCCAACGCTACAACAACTTGGAGGAAGATGGCATCTGACTGCCCTTTCTTCCAGGGAGCTTTATCTGCGAGTTCCGGGTATGGCGCCTGGTGGGAAGCCCATGTCAGTCCTAGGGACAGGTGGCCTTGGAGATGCCGTCCCCTTTGGACAAGAGACACAGAACATGCCTGCCTTCTGCCCATAATCCTTCCTCAGAGTGGGATATGCGCGCTTGCCCTAGGCGTCCCCTCGTGTCTTCCTTTAGCCAGGCTTCTGTCTCTACGCACAGGGAACGGGTGACGATTGTCTTGCCACCATCCCGCTGTTCTCTCCAGGACAGGCTCTCCTGCTTTGCGACTGTTTCCCGACAACAAGGCCAACGGCTCCTTCACGTCTCCCGGGGAGGTGTTCTGCTCCTTCCCCAGACTTACTCCTGGGAGCACGGTGACATCCGTGTCCCTATCCTTAAGGCCCTTTCCAGATGTGCATCCATGGTTCTGTCTCAGGCAATGGGGATGCTAGGGCCAAGAGAATTTGGCTCCATTCGGGGTTCTTCCACCGTGCTGCGGAGACTAGCTCAGTCAAGCAGCATAAGCTTATCACAAAGCGACTCAGATTTCCCAACGAATCCTGTGCTTTCCCAGAGGAGAAGCCTGGGCAAAGTGCTGTCTATGGATGGTGGTTTTCCCACCTTGAGACTTGTTCTAGGCAAGCACGAGCAGTAGCACGCAGAAGTGAATCTGATTTCTCAGTATATGGAGAGCGTGACACTTGTCGTGCCAGCTCTCTGCTCTTCTTGCCATGGCAGGCTCTCCTGTTTCATGACCGTTTCAGGACAGCAAGGCCAAGGGCCCCTTCTCTTCTCCTAGATCGACGTGCTACGCCTGGAGCAGCAATGATCCCAGGGAGCACAGTACCAGAAGTTTCCCTTTCCTTAAGGCTGTTTCCACAGGCGGTAACACTCTTCTCTCTCAGGTAGAGGGGATGCCCAGGCAAAGAGGATTACGCTCCATTCGGGTTTATTACACCGTGCTTCGGAGACTCTGTTCATGCAAGCGGCATCAGCATCGCACAGAACCGACTCTGATTTCCCAAAGAATGCTGTGCTTTCCCTGAGGGGATGCCCGGGGAAAAAGGCTTTCTCTCTATGGAGGATACTCCCACCGTGCTGCCAATACTAGGCTAAGGCAAGCAGCAACAGCAGCCCACAGGACCGACTCTTTTTTCCTAGCGACTGCTATGCTTTCACAGAGGTTTTCAGTTGGCCTGAACCGCACTTCGCTGCTGCTTCCTCAGCAAGGCTTTGGGCGTTTGCTCTGTCACTTCAGGGAAGTAGATCTGCGGGAGAGCTGGTGCCTCTTCGGTCTTGCTTTCCCGGGCTCCATGGTCGCACCCTGGATTCACCATGCCACGCCGAACTACGCAGACACAGCCACAACCCTGCAGCAGCGTGCGAGGCCTTGACGACAGTCCATACCAACTTCCATCTAATGGCGTAGTAAGGCTTGGCTTTTTGCTCTGGCGTTCAGGCGTACTTGGGGACTCGTCCAGTGCCTTCCCCTTAGGAGAGGTGAGGTGACAGGATCCTTGCACAGGGCCCGTGTACTGGGATGGGGTGCTGTGGGGTACTGT
This sequence comes from Neogale vison, assembly GCF_020171115.1. Lineage (NCBI taxonomy): Eukaryota > Metazoa > Chordata > Mammalia > Carnivora > Mustelidae > Neogale > Neogale vison. The sequence continues at coordinate 44,176,707 of NC_058104.1, forward strand.
CCCCACTTCTTCCCCGACACACCCCCTGCTACCCGCAAAGCTTCCACATCTTGGAGGAAGATGGCATCTGACTGCCCTTTCTTCCAGGGAGCTGTATCTGCGAGTTCCGGGTATGGCGCCTTGTGGCAGGCCCATGTCTGCCCTAAGGACAAGAGGCTTTGGAGATGCTGTCCCCTTGGGAAAAGAGGCACAGAACAGGCCTGCCGTCTGCCCAGACTACTTCCTCAGAGTGGAGTATGCGCGGCTGCCCTAGCCGTCCCCTCGTTTCTTCCTAAAGCCAGGCTTCCGTCCCTATGCACAGGAAGCGGTTGAGGCTTGTCTTGCCACCATCCCGCTGTTCTCGCCAGGGCAGGCTCTCCAGCTTTGCGACTGTTTCCCGACAACAAGGTCAACGACTCTGTCTCTTCTCTGGGGAGGCGTTCTGCTCCTTCCCCAGACTTGCTCTTGGGGAGCACGGTGACAGCCGTGTCCCTATCCTTAAGGCCCTTTCCAAATGTGCATCCACGCTTCTCTCACAGGCAATGGGGATTATAGGGCCAAGAGAATTTCAGTCCATGTGGCTTTCTTCCACCGTGCTGCGGAGTCTAGCTCAGGCAAGCAGCAGCAGCAGACCACAAACGCGATTCAGATTTCCCAACGAATGCTGTGCTTTCCCGTAGTAGAAGCCAGGGACAAAGAGGCTTTCGCTCTATGCTGGTTTCTCCCACCTTCAGACTTGGCCTAGGCAAGCAGGAGCAGCAGCTCGCAGAACCGACTCTGATTTCTAAGCAAACGGAGAGAGTGACAATTGTCTTGCCACACGCCCGCTATTTTTTCCAATGCAGGCTCTTCTGTTGCATGACCCTTTCCAGACAGCAAGGCCAAGGGCCCCTACTCTTCTGCTGGAGCAGCGTGGTACGCCTAGGCCAGACATTCTCACAGGGAGCGCAGTGACAGACTTTTCCCTTTCCTTAAGGCTGTATCCACAGGCGCAACCAAGATTCACTCTCAGGTAGAGGGGATGCCCAAGCAAAGAGGGTTTTGCTCCATGCGGGTTTATTACACCGTGCTTCAGAGACTATGTTCAGGCAAGCGGCATCAGCATCGCACAGAACCGACTCTGATTTCCCAAAGAATGCTGTGCTTTCCTAGAGTAGAAGCCTGCGCAAAGAGGTTTTCGCTGTATCCTGGTTTCTCCCACCTTGAGACTTGGCCTAGGCTTGCACGAGCAGCAGCCCGCAGAACCGACTCTGATTGCTAAGGAAAAAGAGAGGGTGACATTTGTCTTGCCACCTGCCCGCTATTCTTGCCTATGCGGGCTCTCTTGTTTCATGACTTTTCCTTAAGGCTGATTCCACAGGCGCAACCACGCTTCTCTCTCAGGTTGAGGTGGATACCCAGGCAAAAAGGATTTCACTCCAAGCAGGTTTATTACACCGTGTTTCGGAGGCTATGTTCAGGCAAGCGGCATCAGCATCGCACAGAACCGACTCTGATTTCCGAACGAATGCTGTGCTTTCCCAGAGGAGAAGCCTGGGCAAAGAGGCTTTCATTGTATCCTGGTTTCTCCCAACTTGAGACTTGGCCTAGGCATGCACGAGCTGCAGCCCGCAGAACCGACTCTGATTTCTAAGCAAACGGAGAGGGTGACACTTGTCTTGCCATCCGCCAGCTATTCTTGCCTATGCAGGCACTACTGTTTCATGAATTTCCTAAATGCTGTTTCCACAGGCGCAACCACGTTTCTCTCTCATGTAGAGGGGATGCCTGGGCAAAGTGGATTTCACACCATGCGGTTTTATTACACAGTGTTTCAGAGACTATATTCAGGCAAGCGGCATCAGCATCACACAGAACCGACTCTGATTTCCCAAAGAATGCTGTGCTTTCCTAGAGGGGATGCCCAGGCAAAGAGGCTTTCGCTCTATGTGGGATTTTCCCACCGTGCTACCAGTACTAGGCTCAAGCAAGCAGCAACATCAACCCACAGAACCGACTCTTTTTTTCCTAGCGATTGTTATGCTTTCGCAGAGGTTTTCAGCTGGGCCTGAACCGTACTTCACTGTTGCTTCCTCAGCAAGGCTTTGGGCGTTTGCTCTGTCGCGTCAGGGAAGTAGATCTGCGGGAGAGCTGGTGCCTCTTGGGCCTTGCTTTCCCGGGCTCCATGGTCGCACCCTGGGTTCACCCTGCCAGGCCGAACTATGCAGACACAGGCTCAAGCCTGAAGCAGTGTGCGTGCCCTAGGATGATACTCCATGCCAACTGCCATCTACTGGCGTAAAAAGGCTTGGCTTTTTGCATTGGCGTTCAGGCGGACTCAGGGACTAGGCCAGTGACTTCACCTTAGGAGAGGAGAGGTGACAGGATCCCTGCACAGCGCCCGTACACTGGGATGGGGAGCTGTGCGGGACTGTCCCCACTTCTTCCCCGAAACACCCCCTGCTACCCCCAACACTGCCATATCTTGGAGGAAGATGGCATCTGACTGCCCTTTCTTCCAGGGACCTGTATCTGCGAATTCCGGGTATGGCACCTGTTGGCAGGCCCACGTCTGCCCTAGGGACAGGTGTCCTTGGAGATGCTGTCCCCTTGGGACAAGAGGCACAGAACAGGCATTCCTTCTGCCCAGACCCCTTCCTCAGAGTGGTGTATGCGCGCCTGCCCTAGACGTCCACTAGTGTCTGCCTTAAGACAGGCTTCCGTCTCTCCACACATTGAGCGGGAAACGATTGTCTTGACACCACCCCGCTGTTCTGACCAGGGCAGGCTCTCCTGCTTTTCGACTGTTTCCCAACAACAAGGCCAACGCTCCTTCTCTTCTCCTATGGAGGCATTCTGCTCCTGGGAGCACGGTGACAGACATTTCCCTATCCTTAAGGCCCTTTCTAAATGTGCATCCACTCTTCTCTCTCAGGTAGTGGGGATGCCAGGGTCAAGAGAATTTCGCTCCATGCATGTTTCTTCCACCGTGCAGTGGAGACTATCTCAGGCAAGCAGCAGCAGCAACCCACAAACCAGATTCAGATTTCCCAACGAATGCTGTGCTTTCCCAGAGGAGAAGCCTGGGCAAAGATGCTTTCGCTGTATGCTATTTTCTCGCACTTTGAGAATTGGCCTAGGCAAGCAGGAGCAGCAGTCTGCAGAAGTGACTCTGATTTCTCAGCAAATGGAGAGGGTGACACTTGTCGTTTCATCTTCCCACTGTTCTTGACATGGCAGGCTCCCCTGTTTCATGACCATTTCCAGACAGCAAGGCCAAGGGCCCCTTCTCTTCTCACGGAGCGGCGTGCTACGCCTGCCCAGCAATGCTCCCAGGGAGCACAGTAACAGACGTTTCCCTTTCCTTAGTACAGTTTCCACAGGCGCACCCACGCTTCTCTCACAGGCAGAGGGGTGCCCAGTATTTCGCTCCATGCGGGTTTTTTACACCGTGCTTCGGAGACTATGTTCAGGCAAGCGGCATCAGCATCGCACAGAACAGACTCTGATTTCCCAAGAATGCTGTGCTTTCCTAGAGGGGATGGCCAGGCAAAGAGGCTTTCGCTCTATGCGGGCTTCTCCCACCATGCTGCCTTACTAGGCTAAAGCAAGCAGCAACAGCAGCCCACAGAACCGACTCTTTTTTCCTATTGATTGCTATGATATCGCAGAGGTATTCAGCTTGGCCTCAACGGCACTTCGCTGCTGCTTCCTCAACAAGGCTTTGGGCGTTTGCGCTGTCACGTCAGGGAAGTAGATCTGCGGGAGAGCTTGTGCGTCTTGGGCCTTGCTTTGCCGGGCTCCGGGGTCGCATCTTGGGTTCACCCTGCCAGGCCGAACTACGCAGACACAGCCACCACGCTGCAGCAGCGTGCATGGCCTAGGATGACTGTCCATCCAACTGCCATCTCCTGCCGTAGTAAGGCTTGGCATTTTACTCTGGCGTTCAGGCGTTCTCGGGGACTAGGCCATTGCCTTCCCCATAGTAGAGGAGAGGCGACAGGATCCCTACACACTGTCCGTGCACTGGGATGGGGAGCTGTGGGAGACTATCCCCACTTCTTCCCCGACATATCTCCAGCCAACCCCAACGCTGCCACATCTTGGAGGAAGATGGCATCTGACTGTCCTTTCTTCCAGGTAGCTGTATCTGCGAGTTCCTGGTGTGTCGCCACGTGGCATTCTCAAGTCTGCCTTAGGGACAGGTGGCCTTGGAGATGCTGTCCCCTTGGGACAAGAGGCACAGAAGAGGCCTGCCTTCTGCCCAGACTCCTTCCTTAGGGTGGAGTAAGCGCGCCTGCCCTAGCCTTCCCCTCGTGTCTTCCTTAAGTCAGGCTTCCGTCTCTACGCACAGGGAGCGGGTGACGATTGTCTTGCCACCATCCCGCTGTTCTCGCCAGGGCAGGCTCTCCTGCTTAGCGACTGTTTCCCGACAACAAGGCCAACGGCTCCTTCTCTTCTCCCGGGGAGGCGTTCTGCTCCTTCCCCAGACTTGCTCTTGGGGAGCACGGTGACAGCCGTGTCCCTATCCTTAAGGCCCTTTCCAGATGTACATGCATGATTCTCTCTCAGGCAGTGGGGATGTTAGGGCCAAGAGAATTTCGCCCATGCGGGTTTCTTCCTCCGTGCTGTGGAGACTAGCTCAGGCAAGCAGCAACAACATTCCACAAAGCGACTCAGATTCCCCAACGAATTCTGTGCTTTCCCAGAGGAGAGGCCTGGGCAAAGAGGCTTTCGCTGTATGGTGGTTTCTCCCACCTTGAGACTTGGCCTAGACAAGCACGAACATCATCCCGCAGAACCGATTCTGATTTCTAAGCAAATGGAGAGGGTGACACTTGTCTTGCCACACACCCGCTGTTCCTGCCATGCCAGGCTCTCCTGTGTCATGACTTTTTTTTAAGGCTGTTTCCACAGGCGCAACCACGCTACTCTCTCAGGTAGAGGAGATGCCCGAAAAAGAGGATTTCACTCCATGCGTGTATATTACACCGTGCTTCGGAGACTATGTTCAGGCAAGCGGCATCTGCATCGCACAGAACTGTCTCTAATTTCCCATAGAATGCTGTGCTTTCCTAGAGGTGATGCCCAGGCAAAGAGGCTTTCGCTTTATGCGGGATTCTCCCACCGTGCTGCCAATACTAAGCTAAAGCAAGCAGTAATAGCAGCCCACAGAACCGACACTTTTTTCCTAGCGATTGCTATGCTTTCTCAGACGTTTTCAGCTTGTCCTGAACCGCACGTCGCTGCTGCTTCCTCAGCAAGGATTTGGGTGTTTGCTCTGTCGCGTCAGGAAATTAGATGTGTGGGAAAGCTGGTGCCTCTTGGGCCTTGCTTCCCAGGCTCCATGGTCGCATCCTGGGTTCACCCTGCCAAGCGAACTATGCAGACACAGCCACAAGCCGGCAGCAGCGTGCGTGACCTAGGAAGACAGTCCATGCCAACTGCCATCTCCTGGCGTAGTAAGGCTTGGCTTTTTGCTCTGGCGTTCATGCAGACTCGGGGACTAGGCCAGTGCCTTTCCCTTAGAAAGGGAGTGGTGACAGGTTCCCTGCACAGCGCCCGTGCACTGGGATGGGGAGCTGTGGGGAACTGTCCCCCTTCTTCCCCGACACACCCCCTGCAACTCCAAATGCTTCCACATCTTGGAAAAGATGGCATCTAACTGCCCTTTCTTCCAGGGAGCTGTATCTACGTGTTCCGGCTATGCGCCTGGTGGCAAGCCCACGTCTGCTCTAGGGACAGGTGGCCTTGGAGATGCTGTCCCCTTGGGACAAGAGGCACAGAACAGGCCTGCCTTCTGCCCAGACTCCTTCCTCAGAGTGGAGTATGCACGCCAGCCCTAGCCGTCCCCACGTGTCTTCCTAAAGCAAGGCTTCTGTCTCTACACACAGGGAGCGTGTGACGCTTGTCTTGCCACCGTCCCGCTGTTCTCTCCAGGGCAATTTCACCTGCTTTGCGACAGTTTCCCGACAACAAGGCCAACGTCTCCTTCTCTTCTCCCGGGGAGGCGTTCTGCTCCTTCCCCAGACTTGCTCTTGGGGAACACGATGACAGCCGTGTCTCTATCGTTAAGGCCCTTTCCAGATGTACATCCACGCTTTTCTTCAGGCAGTGGGGATGCTAAGGCCAAGAGAATTTCGCTCCATGCGGGTTTCTTCGACCGTGGTACAGAGACTAGTTCAGGCAAGAGGCAGCAGCATCCCACAAAGCAACTCAGATTTCCCAACGAATGCTGTGCTTTCCCAGAGGAAAAGCCTGGGCAAAGAGGCTTCGCTCTATGCTGGTTTCTCCCACCTTGAGACTTGGACTAGGCAAGTACGAGCATCAGCCCGCAGAACCATCTCTGATTTCCAAGCAAATGGAGCGGGTGACACATGTCTTGCCACCTGCCCGGTATTCTTGCCAATGCAGGCTCTCCTGTTGCATAACCCTTTCCAGAAAGCAAGGCCAAGGGCCCCTTCCCTTCTCCTGGAGCGGCGAGCTACGCCTGGCCCCAACATGCTCTCAGGGAGCGCAGTGACAGACGTTTAACTTTCCTTAAGTCTGTTTCCACAGGTGCAACCACGCTTCTCTCTCAGGCAGAGGGGATGCCCGGGCAAAGAGGATTTCGCTCCATGCGCGTTTATTACACCGTGCTTAGGAGACTATGTTCAGCAAGCGGCATCATCATCGCACAGAACTGACTGTGATTTCCCAAAGAATGCTGTGCTTTCCTAGAGGGATGCCCAGGCAAAGAGGCTTTCTCTCTATGCGGGATTCTCCCACTGTGCTGCCAATACTAGACTAAGGCAAGCAGAAACAGCAGCCCGTAAAACCGACTCTTTTTTCCTAGCGACTACTATGCTTCCGCAGAGGTTTTCAGCTTGGCTTGAATCGCAGTTCGCTGCTGCTTCCTCATCAAGGCTTTGGGCATTCGCTCTGTCGTGTCAGGGATGTAGATCTGCGGGAGAGCCGGTGCCTCTTGGGCCTTGCTTTCCAGGGCTCCATGTTCGGACCCTGGGATCACCCAGCCAGGCTGAATAACGCAGACACAGGCACAACCCTGCTGCAGCGTGCGTGGCCTAGGATGACACTCCATGTCAACTACCATCTCCTGGCGTAGTAAGGCTTGGCTTTTTGCTCTCGCGTTCAGGCGGACTAGCGGACTAGGCCAGTGCCTTCCCCATAGGAGAGGAGAGGCGACAGGATCCCTGCACAGCGCTCGTGCACTGGGATGGGGAGCAGTGGGGGACTGCCACACTTCGTCCCCGACACACCCCTGCCACCCCCAACGCTGCCACATCTTGGAAGAAGATGGCATCTGACTGCCCTTTCTTCCAGGGAGCTGTATCTGCGAGTTCCGGGTATGGCGCCTGGTGGCAGGACTACGTCTGCCCTACGCACTAGTGGCCGCGGACATGCTGTCCCCTTGGGACAAGAGGCAAGAACAGGCCTGCCGTCTGCCCAGACTCCTTCCGCAGAATGCAGTATGCGCGTCTGCCCTAGCCGTCCCCTCGTGTCTTCCTAAAGCCATTCTTCCTTTCCTACGCACAGGAAGCGGGTGACGCATGTCTTGTAACCGTTCCACTCTTCTGGCCAGGGCAGGCTCTCCTGCTTTGCGACTGTTTCCCGACAACAAGGACAACGGCTCCTTCTCTTCTCCCGGGGAGGCGTTCTGCTCCTTCCCCAGACTTGCTCTTGGGGAGCACGGTGACAGCCATGCCCCTTTCCTTAAGGCCCTTTCCAGATGTGCATCCATCTTCTCTCTCAGGCAGTGGGGATGCTAGGGCCAAGAGAATTTCGCTCCATGCGGTTTTTTCCACCGTGGTGCGGAGTAAAGCTCAGGCAAGCAGCATCAGCATCCCACAAACCCGATTCAGATTTCCCAACGAATGCTGTGCTTTCCCAGAGGAGGAGCCTGGGCAAAGAGGCTTTCACTGATACTGGGTTCTCCCACTTTGAGACTTGGCCTAGGTAAGCAGCAACAGCAGCCCACAGAACCGACTCTTTTTTCCCAGCGACTGCTATGCTTTCCCAGAGGTTTTAGCTTGGCCCGATCCGCACTTCGCTGCTGCTTCTTCAGCAAGGCTTTGGGCACGTGCTCTGTCGCGTCAGGGAAGTAGATCTGCGGGAGAGCTTGTGCCTCTTGGGCCTTGCTTTCCCGGGCTCCATGGTCGCATCCTGGGTTCACCCTGCCAGGCGAACTATGCAGACACAGCCACCAACCTGCAGCAGCGTGCGTGACCTAGAATGACAGTCCATGCCAACTGCCATCTCCTGGCGTAGTAAGGCTTGGCTTTTTGCTCTGGAGTTCAGGCGGACTCGGAGACTAGGCCAGTGCATTCCCCTGAGAAAGGAGAAGCGACAAGATCCCTGCACAGCGCCCGTGCACTGGGATGCGGAGCTGTGGGGGACTGTTTCCACTTCTTCCCCAAACAACCCCCTGCCAACCACAACGCTGTCACATCCTGAGGGAGAAGGAATCTGACTGTCCTTTCTTCCAGGGAGCTGTATCTGCGAGTTCCGGGTATGGCGCCTCGTGGCATGCCCACGTCTGCCCGAGGGACAGATGGCCTTGGAGATGCTGTCCCCTTGGGACAAGAGGCACAGAACAGGCCTGCCTTCAGCCCAGACCCATTATTCAGAGTGGAGTATGCGCGCTTGCCCTACCTGTCCCCTCTTGTCCTCCTTAAGCCAGTCTTCCGTCAATACTCACACAGAGCGGGTGACGATTGTCTTGCCACTATCCCGCTGTTCTCGTCAGGGCAGGCTCTCCTGCTTTGCGAGTGTTTCCTGACAACAAGGCCAACGGCTCCTTCTCTACTCCTGGGGAGGCGTTCTGCTCCTTTCCCAGACTTGCTCGTGGGGAGCACCGTGACAGCCATGTCCCTATCCTTAAGGCCATTTCCAGATGTGCATCCACGCTTCTCTCTCAGGCAGTGGGGATGCTAGGGCCAAGAGAATTTCGCTCCATGTGGGTTTCTTCCACCGTGCTGCGGAGACTAGCTCAGGCAAGCAGCAGCAGCATCCCACAAACCCGATTCAGATTTCCCAATGAATGCTGTGATTTCCCAGGGGAGAAGCCTGGGCAAAGAGGCTTTCACTGTATGGTGGTTTTTCCCACCTTGAGCCTTGGCCTAGGCAAGCACGAGCAGCAGCCCGCAAATTCGACTCTGATTTCTCAGCAAATGGAGTGGGTGACACTTGTCTTGCCACGCACCCGCTATTCTTGCCTATGCAGGCTCTCCTGTTTCATGACTTTTCCGTAAGGCAGTTTCCACAGGCGCAACCATGCTTCTGTCTCAGGTAGAGGGGATGCCCGGGTAAAGAGGATTTCGCTCCATGCGGCTTTATTACACCGTGCTTTGGAGACTATGTTCAGGCAATCGGCATCAGCATCGCACAGAACAGACTCTGATTTCCCAAAGAATGCTGTGCTTTCCCTGAGGCGATGCCCAGGGAAAAAGGCTTTCGCTCTATGCGGGATTCTCCCACCGTGCTGCCAATACTAGGCTAAAGCAAGTAGCAACAGCAGCCTACAGAACCGACTCTTTTTTCCTAGCATTCGCTATGCTTTCGCAGAGGTTTTCAGCTTGGCCTGAACCGCACTACGCTGCTGCTTCTTCAGCAAGGCTTTGGGCATTTACTCTGTCGCATCAGGGAAGTAGATTTGCGGGAGAGCTGGTGCTCCTTGTTCCTTGTATCCCGGGTACCATGATCGCACCCTGGGTTCACACTGCCAGGCCGAACTCGCAGACACAGCCACAAGCCTGCAGCAGCGTGCGTGGCCTCGGATGACAATCCATGCCAACTGCCATCTCCTGGCCCGTACGGCTTGGCTTTTTGCTCTGGCATTCAGGCAGACTCGGGGACAAGGTCATTGCCTTCCCCATAGGAGAGGTGAGGCGACAGGATCCCTGCATACCGACCGTGCACTGGGATGGGAAGCTGTGGGGGACTGTCCCCACTTCTTCCCCGACACACCCCTGCAAAGCCAAACGCTGCCATATCTTGTAGGAAGATGGCATTTGACTGCCCTTTCTTCCAGGGAGCTGTATCTGCGAGTTCCGGGTATGGCGCCTGGTGGTTGGCCCACGTCTGCCCTAGGGACAGGTGGCCTTGGAGATGCTGTCCCCTTGGGACAAGAGGCAACAGAACAGGCCTTCCATCTGCCCAGACTCCTTCCTCAGAATGGAGTTTGCGCGCCTGCCCTAGCCATCCCCTCGTGTCTTCCCTAAGCCAGGCTTCCGTCTCTACGCACAGGGAGCGATTGACGCTTGTCTTGCCACCGTCCCGCTGTTCTCGCCAGGGCAGGCTCTCCTGCTTTGTGACTATTTCCGGACAACAAGGCCCACAGTGCCTTCTCTTCTCCAGGGTAGGCGTTCTGCTCCTTCCCAAGACTTGCTCTTGGGGAGCACGGTGAAAGCCGTGTCCCTTTCATTAAGGCCTTTTCTAGATGTGCATCCACGCTCTCACTCAGGCAGTGGGGATGCTAGGGCCAAGAGACTTTCAATCCATGCGGGTTTCTTCCACCGTGCTGTGGAGACTAGCTGAGGCAAGCAGCAGCAGCATCCCACAAACACGATTGAGATTTTCCAACGAATGCTGTGCTTTCCCAGAGGAGAAGCCTGGGCAAAGAGGCTTTCGCTGTATGCTGGTTTCTCCCACTTGATACATGGCCTAGCATAGCAGAAGCAGCAGCGCGCAGAACCGAGTCTGATTTCTAAGCAAACGGAGAGGGTGAACTTGTCTTCCACCCGCCTGCTATTCTTGGCTATGCAGCCTCTCAGGTTTCAGGACTTTTCCTTAAGGCTGTTTCAACATTCGAAACCACGCTTCACTCTCAGGAAGAGGGGATGCCGGGGAAAGAGGATTTCACTCCATGAGGGTTTATTACACCATGCTTCGGAGACTCTTTTCAGGTAAGCGGCATCAGCATCGCACAGAACCGACTCTGATTTCCCAAAGAATGATGTGCTTTCCTAGAGGGGATGCCCAGGCAAAGAGGCTTTCGCTCTATGCAGGATTCTCCCACCGTGCTGCCAATACAAGGCTAAAGCAAGCAGCAACGGCAGCCCACAGAACCGTCTCTTTTTTCCAAGCGATTGCTATGCTTTCGCAGAGGTTTTCAGATTGTCCCGATCTGTACTTCGCTGTTGCTTCTTCAGCAAGGATTTGGGCATTTGTTATGTCGCGTCAGGAAGTAGATCTGTGGGAGAACTGGTGCATCTTGGGTTTTGCTTTCCCGGGCTCCATTGTCGCATCCTGGGTTCACCCTGCCAGGCCTAACTGTGCAGACACAGCCACTACCCTGCAGCAGCGTGCGTGGCCTAGGGTGAGAGTCCATGCAAACGGCCATCTCCTAGCGTAGTAAGGCTTGGCTTTTTACTCTGCCGTTCAGGCGGACTTGGGGACTAGGCCAGTGCCTTCCCCTTAGGAAAGGAGAGGCGACATGATCCGTGCACAGAGCCCGTGCCCTGGGATGGGGAGCTGTGGGGGACTGTCCACACTTCTTCCCCGACACACCCCCTGCCACCCCCATAATTGCCCCATCTTGGAGGAAGATGGCATCTGACTGCCCTTTCTTCCAGGGAGCTGTATCTGCGAGTTCCGGGTATGGAGCCTGGTGGCAAGCCCCCGTATGCCCTAGGGACAGGTGTCCGTGGAGATGCTGTCCCCTTGGGACATGAGACACAGAACTGGCCTGCCGTCTTGCCAGACTCCTTCCTCAGAGTGTCGTATGCACGCCTGCCCTAGACGTCCCCTCCTGTTTTCCTAAAGCCAGGCTTCCATCTCTACGCACAGTGAGCCGGTGACGCTTGTCTTGCCACCCTCCCGCTGTACTCCCCAGGGAAGGCTCTCCTGCTTTGCGACTATTTCCCGACAACAAGGCCAACGGCTCCTTCTCTGTCCTGGGGAGGCGTTCTGCTCCTTCCCCAGACTTGCTCTTGGGGAGCACGGTGACAGCCGTGTCCCTATCCTTAAGGCCCTTTCAAGATATGCATCCACGCTTCTCTCGCAGGCAGTGGGGATGCTAGGGCCAAGAGAATTTCGCTCCATGCGAGTTTCTTCCACCGTGCTACGGAGACTAGCTCAGGCAAGCAGCAGCAACAGCCCCCAAACCCGATTCAGATTTCCCAACGAATGCTGTGCTTTCCCAGAGGAGAAGCCTGGGAAAAGAGGTTGTAACTATATGCTAATTTCTCCCACCTTGAGACTTGGCCTAGGCAAGCATGAGCGGTAGCCCACAGAACGGACTCTGATTTCTAAGCAAACGGAGAGGGTGACACTTGTCTTGCCAAACGCCCGCTGTTCTTTCCATGGCAGGCTCTCCTGTTTCATGACTTTTCCTTAAGGCTGATTCCACAGGCGCAACCACGCTTCTCTCCCGGGTAGAGCAAATGCCCGGGCAAAGAGGATTTCACTCCAAGCGGGTTTATTACACCATGCTTCGGAGACTATGTTCAGGCAAGAGGCATCAGCATCGCACAGAACCGACTCTGATTTCCCAACGAATGCTGTGCTTTCCCTGAGGTGAAGTCTGGGCAAAGAGGCTTTCGCTGTATGCTGGTTTCTCCCACCTTGAGACTTGGCCTAGGCAAGCAAGAGCAGCAGGGTGCAGAACCGACTCTGATTTCTAAGCAAACGGAGAGGGTGACCCTTGTTTTGCACCCGCCCGCTATTCTTGCCTATGCAGGCTCTCCTGTTAAATGACTTTTCCTTAAGGCTGTTTCCACAGGCGCAACCACGCTTCTCTCTCACGCAGAGGGGATGCCCGGGCAAAGAGGATTTCGCTGCATGCGGGTTTATTACACCGTTCTTCGGAGACTATGTTCAGGCAAGCGGCATCAGCATCGCACAGAACCGACTCTGATTTCCCAAAGAATGCTGTGCTTTCCTAGAGGGGATGCCCAGGCAAAGAGGCTTTTGCTCTATGCGGGATTCTCCCACCGTGCTGCCAATACTAGGCTAAAGCAAGTAGCAACAGCAGCCCACTGATCTGACTCTATTTTCCTAGCCACTGCTATGCTTTCACAGAGGTTTTCAGCTTGGCCTGAAACTCTCTTCGCTGTTGCTTCTTCAGAAAGGCTTTAGGCGTTTGCTCTGTTGCGTCAGGGAAATAGATCTGCGGTAGAGCTGGTGCCTCTTGGTCCTTGCTTTCCCGGGCTCCATGGTCGCATCCTGGGTTCACCATGCCAGGGCGAACTACGCAGACACAGCCACAGGACTGCAGCTTTGTGCGTGGCCTAGGATGACAGTCCATGCCAACTGCCATCTCCTGGTGTAGTAAGGCTTGGCTTTTTGCTCTGGCGTACAGGCGGATTTGGGGACTAGGCCAGTGCCTTCCCCTTAGGAAAGGATAGGCGACACGATCCCTGCACAGCGCCCGTGCACTAGGATGGGGATCTGTGGAGGACTGTCGCCACTTCTTGCCCCACACACCCCTGCCAACCCCAACGCTGCCACATCTTGTAGGAAGATGGCATCTAACTGCCCTTTCTTCCAGGGAGCTCTGTCTACGAGTTCCGGTTATGAAGCCTGGCGGCAAGCCCACGAATGCCCTAGGGAAAGGTGGCCTTGGAGATGCTGTCCCCTTGGGTCAAGAGTCACGGAACAGGCCTGCCTTCTGCTCAGACTCCTTCCTCAGACTGGAGTATGCACGCCAGCCCAAGCCATCCCTTCGTGTCTTCCTAAACCAAGGCTTCTGTCTCTACGTACAGGGAGCGGGTGACGATTGTCTTGCCACCGTCCCGCTGTTCTCGCCAGGGCGGGCACTCCTGCTTCATTACTTTTCCTTAGGCTTTTTCCACAGGGGCAACCATGCCTCTCTCTCAGGAAGAGGGGATGCCCGGGCAAAGAGGATTTTGCTCCATGCGGGTTTATTACACTGTGCTTCGGAGACTATGTTAGGCAAGCGGCATCAGCATCGCACAGAACCGACTCTGATTTCCCAAAGAGTGCTGTGCTTTCCTAGAGGGAATGCCCAGGCAAAGAGGCTTTTGCTCTATGCAGGTTCCTTCAACCGTGCTGCCAATACTAGGCTAAAGCAAGCAGCAACAGCAGCCCACAGAACCGACTCTTTTTTCCTAGCCCCTGCTATGCTTTCGCAGAGGTTTTCAGTTGGCCTGAACCGCACTTTGCTGCTGCCTCCTCACCAAGGCTTTGGGCGTTTGCTCTGTCGCTGCAGGGAAGTAGATCTGCGGGAAAGCTGGTGCCTCTTGGCCTTGCTTTCCCGAGCTCCATGGTCGCACCCTGGGTTCACCCTGCTAGGCCGAACTATGCAGACACATCCACAACCTGCAGCAGCGTACATGGCCTAGGATGACACTCCATGCCAAATGCTATCTAATGGCGTAGTAAGCCGTGGCTTTTTGCTCCGGCGTTCAGGCGGACACGGGGACTAGGCCAGTGCCTTCCCCTTAGTAGAGTAGAGGCGACAGGATCCCTGCAGAAGGCCCGTGTACCGGGATGGGGAGCTGTGAGGGACTGTCCCCACTTCTTCCCCGACACACCCCCTGCTACCCCCAACGCTGCCACATCTTGGAGGAAGATGGCATCTGACTGCCTTTTCTTCCAGGGAGCTGTATCTGCGAGTTCCGAGTATGGCGCCTGGTGGAAGGCCCACGTCTGCCCTAGGGACAGGTGGCCTTGGAGATGCTGTCGCCTTGGGACAAAAGTCACAGAACAGGCCTGCCATCTTCCCAGACTCCTTCCTCAGAGTGGAGTATGCGCGTCTGCCCTAGCCGTCCACTCGTGTCTTCCTAAAGCCAGGCTTCCATCACTACACACAGAAAGCGGCTGACGCATGTCTTGTCACCGTCCTGCTGTTCTCACCAGTGCGGGCTCTCCTTCTTTGCGACTGTTTCGTGAAAACAAGGCCAACGGCTCCTCTTCTCCTGGGGAGACGCTCTGTTCCTTCCCCCGACTTGCTCTTGGGGAGCACGGTGACAACCATATCCCTTTCCTTAAGGCCCTTGCCATATGAGCATCCATGCTTCTCTCTCAGGCAGTGGGGATGCTAGGGCCAAGAGAATTTCAGTCCATGCGGGTTTCTTATACCTTGCTGCGGAGACTAGCTCAGGCAAGCAGCAGCCGCATCCCACAAACCCTATTCAGATTTCCCAACGAATTCTGTGCTTTACCATAGTAGAAGCCGGGGACAAAGAGGCATTTGCTATATGCTCGTTTCTCCCATACTCAGACTTGGCCTAGGTAAGCAGGAGCAGCAGCCCACAGAATCGACTCTGATTTCTAAGCAAATGGAGAGGGTGACACTTGTCTTGCCACCCGCCCGCTATTCTTTCCTATGCTGGCTCTCCTGTCATGACTTTCCTTAAGGCTGTTTTCACAGGCGCAACCACGCTTCTCTCTCAGGCAGAGGGGATGCCTGGGCAAAGAGTATTTGGCTCCATGCGGGTTTATTACACCACGCTTCGGAGACTAAGTTCAGCCACGTGGCATCAGGATCACACAGAACCGACTCTGATTTCCCAAAGAATGCTGTGCTTTCCGAGAGGTGATGCCCAGGCAAAGAGGATTTCGCTCTATGCGGGATTCTCCCACCGTGCTGCCAGTACTAGGCTAAAGCAAGCAACAACAGCACCCCACAGAACCGACTCTTTTTTCCTACCGATTGCCATGATTCTGCAGAGGTTTTCAGCTTGGCCTGAACCGCACTTCGCTGCTTCTTACTCAGCAAGGCTTTGGGCGTATGCTCTGTCGCGTCTGGGAAGTAGATCTGCGTGAGAGCTGGTGCCTCTTGGGCCTTGCTTTCCCGGGCTCCATGGTGGCACACTGGATTCAGCCTACCAGGCCTAACTACGCAGACACAGGCACCATCCTCCAGCAGCGTGTGTGGCCTAGGATGACACTCCATCCCAACTGCCATCTCCTGGTGTAGTAAGGCTTGGCTTTTAGCTCTGGCGTTCAGGCAGACTCGGGGACTAAGCCAGTGCCTTCCCCATAGGAGAGGAGAGGCGACAGGATCCCTGCACAGGGCGCGTACACTGGGATGGGGAGCTGTGGGGGACTGTCCACACTTATTCCCCGACACACCGGCTGCCACCCACAACGCTGCCACATCTTGGAGGAAGATGGCATCTGACTGCCCTTTCTTCCAGGTACCTGTCTGCGAGTTCAGGGTATGGCAAACAAGATGGTATGGCAAACGGAGATGGTGACACTTGTCTTGCAACCCCTCCCGCTGTTCTTGCCATGGCTGGCTCTCATGTTTCATGACTTTTCCTTAAAGCTGATTCCACAGGCTCAACCACGCTTCTCTCTCAGGTAGAGGGGATGCCCGGGCAAAGAGGATTTCGATCCATGCGGGTTTATTACACCGTGCTTCGGAGACAATGTTCAGTCAAGCGGCATCAGCATGGCACAGAACTGACTCTGATTTCCCAACGATTGCTGTTCTTTCCCAGAGGAGAAGCCTGGGCAAAGAGGCTTTCGCTGTATGCTGGTTTCTCCCACCTTGAGACTTGGCTTAGGCAAGCACGAGCATCAGCCCGCAGAACCGACACTGATTTCTAAGCAAACGGAGATGGTGACACTTGTCTTGCAACCCCTCCCGCTGTTCTTGCCATGGCTGGCTCTCATGTTTCATGACTTTTCCTTAACGCTGATTCCACAGGCTCAACCACGCTTCTCTCTCAGGTAGAGGGGATGCCCGGGCCAAGAGAATTTCGCTCCATGCGGGTTTCTTCCACCGTGCTGCGGAGACTAGCTCAGGCAAGCAGCAGAAGCATCCCACAAACCCGATTCAGATTTCCCAACGAATTCTGTGCTTTCCCAGAAAAGAAGCCTGGGCAAAGAGGCTTTCGCTGTATGCTGGTTTCTTCCACCTTGAGACTTGGCCTAGGAAAGCATGAGCAGCAGGCCGCAGAACCGACAGATTTCTAAGCAAACGGAGAGGGTGACACTTGTCTTGCCACCCGCCCGCTATTCTTTCCTAAGAGGCTCTCTCTTTTCATGACTTTTCCTAAAGCCTTTTCCACAGGCGCAACCACGCTTCTCTCTCAGGTAGAGGGGATGCCCGGGCAAAGAGGATTTCGATCCATGCGGGTTTATTACACCGTGCTTCAGAGACTATGTTCAGGCAAGCGGCATCAGCATCGCACAGAACCGACTCTGATTTCCCAAGGAATGCTGTGCTTTCTGAGAGGGGATGCCCAGGCAAAGAGGCTTGCGCTCTATGCGGGAATTCTCCCACTGTGCTGCCAATACTAGTCTAAAGCAAGCAGCAACAGCAGCCCACAAAACCGACTCTTTTTTCCTAGCGATTGCTATGCTTTCACAGAGGCTTTCCGCTTGGCCTGAACCGCACTTTGCTGCTGTTTCCTCAGCAAGGATTTGGGTGTTTGCTCTGTCGCGTCAGGGAAGTCGATCTGCGGTAAAGCTGGTGCCTCTTGGGATTTGCTTTCCCGGGCTCCATGGTCGCATCCTGGGTTCACCCTTCCAGGGCGAACTACAAGACACAGCCACAAGACTGCAGCAGCGTGCGTGGCCTTGGATGACACTCCATGCCAACTGCCATCTCCTGGGGCAGTAAGGCTTGGCTTTTTGCTCTTGTGTTCAGGCTGACTCAGGGACTAGGCCAGTGCCTTCCCCATAGGAAAGGAGAGGCAACAGGATCCCTGCACAGCGCACATGCACTGGGGTGGGGAGCTGTGGAGGACCGTCCTCACTTGTACCCCGACACACCCCCTGCCACCCCCAACGCTACCACATCTTGGAATAAGATGGCATCTGACTGCCCTTTCTTCCAGGGAGCTTTATCTGCGAGTTCCGGGTATGGTGCCTGGTGGGAAGCCCATGTCTGCCCTAGGGACATGTATCCTTGGAGATGCTGTCCCCTTGGGACAAGAGGCACAGAACAGGCCTGCCTTCTGCCCAGACTCCTTCCTCAGAGTGCAGTATGTGCGCCAGCCCTAGCCGTCCCCTCGTGTCTTCCTTTAGCCAGGCTTCCGTCTCTACGCACAGGGAACGGTTGACGCTTGTATTGCCACCACCCCGCTGTTCTCGCCAGGCAGGCTCTCCTGTTTTGCGACTGTTTCCCGTCAAGAAGGCCAACAGCTCCTTCTCTTCTCCCGGGGAGGCGTTCTGTTCCTTCCCAAACGTGCTCTTGGGGAGCACGGAGACAGCCGTGTCCCTATATTAAGGCCCTTTCCAGATGTGCATCCACGCTTCTCTCTCAGGCAGTCGGGATGCTAGGGCCAAGAGAATTTCGCTCCATGCGGGTTTCTTCCACCGTGCTGCGGAGACTAGCTCAGGCAAGCAGCAGAAGCATCCCACAAACCCGATTCAGATTTCCCAACGAATTCTGTGCTTTCCCAGAGGAGAAGCCTGGGCAAAGAGGCTTTCAATGTATGCTGGTTTCTTCCACCTTGAGACTTGGCCTAGGAAAGCACGAGAGCAGCCCGCAGAACCGACAGATTTCTAAGCAAACGGAGAGGGTGACACTTGTCTTGCCACCCGCCCGCTATTCTTTCCTAAGAGGCTCTCTCTTTTCATGACTTTTCCTAAAGCCTTTTCCACAGGCGCAACCACGCTTCTCTCTCAGGTAGAGGGGATGCCCGGGCAAAGAGGATTTCGATCCATGCGGGTTTATTACACCGTGCTTCAGAGACTATGTTCAGGCAAGCGGCATCAGCATCGCACAGAACCGACTCTGATTTCCCAAGGAATGCTGTGCTTTCCTAGAGGGGATGCCCAGGCAAAGAGGCTTGCGCTCTATGCGGGAATTCTCCCACTGTGCTGCCAATACTAGTCTAAAGCAAGCAGCAACAGCAGCCCACAAAACCGAATCTTTTTTCCTAGTGATTGCTATGCTTTCACAGAGGCTTTCCACTTGGCCTGAACCGCACTTTGCTGCTGTTTCCTCAGCAAGGATTTGGGTGTTTGCTCTGTCGCGTCAGGGAAGTCGATCTGCGGTAAAGCTGGTGCCTCTTGGGATTTGCTTTCCCGGGCTCCATGGTCGCATCCTGGGTTCACCCTTCCAGGGCGAACTACACAGACACAGCCACAAGACTGCAGCAGCGTGCGTGGCCTTGGATGACACTCCATGCCAACTGCCATCTCCTGGGGCAGTAAGGCTTGGCTTTTTGCTCTGGTGTTCAGGCTGACTCAGGGACTAGGCCAGTGCCTTCCCCATAGGAAAGGAGAGGCTACAGGATCCCTGCACAGCGCACATGCACTGGGGTGGGGAGCTGTGGAGGACTGTCCTCACTTCTACCCCGACACACCCCCTGCAACCCCCAACGCTACAACAACTTGGAGGAAGATGGCATCTGACTGCCCTTTCTTCCAGGGAGCTTTATCTGCGAGTTCCGGGTATGGCGCCTGGTGGGAAGCCCATGTCAGTCCTAGGGACAGGTGGCCTTGGAGATGCCGTCCCCTTTGGACAAGAGACACAGAACATGCCTGCCTTCTGCCCATAATCCTTCCTCAGAGTGGGATATGCGCGCTTGCCCTAGGCGTCCCCTCGTGTCTTCCTTTAGCCAGGCTTCTGTCTCTACGCACAGGGAACGGGTGACGATTGTCTTGCCACCATCCCGCTGTTCTCTCCAGGACAGGCTCTCCTGCTTTGCGACTGTTTCCCGACAACAAGGCCAACGGCTCCTTCACGTCTCCCGGGGAGGTGTTCTGCTCCTTCCCCAGACTTACTCCTGGGAGCACGGTGACATCCGTGTCCCTATCCTTAAGGCCCTTTCCAGATGTGCATCCATGGTTCTGTCTCAGGCAATGGGGATGCTAGGGCCAAGAGAATTTGGCTCCATTCGGGGTTCTTCCACCGTGCTGCGGAGACTAGCTCAGTCAAGCAGCATAAGCTTATCACAAAGCGACTCAGATTTCCCAACGAATCCTGTGCTTTCCCAGAGGAGAAGCCTGGGCAAAGTGCTGTCTATGGATGGTGGTTTTCCCACCTTGAGACTTGTTCTAGGCAAGCACGAGCAGTAGCACGCAGAAGTGAATCTGATTTCTCAGTATATGGAGAGCGTGACACTTGTCGTGCCAGCTCTCTGCTCTTCTTGCCATGGCAGGCTCTCCTGTTTCATGACCGTTTCAGGACAGCAAGGCCAAGGGCCCCTTCTCTTCTCCTAGATCGACGTGCTACGCCTGGAGCAGCAATGATCCCAGGGAGCACAGTACCAGAAGTTTCCCTTTCCTTAAGGCTGTTTCCACAGGCGGTAACACTCTTCTCTCTCAGGTAGAGGGGATGCCCAGGCAAAGAGGATTACGCTCCATTCGGGTTTATTACACCGTGCTTCGGAGACTCTGTTCATGCAAGCGGCATCAGCATCGCACAGAACCGACTCTGATTTCCCAAAGAATGCTGTGCTTTCCCTGAGGGGATGCCCGGGGAAAAAGGCTTTCTCTCTATGGAGGATACTCCCACCGTGCTGCCAATACTAGGCTAAGGCAAGCAGCAACAGCAGCCCACAGGACCGACTCTTTTTTCCTAGCGACTGCTATGCTTTCACAGAGGTTTTCAGTTGGCCTGAACCGCACTTCGCTGCTGCTTCCTCAGCAAGGCTTTGGGCGTTTGCTCTGTCACTTCAGGGAAGTAGATCTGCGGGAGAGCTGGTGCCTCTTCGGTCTTGCTTTCCCGGGCTCCATGGTCGCACCCTGGATTCACCATGCCACGCCGAACTACGCAGACACAGCCACAACCCTGCAGCAGCGTGCGAGGCCTTGACGACAGTCCATACCAACTTCCATCTAATGGCGTAGTAAGGCTTGGCTTTTTGCTCTGGCGTTCAGGCGTACTTGGGGACTCGTCCAGTGCCTTCCCCTTAGGAGAGGTGAGGTGACAGGATCCTTGCACAGGGCCCGTGTACTGGGATGGGGTGCTGTGGGGTACTGTCCCCACTTCTTCCCCGACACACCCCCTGCTACCCGCAAAGCTTCCACATCTTGGAGGAAGATGGCATCTGACTGCCCTTTCTTCCAGGGAGCTGTATCTGCGAGTTCCGGGTATGGCGCCTTGTGGCAGGCCCATGTCTGCCCTAAGGACAAGAGGCTTTGGAGATGCTGTCCCCTTGGGAAAAGAGGCACAGAACAGGCCTGCCGTCTGCCCAGACTACTTCCTCAGAGTGGAGTATGCGCGGCTGCCCTAGCCGTCCCCTCGTTTCTTCCTAAAGCCAGGCTTCCGTCCCTATGCACAGGAAGCGGTTGAGGCTTGTCTTGCCACCATCCCGCTGTTCTCGCCAGGGCAGGCTCTCCAGCTTTGCGACTGTTTCCCGACAACAAGGTCAACGACTCTGTCTCTTCTCTGGGGAGGCGTTCTGCTCCTTCCCCAGACTTGCTCTTGGGGAGCACGGTGACAGCCGTGTCCCTATCCTTAAGGCCCTTTCCAAATGTGCATCCACGCTTCTCTCACAGGCAATGGGGATTATAGGGCCAAGAGAATTTCAGTCCATGTGGCTTTCTTCCACCGTGCTGCGGAGTCTAGCTCAGGCAAGCAGCAGCAGCAGACCACAAACGCGATTCAGATTTCCCAACGAATGCTGTGCTTTCCCGTAGTAGAAGCCAGGGACAAAGAGGCTTTCGCTCTATGCTGGTTTCTCCCACCTTCAGACTTGGCCTAGGCAAGCAGGAGCAGCAGCTCGCAGAACCGACTCTGATTTCTAAGCAAACGGAGAGAGTGACAATTGTCTTGCCACACGCCCGCTATTTTTTCCAATGCAGGCTCTTCTGTTGCATGACCCTTTCCAGACAGCAAGGCCAAGGGCCCCTACTCTTCTGCTGGAGCAGCGTGGTACGCCTAGGCCAGACATTCTCACAGGGAGCGCAGTGACAGACTTTTCCCTTTCCTTAAGGCTGTATCCACAGGCGCAACCAAGATTCACTCTCAGGTAGAGGGGATGCCCAAGCAAAGAGGGTTTTGCTCCATGCGGGTTTATTACACCGTGCTTCAGAGACTATGTTCAGGCAAGCGGCATCAGCATCGCACAGAACCGACTCTGATTTCCCAAAGAATGCTGTGCTTTCCTAGAGTAGAAGCCTGCGCAAAGAGGTTTTCGCTGTATCCTGGTTTCTCCCACCTTGAGACTTGGCCTAGGCTTGCACGAGCAGCAGCCCGCAGAACCGACTCTGATTGCTAAGGAAAAAGAGAGGGTGACATTTGTCTTGCCACCTGCCCGCTATTCTTGCCTATGCGGGCTCTCTTGTTTCATGACTTTTCCTTAAGGCTGATTCCACAGGCGCAACCACGCTTCTCTCTCAGGTTGAGGTGGATACCCAGGCAAAAAGGATTTCACTCCAAGCAGGTTTATTACACCGTGTTTCGGAGGCTATGTTCAGGCAAGCGGCATCAGCATCGCACAGAACCAACTCTGATTTCCGAACGAATGCTGTGCTTTCCCAGAGGAGAAGCCTGGGCAAAGAGGCTTTCATTGTATCCTGGTTTCTCCCAACTTGAGACTTGGCCTAGGCATGCACGAGCTGCAGCCCGCAGAACCGACTCTGATTTCTAAGCAAACGGAGAGGGTGACACTTGTCTTGCCATCCGCCAGCTATTCTTGCCTATGCAGGCACTACTGTTTCATGAATTTCCTAAATGCTGTTTCCACAGGCGCAACCACGTTTCTCTCTCATGTAGAGGGGATGCCTGGGCAAAGTGGATTTCACACCATGCGGTTTTATTACACAGTGTTTCAGAGACTATATTCAGGCAAGCGGCATCAGCATCACACAGAACCGACTCTGATTTCCCAAAGAATGCTGTGCTTTCCTAGAGGGGATGCCCAGGCAAAGAGGCTTTCGCTCTATGTGGGATTTTCCCACCGTGCTACCAGTACTAGGCTCAAGCAAGCAGCAACATCAACCCACAGAACCGACTCTTTTTTTCCTAGCGATTGTTATGCTTTCGCAGAGGTTTTCAGCTGGGCCTGAACCGTACTTCACTGTTGCTTCCTCAGCAAGGCTTTGGGCGTTTGCTCTGTCGCGTCAGGGAAGTAGATCTGCGGGAGAGCTGGTGCCTCTTGGGCCTTGCTTTCCCGGGCTCCATGGTCGCACCCTGGGTTCACCCTGCCAGGCCGAACTATGCAGACACAGGCTCAAGCCTGAAGCAGTGTGCGTGCCCTAGGATGATACTCCATGCCAACTGCCATCTACTGGCGTAAAAAGGCTTGGCTTTTTGCATTGGCGTTCAGGCGGACTCAGGGACTAGGCCAGTGACTTCACCTTAGGAGAGGAGAGGTGACAGGATCCCTGCACAGCGCCCGTACACTGGGATGGGGAGCTGTGCGGGACTGTCCCCACTTCTTCCCCGAAACACCCCCTGCTACCCCCAACACTGCCATATCTTGGAGGAAGATGGCATCTGACTGCCCTTTCTTCCAGGGACCTGTATCTGCGAATTCCGGGTATGGCACCTGTTGGCAGGCCCACGTCTGCCCTAGGGACAGGTGTCCTTGGAGATGCTGTCCCCTTGGGACAAGAGGCACAGAACAGGCATTCCTTCTGCCCAGACCCCTTCCTCAGAGTGGTGTATGCGCGCCTGCCCTAGACGTCCACTAGTGTCTGCCTTAAGACAGGCTTCCGTCTCTCCACACATTGAGCGGGAAACGATTGTCTTGACACCACCCCGCTGTTCTGACCAGGGCAGGCTCTCCTGCTTTTCGACTGTTTCCCAACAACAAGGCCAACGCTCCTTCTCTTCTCCTATGGAGGCATTCTGCTCCTGGGAGCACGGTGACAGACATTTCCCTATCCTTAAGGCCCTTTCTAAATGTGCATCCACTCTTCTCTCTCAGGTAGTGGGGATGCCAGGGTCAAGAGAATTTCGCTCCATGCATGTTTCTTCCACCGTGCAGTGGAGACTATCTCAGGCAAGCAGCAGCAGCAACCCACAAACCAGATTCAGATTTCCCAACGAATGCTGTGCTTTCCCAGAGGAGAAGCCTGGGCAAAGATGCTTTCGCTGTATGCTATTTTCTCGCACTTTGAGAATTGGCCTAGGCAAGCAGGGGCAGCAGTCTGCAGAAGTGACTCTGATTTCTCAGCAAATGGAGAGGGTGACACTTGTCGTTTCATCTTCCCACTGTTCTTGACATGGCAGGCTCCCCTGTTTCATGACCATTTCCAGACAGCAAGGCCAAGGGCCCCTTCTCTTCTCACGGAGCGGCGTGCTACGCCTGCCCAGCAATGCTCCCAGGGAGCACAGTAACAGACGTTTCCCTTTCCTTAGTACAGTTTCCACAGGCGCACCCACGCTTCTCTCACAGGCAGAGGGGTGCCCAGTATTTCGCTCCATGCGGGTTTTTTACACCGTGCTTCGGAGACTATGTTCAGGCAAGCGGCATCAGCATCGCACAGAACAGACTCTGATTTCCCAAGAATGCTGTGCTTTCCTAGAGGGGATGGCCAGGCAAAGAGGCTTTCGCTCTATGCGGGCTTCTCCCACCATGCTGCCTTACTAGGCTAAAGCAAGCAGCAACAGCAGCCCACAGAACCGACTCTTTTTTCCTATTGATTGCTATGATATCGCAGAGGTATTCAGCTTGGCCTCAACGGCACTTCGCTGCTGCTTCCTCAACAAGGCTTTGGGCGTTTGCGCTGTCACGTCAGGGAAGTAGATCTGCGGGAGAGCTTGTGCGTCTTGGGCCTTGCTTTGCCGGGCTCCGGGGTCGCATCTTGGGTTCACCCTGCCAGGCCGAACTACGCAGACACAGCCACCACGCTGCAGCAGCGTGCATGGCCTAGGATGACTGTCCATCCAACTGCCATCTCCTGCCGTAGTAAGGCTTGGCATTTTACTCTGGCGTTCAGGCGTTCTCGGGGACTAGGCCATTGCCTTCCCCATAGTAGAGGAGAGGCGACAGGATCCCTACACACTGTCCGTGCACTGGGATGGGGAGCTGTGGGAGACTATCCCCACTTCTTCCCCGACATATCTCCAGCCAACCCCAACGCTGCCACATCTTGGAGGAAGATGGCATCTGACTGTCCTTTCTTCCAGGTAGCTGTATCTGCGAGTTCCTGGTGTGTCGCCACGTGGCATTCTCAAGTCTGCCTTAGGGACAGGTGGCCTTGGAGATGCTGTCCCCTTGGGACAAGAGGCACAGAAGAGGCCTGCCTTCTGCCCAGACTCCTTCCTTAGGGTGGAGTAAGCGCGCCTGCCCTAGCCTTCCCCTCGTGTCTTCCTTAAGTCAGGCTTCCGTCTCTACGCACAGGGAGCGGGTGACGATTGTCTTGCCACCATCCCGCTGTTCTCGCCAGGGCAGGCTCTCCTGCTTAGCGACTGTTTCCCGACAACAAGGCCAACGGCTCCTTCTCTTCTCCCGGGGAGGCGTTCTGCTCCTTCCCCAGACTTGCTCTTGGGGAGCACGGTGACAGCCGTGTCCCTATCCTTAAGGCCCTTTCCAGATGTACATGCATGATTCTCTCTCAGGCAGTGGGGATGTTAGGGCCAAGAGAATTTCGCCCATGCGGGTTTCTTCCTCCGTGCTGTGGAGACTAGCTCAGGCAAGCAGCAACAACATTCCACAAAGCGACTCAGATTTCCCAACGAATTCTGTGCTTTCCCAGAGGAGAGGCCTGGGCAAAGAGGCTTTCGCTGTATGGTGGTTTCTCCCACCTTGAGACTTGGCCTAGACAAGCACGAACATCATCCCGCAGAACCGATTCTGATTTCTAAGCAAATGGAGAGGGTGACACTTGTCTTGCCACACACCCGCTGTTCCTGCCATGCCAGGCTCTCCTGTGTCATGACTTTTTTTTAAGGCTGTTTCCACAGGCGCAACCACGCTACTCTCTCAGGTAGAGGAGATGCCCGAAAAAGAGGATTTCACTCCATGCGTGTATATTACACCGTGCTTCGGAGACTATGTTCAGGCAAGCGGCATCTGCATCGCACAGAACTGTCTCTAATTTCCCATAGAATGCTGTGCTTTCCTAGAGGTGATGCCCAGGCAAAGAGGCTTTCGCTTTATGCGGGATTCTCCCACCGTGCTGCCAATACTAGGCTAAAGCAAGCAGTAATAGCAGCCCACAGAACCGACACTTTTTTCCTAGCGATTGCTATGCTTTCTCAGACGTTTTCAGCTTGTCCTGAACCGCACGTCGCTGCTGCTTCCTCAGCAAGGATTTGGGTGTTTGCTCTGTCGCGTCAGGAAATTAGATGTGTGGGAAAGCTGGTGCCTCTTGGGCCTTGCTTCCCAGGCTCCATGGTCGCATCCTGGGTTCACCCTGCCAAGCGAACTATGCAGACACAGCCACAAGCCGGCAGCAGCGTGCGTGACCTAGGAAGACAGTCCATGCCAACTGCCATCTCCTGGCGTAGTAAGGCTTGGCTTTTTGCTCTGGCGTTCATGCAGACTCGGGGACTAGGCCAGTGCCTTTCCCTTAGAAAGGGAGTGGTGACAGGTTCCCTGCACAGCGCCCGTGCACTGGGATGGGGAGCTGTGGGGAACTGTCCCCCTTCTTCCCCGACACACCCCCTGCAACTCCAAATGCTTCCACATCTTGGAAAAGATGGCATCTAACTGCCCTTTCTTCCAGGGAGCTGTATCTACGTGTTCCGGCTATGCGCCTGGTGGCAAGCCCACGTCTGCTCTAGGGACAGGTGGCCTTGGAGATGCTGTCCCCTTGGGACAAGAGGCACAGAACAGGCCTGCCTTCTGCCCAGACTCCTTCCTCAGAGTGGAGTATGCACGCCAGCCCTAGCCGTCCCCACGTGTCTTCCTAAAGCAAGGCTTCTGTCTCTACACACAGGGAGCGTGTGACGCTTGTCTTGCCACCGTCCCGCTGTTCTCTCCAGGGCAATTTCACCTGCTTTGCGACAGTTTCCCGACAACAAGGCCAACGTCTCCTTCTCTTCTCCCGGGGAGGCGTTCTGCTCCTTCCCCAGACTTGCTCTTGGGGAACACGATGACAGCCGTGTCTCTATCGTTAAGGCCCTTTCCAGATGTACATCCACGCTTTTCTTCAGGCAGTGGGGATGCTAAGGCCAAGAGAATTTCGCTCCATGCGGGTTTCTTCGACCGTGGTACAGAGACTAGTTCAGGCAAGAGGCAGCAGCATCCCACAAAGCAACTCAGATTTCCCAACGAATGCTGTGCTTTCCCAGAGGAAAAGCCTGGGCAAAGAGGCTTCGCTCTATGCTGGTTTCTCCCACCTTGAGACTTGGACTAGGCAAGTACGAGCATCAGCCCGCAGAACCATCTCTGATTTCCAAGCAAATGGAGCGGGTGACACATGTCTTGCCACCTGCCCGGTATTCTTGCCAATGCAGGCTCTCCTGTTGCATAACCCTTTCCAGAAAGCAAGGCCAAGGGCCCCTTCCCTTCTCCTGGAGCGGCGAGCTACGCCTGGCCCCAACATGCTCTCAGGGAGCGCAGTGACAGACGTTTAACTTTCCTTAAGTCTGTTTCCACAGGTGCAACCACGCTTCTCTCTCAGGCAGAGGGGATGCCCGGGCAAAGAGGATTTCGCTCCATGCGCGTTTATTACACCGTGCTTAGGAGACTATGTTCAGCAAGCGGCATCATCATCGCACAGAACTGACTGTGATTTCCCAAAGAATGCTGTGCTTTCCTAGAGGGATGCCCAGGCAAAGAGGCTTTCTCTCTATGCGGGATTCTCCCACTGTGCTGCCAATACTAGACTAAGGCAAGCAGAAACAGCAGCCCGTAAAACCGACTCTTTTTTCCTAGCGACTACTATGCTTCCGCAGAGGTTTTCAGCTTGGCTTGAATCGCAGTTCGCTGCTGCTTCCTCATCAAGGCTTTGGGCATTCGCTCTGTCGTGTCAGGGATGTAGATCTGCGGGAGAGCCGGTGCCTCTTGGGCCTTGCTTTCCAGGGCTCCATGTTCGGACCCTGGGATCACCCAGCCAGGCTGAATAACGCAGACACAGGCACAACCCTGCTGCAGCGTGCGTGGCCTAGGATGACACTCCATGTCAACTACCATCTCCTGGCGTAGTAAGGCTTGGCTTTTTGCTCTCGCGTTCAGGCGGACTAGCGGACTAGGCCAGTGCCTTCCCCATAGGAGAGGAGAGGCGACAGGATCCCTGCACAGCGCTCGTGCACTGGGATGGGGAGCAGTGGGGGACTGCCACACTTCGTCCCCGACACACCCCTGCCACCCCCAACGCTGCCACATCTTGGAAGAAGATGGCATCTGACTGCCCTTTCTTCCAGGGAGCTGTATCTGCGAGTTCCGGGTATGGCGCCTGGTGGCAGGACTACGTCTGCCCTACGCACTAGTGGCCGCGGACATGCTGTCCCCTTGGGACAAGAGGCAAGAACAGGCCTGCCGTCTGCCCAGACTCCTTCCGCAGAATGCAGTATGCGCGTCTGCCCTAGCCGTCCCCTCGTGTCTTCCTAAAGCCATTCTTCCTTTCCTACGCACAGGAAGCGGGTGACGCATGTCTTGTAACCGTTCCACTCTTCTGGCCAGGGCAGGCTCTCCTGCTTTGCGACTGTTTCCCGACAACAAGGACAACGGCTCCTTCTCTTCTCCCGGGGAGGCGTTCTGCTCCTTCCCCAGACTTGCTCTTGGGGAGCACGGTGACAGCCATGCCCCTTTCCTTAAGGCCCTTTCCAGATGTGCATCCATCTTCTCTCTCAGGCAGTGGGGATGCTAGGGCCAAGAGAATTTCGCTCCATGCGGTTTTTTCCACCGTGGTGCGGAGTAAAGCTCAGGCAAGCAGCATCAGCATCCCACAAACCCGATTCAGATTTCCCAACGAATGCTGTGCTTTCCCAGAGGAGGAGCCTGGGCAAAGAGGCTTTCACTGATACTGGGTTCTCCCACTTTGAGACTTGGCCTAGGTAAGCAGCAACAGCAGCCCACAGAACCGACTCTTTTTTCCCAGCGACTGCTATGCTTTCCCAGAGGTTTTAGCTTGGCCTGATCCGCACTTCGCTGCTGCTTCTTCAGCAAGGCTTTGGGCACGTGCTCTGTCGCGTCAGGGAAGTAGATCTGCGGGAGAGCTTGTGCCTCTTGGGCCTTGCTTTCCCGGGCTCCATGGTCGCATCCTGGGTTCACCCTGCCAGGCGAACTATGCAGACACAGCCACCAACCTGCAGCAGCGTGCGTGACCTAGAATGACAGTCCATGCCAACTGCCATCTCCTGGCGTAGTAAGGCTTGGCTTTTTGCTCTGGAGTTCAGGCGGACTCGGAGACTAGGCCAGTGCATTCCCCTGAGAAAGGAGAAGCGACAAGATCCCTGCACAGCGCCCGTGCACTGGGATGCGGAGCTGTGGGGGACTGTTTCCACTTCTTCCCCAAACAACCCCCTGCCAACCACAACGCTGTCACATCCTGAGGGAGAAGGAATCTGACTGTCCTTTCTTCCAGGGAGCTGTATCTGCGAGTTCCGGGTATGGCGCCTCGTGGCATGCCCACGTCTGCCCGAGGGACAGATGGCCTTGGAGATGCTGTCCCCTTGGGACAAGAGGCACAGAACAGGCCTGCCTTCAGCCCAGACCCATTATTCAGAGTGGAGTATGCGCGCTTGCCCTACCTGTCCCCTCTTGTCCTCCTTAAGCCAGTCTTCCGTCAATACTCACACAGAGCGGGTGACGATTGTCTTGCCACTATCCCGCTGTTCTCGTCAGGGCAGGCTCTCCTGCTTTGCGAGTGTTTCCTGACAACAAGGCCAACGGCTCCTTCTCTACTCCTGGGGAGGCGTTCTGCTCCTTTCCCAGACTTGCTCGTGGGGAGCACCGTGACAGCCATGTCCCTATCCTTAAGGCCATTTCCAGATGTGCATCCACGCTTCTCTCTCAGGCAGTGGGGATGCTAGGGCCAAGAGAATTTCGCTCCATGTGGGTTTCTTCCACCGTGCTGCGGAGACTAGCTCAGGCAAGCAGCAGCAGCATCCCACAAACCCGATTCAGATTTCCCAATGAATGCTGTGATTTCCCAGGGGAGAAGCCTGGGCAAAGAGGCTTTCACTGTATGGTGGTTTTTCCCACCTTGAGCCTTGGCCTAGGCAAGCACGAGCAGCAGCCCGCAAATTCGACTCTGATTTCTCAGCAAATGGAGTGGGTGACACTTGTCTTGCCACGCACCCGCTATTCTTGCCTATGCAGGCTCTCCTGTTTC